>NC_139147.1:105384236-105984236 GCF_964270905.1 Leucopleurus acutus
GAACTTGAGCCCCTATCATCTTTCTCCCCGATTATTGGTATGCTGCTCCTTTCGAACTCTCCTCTGTCCATTGTCCTCCATGACCCTAAACTTAACAGTCCCCAAACACCAATCTGAACAGTCTCTCCTTTCCTTAATAGCCTATGATGAATAGCTAGTGGCTAAAGGGTTAAGTTCAAACTTCCAGTTCAGCATAGAAGATCCTGCGCTTCTTGTATCAACTTATCTTTCCTTCCCTATCTCCCACTTTGTAACCTAATTATTCACTTTTATAATTCTCTCCATGTCTAGACCATGAGTTCCTCAACCATAGGAACCCTGTGTTATTCCTCTTTTTATCCATGATGCCTGGCACCTACTGGTTACTCAGTAAATATTCAGTGAATTACTTTTATACGACTAGGGAGGCTTCTGTAAATTCTGAATGAATTTTGGTGACATCAAATTGAGAATGTCGTATTAATTGAATGTTATAATTGGTGTTATTTGTTAAAAGAAAGTTCACTTAGTAAAATTCTCAATGATCATTTTTTTTCTTGAGAGGCATACCATGAACAGCCACTCTTGTGGCTAACACTCTGAATACCAGACGAAAGGGCTGGGGTGAGGCTGAGCCAGTAGGACTGAGTCCAAGAGGCCAGGAAGATCCCCTTGTGGCTTCCACAGATTCCTGATATGATGATAGTGGTGCCTGAAATTCTGTGATACTGCCAGAAGAATATATACATGCATTGACGAAAGTAGCATCTATAAATATCAGAATTGGAAATCTATATGGTTATGTCACTAAGTCTTTACTCTTATTCACCATGTGTAGTAAGACTGATGAAAGGAAAACAAAATCTATTCCATAGATTCAAGCTGGGAGGGGCCATAGTTTCATATTGCTTCATCTATCTCAGACTTTTCCAAAGAGAAGGGAGCAAGCAAATAAAAAGTCTATGAGCTGTTAAAAAAGACATGTCGCTGTCCTCCCAAATGAAGGGTGATACCTCCAAATAGTACTAAGCCTAGCGGAGCCACCTGTCCATAAGGGATACTCTTCATCTGTCCCCAAATCTTGATTAATGTCAGGGAGAAACACTCCTCCGTGTTTCCATGGAGCAATGGAATAATGTGCTCCTGAGGAAGGAAAAGCATGGGGACACTTCCAGCGTCTCCCCAGGGGAGAAGGCATAATCATAATGTAGCCCCTTCTAGAGTGTCTCTTCTTAGAGTCAGCCTGTCTGCTTGTGTCTTCTGCCCTTCCTCCATGAGTGAGCCTACAGCGGCCACTGCGCGGGGATCCTGTACCTGGGCAACTCAATCTACCTAATTAAGAGGCAAATGATAGAAAGGCCACTGTGGCTACACATTTAAGGCATATCCACATACCCACACCTTGTCAGTAATAAAGCTGATTTTGATCACTATATGTCTGCTCTCTATAACTCATTTGGTTAGACATTTGGGAGGAGAATAAGAGGTCATTTACAGTCCTTCCCCCTCTCCATTCCCAACTCTACAATCACCCATTAGGTCCATCCATATGTAAACAACACAACAGACACCCTTTCTCTACCCTTCACACACACATACACACACATTGCATTACAGATGCACCCAAAGTCTACACCTCATCTGTTTTCCCTCTCCCCAGAAGTAATCAGTATCATAGGTTGATGTGTCTTCATCCCATGCAAATTTGAGACGGGGTTAGTAGTTGGCTAGGAGACTTCTTTTTCCCTTTTGTACTGACATGTTAATTCCATTATTAAATTAGTTTTCTCAAATTCACGTTCACTGGGTTTCTACAAACTAGAAATATTCTTTATCAAGTTTGTTAGTGGAAATAATTAGTGGAAGGGACAGCGCCCTGACTTATGGTTAATGATGGACTATGAAGTTTGAAGTGGGTTGTCAGGAGACCTGAGTCAAAACTTGCTGTGTGACTATAAGCAGGTCAGGCTCTCATTGTTTCCTCATCTGTAAAATGAGAAGCCCTGTATCCATCACACTAGCTTATAGAGTTCGTGTGAGAACCAAATAATCATATATATAAAATGCTTTAAAAAACACAGTGCTACACTGATATGCCTAGTTTTTCAAATGAATTAATATATTAACTAGGAAGACAGAGAGCAGATAGTATACTAATCCTGTTATATGTGATCATTAACTTTTAGAATTGCTGTATGTAAAACTGAGGAAAGAGCATCACTCTAGTGAAAAAAAGGAAGTATTATTTTGCTATACTACATGGTTTACTAGTAGAAACTTCTAAGACCTGGTCAGAAGTATATGGTATTTGCATATATTGTGAGAACAACACCTAAGTAATTAATACATAAATGGAAGCCCATAGTCTTGCACCATATTTCAGATGCTGACACTGTTTTTCTGGTCACCCTGGTCACGTGGTAATTAGACAAGTCTCCACTGTGTTCTCTATCAGCAACAAAATGTGAATGTGTTTTTAGGGAAAATGGTAAGGTTTGGGATGATAGGGGTTGTAAAATAAGTGAATCTGTCCTAAATTAGTGACGCTACAGAATTGTTCTAGTTTCTATACTTTAAAATCAGGCACCTGTTTACCATCCTTTTTAATAGATGAGGAAATAAATATCTCCATCTGGGGGGGCAGTAAGCTTTGAGAAGTCACAGCAATAAGTGAGAACACAGCCAGAATCAGATGTCACAGTCCACTGTGAACAAACAATGCAGCTTCTTCCCCAGAGTACAAAATAGCACTTTGTCCTGGCCCCAGATGGCTGAGATTTTCCAGGAAAATACTGAATTTGCAAACTCTGTTTTTCTGAAAAATCCCAAACTTTATAATAAATAACTACTTATGTATATCCCTATCAAGAGCATCACTAATAATTAATTGATTAAAAGAAAAAAGAATTAAAGATCTAATTTGTGGTTGGGACCTGGGATGGCCTACACGAGTAGCCCAGCTTTAATTTGTAAATAAACAATTCAATACATGAGTATATGACAAAACTATGAAAACAATGGAGTTGAGGGGAATCCCCCAAATAACAATTGGCTTTTTAGGCAGGTACTCTGCTACTAAAAAGGTGCCAACAGTTTGCAACTTATTAGCAGACACTGAGGTCAGTAACATTTTTGGTCTTTTTTTGCTTTAGGACATGAAATAATACTTGTTTTCAAGGAAACAATCACATTCTGATACAGTTGGTGAGCTAAATACTCAAGGAATGTCAAAAACATAAATCTTAATACCAGTGGGCACCTCCAGTTTGAAATACCCTGGCACATATCTGAGGTCCTTGAGTATTCTGGGGGAAAAAAGTTCTTTCCCCCTGGAACACAACACGTATTCCGAGAGTGACATTTCATGTGTATCCATCTGTTACTTTGAAATCAGAGTGTCTAAACTGAATTTAGGGGAAGTGAGGTGTGATGGAAATAGTCCCAGACTAGAAGCTTCACGATTTCAGTCCTAGTTCAGGCTCTTGAGTTAAATATTTGACTCTTGGCAAGTCCCTTTCCTTCTCTGGGGAATCACTTTTTTAAATCTAGAAAGCGAGGCAATAAACTAAATGAGACTGATAAGCATGTGATTGACCAAGTGATTGAATCTGTGGCTTAACAACACTGATGTCTCAAAACAAGAAACCTGAGTACAGAACAAAACCAAGCTCCTTAGCTTCCCTGGGCCTCAGTTTCCTCATTTATAAAATGAATGTGGTGCTGCCTCACTGGATTATTGATTTTTAAGTAATATTAGGCACAGAAAACGCCTAGTAGAAGGCCTTTTCACGTGCTATGTATTTAGGAGTTGGTAGCTATGATTATTACTATGTGCCAGATGTTTTGCATACTTTATCCCGGTGTTTCACAATCCTTAGCATGCATCAGAGTCACTTGAAGGTGGTGCTAGAGAATTTGCATTTCTAACAAATTCCCAGGGGATGCAGACGCTGCTGATCCGGGGACCACACTTTGAGAACCTCTGCCTCACTTCATTTAATTTTCACGGAAGCCCTCTGTTATAGATAGTATTATTTCAACAGAGAGGCCTGTAACTCATCCCAGGTCTAACAGCTGGGAAGTGAGTTCTTTCATTTGTGACTGAGAATCCTTTAAATATAACTTTTTAAAATGGTCGAATGAGATTCTGTTACTGATATTTTTTATTTTCTAAGAGTTTTAAAAAGCATTGGAATGCTTCTGAAATTAGGATATGCAAAATGATCAATGTCAAAGAAACATGCAGGTGGCTAGGCAGAGGAGTACATTGTAAAACAGTTGTCAATACCTGAGACTATGTGATTCTACCTAAGAGTAGAAAGTACCTGTCCATTTGAGCATCATCTCAGTGGATTTGGCAACAGCAAATACATTTGAATTTTAACTTAAATATGGATTCCTAATGATTTCCTAATGACTTCAAAAATACCACAGTATGATGGGGCCTTGAAAGAAAAAGTTATTGTGTATGCAGAAGAAAGCTGGCCATACCCTGAGTAATGGAATTAAAGGCAGTAGAAATTGTCAAATTCTTTAGAGTAGATCATAGCATTTTCAAGGCTGGGAGAACAGATGTGCCTGATTTATGCACTGTGATGGTCTATCACTCAGGCACTGAAAAGCTCCGTCAAAAACTTCCAAATTGCCTTGAAGAGAAGCTATTTAATATATGGTGTGAGTAATTCAGGAGAGGGAAGAAGAACTTCGAGTTTAACCAAAGAGAAAATGCAGACGCAACTCGGATACCTTTTCAGACACCTGGAAATTGAATGGATCTTGGTTAGATAAGCCTTATGTCCCTGCTAAGCCACACAGACAGCTCTGGGCCACAGGAACCAGATGTAACTTTATCCTAGAAGAGGAGGCAAAGTATACTCCGACCTCAACTGTGAGAGTGTGTAATTGTACAGGTAAATTGCAATGTTGGTTAAGTTAAAAAATTTGATGAGTATGTAATATACTGTATCTTTTTCCCTCAAAGAAGCCTGTAAAATAGGATTGCACCTTGCGGTAGATAGCATCTAAGGATCTAAGAAATATGATATATATTTGCACCCTTAATTTATTTAGTCACTCTCTTGTTGTGTTTAGTAATTTCCAGTTGTTGCTATTACAAATAGGACTTCTATGAGCATATTGGTACCGAAACATTTTTTTTTTGTAACTGATTACTTCTTTAGGCAAAGTGTGACTCAGTCTTCAGGAAAGGGGATTTTGAAGATGTGTAGGTAGGAACACAACATTGTCCCTCTTCCCCAATGTTGGAGGATGGACATTCCTGAATTTCTACATAGAGAATCCATTACATGGCTGACGCTTCCTCCACTCAGCTCTGTGGGTTATGCTGTAGGAAGGAGAAACCTGAAACCAACTCTATTTATTTTTCCTCTGACATTTATCTGAGCAAATTTTTAGATTATTTTAGTTAATCTTCCTAACCTTTTCTTTCTTTTGCAACCTGAAGCAATTTTCTCTCATAGTGTAAGGAATTACTGGCTATTCTTCTTTTGCATCTTTTTTCATATTCATGGATAGAACTGCTGCCCTCTGAACAAGACAATTATTCCCTAAAAGACAGAAATGAGTTTACTCCCCCCATGGTTCTGAAGTAATTATATAAACAAAATTTTAGAATGCAAGTGAGAATAGCAAAATAGAAAGAGCGGTTGGCAGAGTTAATTGGCTGACCTTCTTATGTAGATCTCATTTGGGATGTCACTTGAATTTCTGAAAATCATTGCTTATTTCCTTTGAGAATTATTTATTGCTCTGTGTAATTTGAATGTATAATACATAGTTTGTTCACTTCTGCATTATAGCTTGATTGAGAAAAGCTATTTCTATCAGGGAGAGAGGAAAAATATTTTGAATCACTTTTTTACCCTTCCAGTATTGGTTTAGAGAAAATATACAGATGTAAAATGAGACATAATGAATTTTCAGATTTATCATGGTTTCATTATTTCCTGACACTGGAGAGCCAGCAGAGCCACAGCGGGAAGAGTACTTTGGGGGCGTGCGCTTTGTGCTGGGTTTTGCCACTTGCTAGTTCAGACCTTGGCAAAGTTTAATTTTAAACATGTGAAACAGTGAAACTGACAATAGTGTTCCTTCCCTTCCTTCCTGCCTTCCTTCCTTCTTTCCCATCTTCTTGGTCTGCATCTTCTTCATCTTCTTCCTCCTCTTCTTCTATGAGACAGTACACTGGCTTTGAAATTAGACAAACATTGTTTGGCATCTTAATTCTGCTGTGTGATGACACTGGCAATTTGCCCTCTGGGCCTCAGTTTCCTCCACTGTTCACGTGGTAATAAAACATACTGGCAGGGTGATTTTGAAGATTCAGTGAGATAGTTTATGTAAGCAGCTGGTAAGATATAAGTACATATTAGACCCTTAATACATGGTAACTGTTATCTCATAATGTGGCCGTGAAAGGAATGTGATAAAATATTATAAAAGCCCTTTCTTCACATAAAGAGTGGTGTAAACTTGAAATGTGGAAGGAGTGAACCCCTGGCTCATCTTGCGTGTCTGACTCTCTTGAATGTGTAGTGCCCAGAGCTCAGCCCTCACACTGCTCTCTTTCTGCCTACCCAGAACTTGCAAAATGTCTACTTCCAAACTACTAGTAAATTTAATAAGTTTATAAACTTGTAAGTCAGATGGGTCTTATTATTGAGTAATTCCCTTAATGTTGAAATTCAAGCCAGGATCTTATTTGGTAAAGCTGAGAATTATCTTAAAAATCAGATTCTGCATTTCTTCTTGGTGTAGAGCCATACCCACTTATTGAATCAACTTTCCTTCCCTTCTCGGCATCTCTCTGTATAGTTATAACTGGTCATATTGCCAGTTATCTTACAGATGAGAACCTAAGATTAATTCCTCTCACTCCACCCTATGACACCCAAACCTGCCTCCTGTGGTTTTCAGTGTAAATCTTAGACAGAATTAATTTCCTCCTCATACATAAGGGCTCCTTTCTATACCCACAGCTTTGGTAGAAGTAAATAGAACATCAGTTTAATCTTAGGTTCATTATTTCCCCAGTGTTTATAGTTTTATGTGTATGCACTTGTACATTTATCTTAGCACTGACAAGTTTTAAGCACATAATAAATATCAGTTGGGACGAAGCTGGGATGAAGTGAGAGAGTGGCATGGACATATATACACTACCAAATGTAAAATAGATAGCTAGTGGGAAGCAGCCGCATAGCACAGGGAGATCAGCTCGGTGCTTTGTGACCACCTAGAGGGGTGGGATAGGGAGGGTGGGAAGGAGATGCAAGAGGGAGGGGATATGGGGATATATGTATATGTATAGCTGATTCACTTGTTATAAAGCAGAAACTAACATACCATTGTAAAGCAACTATACTCCAATAAAGATGTTAAAAAAATTTTTTTTAATAAATAAATAGTTGGATAAGTGATTGAATGAAGTTGAATGAAGTGTGTGTGCGTGTGTATGTGTGCTGTTTGGTAACACATCCAGCCATAACCCATTTCATTACTCTTACTTCTACTTTATCTTCATAATATTCCTTTTTTGTATATCAACTTATGGTACTCACAGATGCCAGTTATTATTTGAAAGAAAAAATTGTGCATACTGTTTTATTTTGAACCTGAAGAAAGTTAGATCTAAGACACTAAACAAAAAATCCAACAAATACATGAATGCATTTTCATGTAAAGATTCAAATTACAAAAATTTATCTCAGCAAAGTGCTAAAGATCCTATTCACTCCACCCCTCTTCCCCCAGAAGTAACTAGAATTGACCGTCTGGTGTAGTTCCTTCCAATCCCCTTTTATGAAATTACAAACATATACAAATATATAGTTTTTCATATGAAGGAGACCATACCATATGTATTGTTCAATACTACCACCTTGTTGATCAACGTGTCTTGTACTCTTTCTACTATCTATTTTAGTCGATACAGAATAATCTGAAGTGTGGCTGTCTTGTAGTTTATTTGATCACTTTGTTCACAATAAACATTTAGATTTTTCCCCGTAATTTTTGGCTGTTATAAGCAGAATTGAACATTCATTGCTGTAATGGGTTGGCCAAAAAGTTTGTTCAGGTGTTTCCATGTTTCCATAACATCCACTTTATGTTATGGAAAAACCCGAACGAACATTTTGGCCAACCCATACATATATGCAAGCATCTCAGTAGGACAGATTCCTAGGCATGGATGTTAGTCATAGAACACACATACTAAAAAGGTTGATACATGCCACCACCTTGCTTTCCCCAAAGCTTAGATAGTTATTTACATTCTCACCAATAAGTTTTCAGAGAGCCCAGAGCATTTCCACTCTAAAGACGAATATGGTTAATCATCTCCTCGTTACAAGTCATGACCCGATAAATTCAGTGATTATATATACACTGATTGCGTATGTAATGCAGTGAGTTAGCACAGGATATTGGCTCCATTATATCAGATTAATATTAAAAATCCCCTTAAATAAGTAAATGTTTCTGAGTTAGTGGTTTCACTTAGTAGGACTACAAATTCATCGATAGAGGGAGTTGACATGGGCTGAAGGAAAGGGGAGGGAAAACACTTTACTATTGATCAAGATATGACTATCAGCACTTCATTCTTAAAAATTAAAAACAATATACTCAAAAAGTATTGCATGATTAAACTAAAAGATGGAAAGGACTTTTATATTGTTTAAGCAAAATGTAAAATTAATCAGTGTTATGGCTTGCATTCTATCATGGCATATAGAGGGGCAGGAGCAATTAAAACATTACATTAGCTCAACACTTATGAAATTTGGGATATAAGCATGTACTAAGAAAGCACCCTAGAGAAACATGGAGGCTTAGAATTATCTCTTTATTCAACATGAGCTCTATTATCTCGGGGACTCCAGAATCAGTGGCAAAACTTTCACAGCTAGGCTAATTACTTTAATAAGATCTGCTTTACTTAAAAATAAATCCAAAGCAGAAGCCAGAAATGGACCTGGTAACAAATATTTATCCTCTTTGTGGTGTTTCTTTTTCCTGTGGTATTGCATCATGGGTTCCTGATCTCCACTTTGACGGTATCAAGGGCAGCATCGTTCTTGGCAAATGCATGCAATAGGATGCCTATTTTCTTTTCTTTTTTTGTTTTCTTTTTTTGCGGTACGCGGGCCTCTCACTATTGTGGCCTCTCCTGTTGCGGAGCACAGGCTCCGGACACGCAGGCTCAGCGGCCATGGCTCACGGGCCCAGCCGCTCCACGGCATATGGGATCTTCCCGGACCGGGGCACGAACCCGTGTCCCCTGCATCAGCAGGCGGACTCTCAACCACTGCGCCACCAGAGAAGCCCAGCATGCCTATTTTCTATGGGGCTTTTCCAGTCTTCTTTCTGTGCCCTTTCTCCCCAGATATCTAGTTTCCTCACAGCTGCCAGGACCTCCCCCTATAGAGTCATCTGCCATGTCAGCTCTGCCCTCCTCAGACCCTCCCATTCTTCATTCCCACATCCAATCCCCTTCATTAATTTGGGCCAACATTCACTGACACCGACTCTGTGCCCAGCTGCCCGCATCATGCCAGGTCCTTTGATATAGGAAGAAAGCCCAATTCCTGCTCCCAGGAAAGCCTCAACTTAATGGAATTTTCTAGAGTTAATTTGATAAACTTTTTTTAAAAAATTATTATTTATTTATTTTTGGCTGTGTCAGGTCTTAGTCCTGGCACACGGGCTCTTTGTTGAGGCAGGCAGGATCTTTCCTTGTGGTGTGCGGGCTTCTCTCTAGTCGTGGCCAGCGGGTTTTCCCTCTCTACTTGTGGCGCACAGGTTCCAGTGTGCATGGGCTCTGTAGTTTGTGGCATGCAGTCTCTCTAGTTGAGGCGTGTGGGCTCAGTAGTTGTGGCTCATGGGCTTAGTTTCCCCGCAGCATGTGGGATCTTAGTTCCCTGACCAGGGATCGAACCTGCGTCCCCTGCATTGTAAGGCGGATTCTCTACCACTGGGCCACTAGGGAAGTCCTGATAAACTTGTTTAAGATCAAGTGTTGTGGAAGATAAAGTTTAATTAATATGTCACTTATAACATCCATAATTTAACAAGGACCTTAAAAGACTAAGTAGTAATAAAACTTCAGCCACTGGGTCAAGGCCAGTGGAGCACACTTTTTATATTTCTTGTGTTGAGAGCCACATTCTTACCCAGAAGGTGACACCATCTCCTTTGGAGATCCCCTCTAGCAAATAAGAATAGACATTTTTCTTAGCTGGGCTTATATCACACAGACCTGTTACAGATGTTAATATTTATTTTTTGTATTTACAGCACCAATCTCAGTTTTGTGCATTTGATTTATCTTCACTTCTCAGACAGAGAATGCATAGCAATACCGAAGCCCTTTGTGGAGTTACGCCAAGATTATTTGGATAGGATTTATATTTCAATCACGTGCTCCCCTCTTCACATGGAAGAAAGCACCTCCAGCCACGCAAGGCAGGGCTACTGCTCACGTGGCACCTGAGCTGTGCTCTCCGCAGCGGGACATCCATAGATTACAACAGAGAGGTCTGGGGGTGGGATGCAGACTGCTGTGAGGAATGTCCACACTTACCCTGTGGAGACAGACCTCCAGCCATGGATTGCCGGGACAAAGCTAATGAAAGAAGTGTGTCAGCCTGGACACCTGAGGCACTGCAAACCTCAGAAAAATGAAATGATTAAACCAAACCAAACCAAATCAATCACCGTAGATATGAACTACTTTTCTCAACTGTAGACTTGCCTTTCCATTTCCTGTAAGTAAAGCAAGAAAAGCGAATAGTACCTCATTCCACATGTAACAGTATTGTATGATACACTTAAAAATTTGTCAAGAGGACAGATCTCATGTTATGTTCTTACCACAAAAAAGGAAGGCAGTCTGAATCTTAGAATTACTAGAATTTTCAGTGCAAAGTCATCTTCTGTAGCAACTCAAACAGACCTCTGCTCTGCTGGAGGGGCCACCAGCTCATTCTCACCTGCACCCCTTTCAGGACTCCAGACCATTGTGGCAGACAGTGCTAGCTGCCAAACAATATCTACACTCCCTTTCTTCCTTACTACTAGAATCCCAACTTCATTTAGGGCAGCAACATGTCCATTTAAACATTCCCTCCAGAATCCCTTGCAGCTAGAGGTGGCTATGTGACCTAGCTCAGGTCTATGAGACCTGCTCTACCAAAATGTAGTCCCTCAAAGATTTCTGGACTGTTTTTCTCTCCACTAATATTTATTAAGTGCCTGCTAGGTGCCTGGTCCTATGTGTGTTACTCCTATTTTACAGATGAGGAAACTGACCCTCGAGACGAAGGAATTATCTGAAGCCACCCAGAGGAATAAGTGTATGACTGGAGATCTGAACCCAGGTGGGCTGGCTCCACGCCTCTCAGACAGGATAATGCCATTCTGAGACAACAGGGAGAAAGGCTGATTACCCAGGAAGTGTGAGAAGCAGGGGAGAAAGGATTTTCTGCCATTTCCTTGGAACCAAAGGTTGATTTTGAGAACTCTGCTTCTGTTTGGCTGAAAGGGAAGGCTTGGATTTGTTCCTCAAGGTCAAATATATAAGGTACCAAAGACAGAGTTGTGAAATTACTATCCATGTCCTGGATGTAAAATGTCCATTTACTCTCTAAAAACCGAAAGGGAGAGGGGGACACAATCCACTGAAAAACTAAACGTTATCATCCTTAATAACCCAGCTTGGAAATTAACGAGCTGTAGGAACTGAGTCATTTTGCTTTGGCTTGGGCAGAAAACACTGCTGGAATTCTGTGCCAATGCATTCCGGAGCTTTGTAATTGTTCCCCTAAATGCTCAATAGTTTTAATTTGTATAGAATACGTGATTTTAATCAGTCTAGGCAACTGTTTATGCAGGGTTTGTTTTTTTTCCCCCACAGAAGCTACAACATGAGAGATATTTAAGTAGAGCCTCTCACCTGATTTTTCAAAGAAGACAAATGCCTGTATTAAAGAAAATAGAAACCTTTCTTTACGTTGTTTCAATGAAATATAAATGAGATTTCTTCATACCACACGATGACATACCCACTCAATTTTGATTCTGAGTTAGAAAAACTTCCTGGCATCAATTGGCTATTGCCATTTATGCCACTGAGATTCTTATCTGTATTTGGAAGACCCCAGCTACCATGAGGAATTCAACTCTGGCTATCATTACCTATCTAACAGTAGGTCTAACTACACTGATTCCCTCTTTAACTTAACTTCCACGTTTTAGCCAGTTTTAATGATGTCGTATTGATATAGCTTAGGGATAAGAATTAGAATATACTTTTTTTTTAAGTTGAGATATACTTGACATATAACATTATGTTAGTTTCAGGTGTACAACATAATGATTTGATTTGTGTATATATTGCAAAATGATCACCACACTAAGTCTAGTTAATCTCCACCACCGCGCATAGTTACATTTTTTCTTCTCCTTGTGGTGAGGACTTTTAAGATCTACTCTCTTAGCAACTTTCAAATGTGCAGTTCAGTATTATTAACTAGAGTCAATAAAACCACAGTGAAATTTGCATTTGTGTTAAATGTTTGAGAAATGAGTTAACTAGTTAGTTGAATGATCTGGTTTACCAGCTAACATGTAACATGCATGAATTATACTTCTCAGCTACTCAGAATATGATATAAACCCTTATGATTATATCTTCTCACATGGAATATGATTAGTGATTAGTTCTGGTCCCCTCCCCATCCCCATTTTTAAACGCAGGAGCAAGTGATGCCTCTTTGGAACTGTCTTAGTTCACAGTACGGTCTGTAGGTACAATAGAAGTTTCATTCTTCTTATTTTTTTTTTGGCGAGATTTTGAGGGATTATAGACCAGCTGAAAATACTCTTTTTGTGTATTCACTGTGTAACACAGGGACCCCACTATTTGGATGTTTTGACTCTACTTACCACATCGTGATTGGTTGTACGCAGTAATAATAATGGTTACTATTTACTGAGCAACTACAATGTGCCAGAACATTACAAACATATGTATGTTTGTATATATATTTACTTGCATTTATTTACATATATAAATCCCTATCCAGCCATGCATATACAGTGCATGAAGACTGTCACTGATACAAAAGGCAAGTATATATATTTTTTAAAACTTATCACTTTATCACAAATTTCACTTCCAATTAATTGCGAACACCAATGTGTCTCTATTTAAGGTAGAACATAAGAAGTTAAAGAATAATTTATATTTTACGAGCTTTCTGGAAACTTTAGATTGCTTTCACGTCTCCCACTGCTTTCTGCCAATTAAACTGAATTATATCTAGAACCGGTTAAGAAAGTGAAATCATTATGTCAAGCAATCCTTTGTCTTTCAGTTAGAAATCACACAAACAGCATCTCTGATAGGGAAGGGGAAATAAGAGCAATTTGAGTGCCCATACAAGTAATTCCTAAATTTGAATTAGTTTAGAAAAAATCCCCCCAAACAGCTGCGTGGTTAATGGCTAGCAAAAAACTGTGGGAGCTATGTCACAGATCCCCAAATTGCAGCTAAACTAAGGCTGCTTTGAAGACATATAAAATGTATGCGTTAAATTATATGGAAAGTTACAAATGGTTCAGGAGTCATGAACTGCTCCTCCATAAATCAACACAAGGCAGTCCAGACCACTGAGGCCCCTTTCCCCTCGCTCTTCTTTCTGTTCGCTCACTGCCCATCATCACACTGCCGGGCCATCTGCACACCTGTCATTCAACAAAAATATACTGTTCACCATCAGGCACTGCCAGACATGTGACGGCAGACCCTGTTCCACCGTCACTGACTCCTGCCTAGAGGTGGGGGTGGAGGGTAGATGAGGCCATTTGGTCTCCAAGTGGCCCCATGCATGAATCGCTCTCCTAAATTCTCTTGCATTCCAAAGGGAGGAGTTGGGGTGGCATTGGCTGTTTGTGTCTCTCTCCTTAATCCTTAGTAGCGAGAGCATGCATACAATAGAAAAACAAATTCAAAATATAAACTATTTCTATTACCAGCTAAGAAATCCATGTTTAGGTAAACCAGTTAAAAAAACATGTTTGCCCTAATGTTCACAGTACTTTATAATTAGTACCTGTAGGTGGGGATACTCAACAGGATGATTAAATTCATGAACCACATTCAGCTGAGTCTCTCTTGACCCCTATTGTATCTCATGGAATCAAAGCTTCAGTGGCTTGCTGTTAGAGGATTCCCGCTCAGGATTTAATTCTAAACCCCTTAGAGTTTAGGATGAATTTTCTCTCTTTTTAAAAAGGTATTCACGTCTCCTTCTTGAAGCAAGGGGATAGGCAGTAAATACAGTTCGGTGAATTCTTTTTTTTTTTTTTTTTCCTGTGCATTCTTTCACCTAAGTGGGCAAGACAGAGATGACAGCTTCATGAAAGAAGCACAAGTAGCATTGGGAGGGGTAATACTGACATCAGTGCCGAACTCCCGTCTCCAACATTCCTTTCTCAAAGAACATTTTTGTAATAACATCAAGATGAAATGTAATTTATGTAAAGACTCATGCACTGTATGTGACACCAGTAGGAACCCAGGAAGTATTAGTTTCCTAATCTTTTACGGATCCCTTCCCACCTATCCAACCATGCACCTATGTGTACACACACACACACACACACACACACACACACACGCACATACACACACACCTTGACTAAGAACTTAGTCCTGGCTTATTCAAGGCATGCTGGGTGCCACTCTCTGCACTTTAACAAATCATCTTCCCCAGCCTCCATCTTATTTTATTTCACTCTGCTTGATTTTTCTGAAATTCCCCCGAGGCACTAATGGGGAGGCTACCTTGTGTTTTTCTAATAGGCTATTAGGTTAAAAGGGGGAGAAAGGCATTATCCTTTTCTGTGATACAAAATGAACAAGTAATGTTAAGTGGAGTAATTACTGTTTTCCCAAATCACAGCATGCAGCCAAGTGCTTATAAAAGGCACGGGCATGAATGACATGGTGCTTTCTTCCCAGCCTGACCTGCTGCAGAATCAAAACAAGACAGGCCACATGGTCCCACCAAACTGAAGCCACTCCCACCTCTCAGAGCCCACTTGTAGAAAAACGGGATGGTGCTGGTGATGGGGTTGCCAGATTTAGCGAATAAAAATACAGAACTCCCAGTCAAATTTGAATTTCAAATAAACAATAATATTTTTTTACTAGAACTATGTCCTCAGTATTGTATGAGACATACTAAAAAAACTTGTCGTTTACCTGAAATTCAAATATAACTGGACATCTTGTATTTTATCTGATAAACTTAGTTACTGAATATGTAAGAACTAGATTACTAAGTGCACTCTTTTGTGATCTTCTTAGATCTACATCTGGTCTACAACACCTAACAGACATTTTTTTAAAAAAAGGAAATAATTTACATGCAGGTGGCTTTCACACTTAGAGTACCTAAGAATCACCTGCAGGGCTTTTCAAAACACAGTTTGCTGGGCTCCCATCTCCAGGATTTCTTTTTTCTTTTTTTTTTCTTTGCAGTACATGGGCCTCTCACTGTTGTGGCCTCTCCCGTTGCGGAGCACAGGCTCCGGACTCGCAGGCTCAGCGGCCATGGCTCACGGGCCTAGCTGCTCCGGTGCATGTGGGATCTTCCTGGACCGGGGCATGAACCCGTGTCCCCTGCACCGGCAGGCGGACTCTCAACCACTGCACCACCAGGGAAGCCCTTGTTTCTTATTTTGTCTGCATGTTTAGAGTCTTATAGTCACATTTCCTGTAGGGTAGATTTCAGGGCATTTGAAACCTCTGTTTCCTAAATTCAATAAAAATAGGTTTTCAGCATCAGACATACTGCAACAATTGTACAGGGTGTAGCAAAATTTGCTTTTAAGAATTAATAGGATTTCCCAAAGGATTTATTTTTCTGTCAAACCTAATCCTCATGATCAACAACTATAGCTACAAGTAATTCTTTATGATTTTTTAAATTCATGTTTTTCTAAGCTTATTCTTACACATCCTCCAGGGTAACTTTTATTACAGGAATTGCTGGCTTTTCTGCCAAAAAAAGAAAACGTGCTTTATATTTAGATGACAAAGTAAGACATTTGACCCAAATGCATCACAACCCACTACGTAATTCCACAGGATATGCTTGATTCTTTCATTGAATCTTAACTTATTTCAGAGGGAGACACAATCAAAAAGCAGGATTACCCCTCCTGTTCCCCCACCCCACTATACTCGCGCAGAGCACACACTGGCTTCCTTGCTGGTCAGGTCAGAAGGACAGCTGGATCCCTTAGACTTGTAGCCTGTGGGCAGTTTCTGTTGGTGTAGACTGGTGGTTGTGATTCCTTCATTCCCCTTCATGCTTTCCATCCCTCCCCCTGAAACCTTTAAATGCCTCCCACACAAACATTTCTAAAGTGCATGTTTCATTAAGAATATTACAGGGGGCTTCCCTGGTTGGCGCAGTGGTTGAGAGTCTGCCTGCCGATGCAGGGGACACGGGTTCGAGCCCTGGGCTGGGAAGATCCCACATGCCGCGGAGCAATTAGGCCCGTGAGCCACAACTACTGAGCTTGCGCGTCTGGAGCCTGGTCTCTGTAACAAGAGAGGCCGCAATAGTGAGAGGCCCGCGCACCGCGATGAAGAGTGGCCCCAGCTTGCTACAACCAGAGAAAGCCCTCGCACAGAAAAACGAAGACCCAACACAGCAAATATGAATAAAAATTAATTAAAGCTCACACCAATCTCATGATTAAAAAATAAAAGAATATTACAAAAGGATTGGAAAATAAATGCCACAGGTAGTATTAACACAACTACAGCCTAACACAACTAACAACCATTTTATTTCAGGGAGTACAGCACATTGAGGCACTATAGGATAATAGGAAGAGATGGCCTGTGTTCAAATTCCAGCAATTGCACTAAATAACTGTGTGACTTTGAACAAGTTACCTAGCCTCTCTGTAGCACAAATTCCTAACTGACAAAATGGAAGTCATGGAGTTGTGAGGATTCAACCAGCAAATGCACATAAAGATTTTAGAGTACTGCCTGGCATGGTGGGAGCTGTATAAGCATTTGCTGTTACCCTTAAGCAGTATTTTCTGTCTTTTTTCTCTACTGCATGACTCTAAAATCATAGTTGAGTGGATAACATATGTACAATGTGTATGATTCTTGTTTCATTTAAGATCATAATAGTTGCTTCCCATGCTGTTTTATTGTTAGCATAATTAAAATTGTAATGACTGCTTACTGGTCTATCTATTACAAGGGTTAACATTAAATTGATTTCACTTTCTTATTGTTATAAATAATGCCGCAATGAATATCTTTAACTAAATATTGTTTTCCTTTATTTGAAATATTAATAAGGTAAAAAATGACCATAAGAGGGGATGCTTTTATACTTCAGAAGTATCTTTCTGATGGGATGCACACATTTCTACCATCAGCAGCAAGAAAAGAACTCATCAATGTTATTGAACACATAAAAGAATAGCATGCGATAATCAAAACAATGCATTTTTCTATTTATTATATTAAAATATTTTCATAAGTTTGGTTTGATAGTTATATCTACTTTTTGTAATGTAATGTAATTATTTTACCCAATTATCTATTGCAGTTTTAATATTTTTTCTTATTAATTATACTGTATTGTAGGATTGCAAACATATAACTCTTGCTCTATTTAATACCTTCTTTTACTCATTGTTTTTCTTTTTTAAACTTAATTTATATGAGAATATATGTCTAGACAGTTGGATCTATTTTTGTGATCTATTTATAATATTTCTAAATGTTTTAGAGTCCTGGCAAATGATTTAATTTTTAAAGATTTGATGCTGATTTTGTAATGAAACTTATCTTTTGGTACATGAAGTATAAATCTAAACTGAGAAAGTGTTCACCAGTTAGTATTTTACAACAGTTCACTGAAGAATCTTTCTCTTCCCCACCCATTATTTTGGAGGGACCTCTTTTTACCCAGTCTTTAATGATCACGTACAGTGGGACTGACTTCGTGCTCATATGGTCTCTACCAGTGATCTGTCTATCCTCCCATAAACAAGCCACTGCTTTTATGCTTTTCTTTCAAATACATTTTAATGTCTTAGAGGAGTAGAGGCAAACAACTCCTTTCCAGGAGGGACTTTTAATAGCTCACCTTTTTTTTAAAGTATGTGTGTATGTTTTGCTTTGTTGTTTATTTAAGTATAGTTTACATACAGTAAAACTGACCCTTTCTAGGTATATAGTACTATAAATCTGCACAAACTTACATAGTTATATAACCAGTACCATCCCCAAAAGTTTTCTTGTGCCATTTTGTAGTCAATTTCTTCTCCCCAGCCCTAGGCAATCACTGGTTTGATATCTTTCCCTATAGTTTTGTCTTTTCCCAGAATGCCATATAAATGAAATCATATATTCAGTCAACTTTTTGAGTCTGGCTTCTTTATCTTAGCATAAGCTATTGAGATTCTTCTGTTTTGCTCCATACATCAGTACTTCATCCTTTTTTCTTAGTGAGTAGTATTCACATTATATGGAAGTACCACAATCTGTTTATCCATTCACCAGCTGATAGACATTTGGGCTATGTACAGCTTTTGGCAATTATGAATCACATTTCAACAAACATTTGCATCCTAGGTTTTTGCATCCTAGGTTTTTCAACTGCCAGTTGAATTTTCAAAAAATAATTTTCAGTTCTAACAGGAATCCTATCAGAAATTTGATCAGGATTAAATTATATCTATATATCTAAAAATAGCTCTATATTATTGATATATATGTATATTTAAGGGGGAGGTAAAGGACATCTTTTGGTATTTAGTCTTGTCAACCAGGAAAATAAATAGTTCATGGCTCTTCTGTTTCTCAAACTCTTATTTTACTGTGTGTGTGTGTGTGTGTGTGTATGTGTGTGTAGTTTTCTTCAAATAGGATATACATTTTTAACCTAAGGTTATTATTGGGCACATTACAATTCTGTTGCTAATGTGAACAAGATATTTTAAAATGATACTTTCAAATAGTTATTGCCAGAATATAGAAATATCATTGATTTTTTATGTTCATCTTGTATTCAGCTACTTGTCTGAATTATTTATCATGTCAAGTGGTTGTTTGCTTACATCTTTGAGTTGTCTATGTACATAGTCATGCCACTTTTCTCTTCTTTTCCATTGTATAAAACTGCTATTTCTGTTTCATGCCTTTGATTTAACATTACTTTGGAAATCTTGTTCAATGCAATAATGGTGACCATAAAGATTTTTGTTTTGCTTCTAATTTTAATAAAAAATAATGCTTGTAGTTCCTGATTAAATGTAATATTAACTAGTAGTTTATAATATTATCTTTTTAATACTATTTTTAATATTTTTAGGAAGGATGGTATTAAGTTTTATCAAATTCATTTGCTGCATCTATTGATGGTCATGTAGATTTTCATATTTAACAATTTGATTATATGTAAATATTCCATTATATTGAATTATCCTTGCAGTACTAGAATAAAACCTACTTGGTCATGTTGCATTATTATTTGACTCTCTGCTCTTTGAATATATGAAAGTGTTAATCAGGGTCTCCATCACAAGCTTTTTCAGCATTGTTTTGAACAAGAGATATTTATTTAATAAAACTCCTGGCTTTTTCAAGATGCCATTTTCCCCAACTTGCCTGTTCCCCTTTGCTCATGGCAGCCTGCCTCTAAGGCCTGCCTGCTCGTGCACATTTCCATCCTCAAGAAAGGAAATAAATAAATACTTGTTGAATGAGTACTGTCAATTTTGATGTCAACTATCTCATTATATTCTCACAACTCCTTGCCAGGAGAGTATTATTGGTACTAAATGAGAAGATAGAAGCTCAGAGAAATTAGGAAATTTCCCAATGTCACACAGCTAATAAATGACAGTACTATAATTCCAATTCAGCTTGTTTTTTTCTATCGTACATATTCCTTTTTACCTCTGTTCATGGAAATAATCAATAAACAATCTGTAATAGGAATAGAAAAGAGTCCAAACTGAGGACTGTAGCCCAGGAGACACAGATTCAAGAAGCACTTGAATTGGGTTCCACCAGATTACAAAATGGGGGAACTGTATAAAGGCAAAAACTGAAAAATTATATAAGTTGTTTGTCAAGAATTATAATTAGAGCTAGCAAGAAGTAACGGGCCTTGTTAAAGAAGGATTGGCTGGGGTCCAAAATGGTTGCATAGTTACAAGGGGAGTCCTTGAGACCATAAGGTTACAGCTGGCAGCTGCTAGCAGTTACTGTTTTGAGAATGGTTGGTGGTGTCCTTGAGTCTGATACAGTTCAGAAAATTCAGGTTCTCGGGGATGCAGAAACATATCTGAAACTGCATCCACAATGGCCATCCAGCTCCATTTCGGATGCCTGAACCACAGTTACTCCAATTTGATTTTTTTTTTTTTTTTTTTTTTTTTTTTTTTACGCGGGCCTCTCACTGTTGTGGCCTCTCCCGTTGCAGAGCACAGGCTCCGGACGCGCAGGCTCAGCGGCCATGGCTCACGGGCCCAGCCGCTCCGCGGCATGTGGGATCTTCCCGGACCGGGGCACGAGCCCGTGTCTCCTGCATCGGCAGGTGGACTCTCAACCACTGCGCCATCAGGGAAGCCCTCCAATTTGATTTTTAAATGCATTCATTTCTTTAATGGTTAAAGAAAATGTACAATGCATGTTTGACAGGCCACAAAACACACTGTTCTAGTTAGCATAAGATTTAAGTTAAATAATGTATAAGCCAGGACGACTTCCCCATACCTCAATGTGTGAAAATTTCTTCCATAACCTCCAAGACATGCGGGATTTTAAATTCTCCCCTTTTACCTTTTTGTTCGTGTTTTATGTATGCAATAATTTATATTTTCATATTTTGATTTAACATTGAATGTCTTTCCAATAATATTGGCTCCCAGAAGTTGCAGTTTTAAAATTGGTCTTGTTTATGAATGGATAGAGTTATTAAGAATGCTGTATTCTTTAACAAAAGTGCTCAGTATTTCTCTATTGACAGTGCATATTTAGCATGCAATGACTGCAACTAACTTAAAATAATTTTATTATTTTAATTTATTTTTAAATAAAAAATAAAAAGTTTATTTTTCTTTAGACTATTGAGGTTACTTAATCTTTCTGAACCTGTTTCCTCATATGTAAATTGAGGAGATTGGATTAAATCTGTGCTTGCGTAACTAGTGACACAAGTAACACTTTTAATGGGTACTTTATAATGGGTACTTTATAAAAATGAATTCAAGGTCAAAACAGTCTGTGAATGGTTGCATATAATATAGGATTTTAGCACATGTGGGCTCATGAATATCCTTCAGTAAAAAGACCTGCTATTTATCCCAGGATTTCCCAAATTAATTTATATCTGCTCATTTATATTCCTTTTTTGTATTATTATCTGGGGGCATATATACCTTGAGGGCCAAACTTGGGGAAACGATAGATCAGGATTTTTCTAGTTCTAAAATTTTTTAAATGATATAAGGAAATTACAGGATTTAAGCATTAGATTGTCATACAGAGGGACATAATCCAATAGGACAGAATCATGAAATCCAGTCTACTATGATAAAACTAAGAATTAAATTTAAAAAGTGACATAGATTCTGACAAATAAACCAAATTCAGCAAAATCAACTAGTACTGATAGGTCAAGAAACCAAACACTTTGCAATAAGCAGCCACACTTGAAACAACTGAGGTCATGTTGATGGGAAGCTTCTTACATAAATATGACAACAAGATAACAGATCATTAAAAGCATAAGTTATTCACTATAGTCTTAGAAGAAATGAGAGGAGAGAACTGCATAGACTGGATTAAAATGCTACTAGCATACAAATTCTCTATACAAGAGACTTCCAGTGATCAGTACAGTTCAACATACCACAATAACTCATCGAAATGTCAGACAATTGTGCTAGAAAGTCAATTTAGTTGTGAAGTCAGGCATTTAAAAGAAAAAGTTTGATTAGCTTAATTGGCAACACTTCTTACAACAAAACCAATTTGGTAATTTTTTCCCTCTCCATAATTTTTTCTATTGTTAAGACATTGCTCTATGTAGACTTACACATAACTATTTCTAATTATGTATTCCTACGTTTAAAATTTCAGTTTTGAACATTAATTTTAAAAGGATACTTGTGTTATTTATTCATGAAAGTTAAGATTGGGGAAAGTTCTTTCAAAAAAGTTTTCTGTTACTCCCAAATTCCTAATTTATCCCTCCACCCCACCTTTCCCCTTTGGTAATCGTAAGTTTGTTTTCTATGTTTGGGAGTAACATAAACACACTACTATACATAAAATAGATAAACAACAAGGACCTACTGTATAGCACAGGGAACTATACTCAATATTTTATAATAACTGTATGGGAAAAGGATCTGAAAAATTATATATATATATATATATATATATATATATATATATATGAATCACTTTGCTGTACAATTGGAACTAACACAACATTGTAAATAAACTATACTTCAATTAAAAAATAATTTTAAAAAGTCTTCTAAGACAAAATGTGGTAATTTTATGTGTCATTTCTGGTTCTAAATACCAAAATTGTAAATGTGCATGTATTATTCGATCCCTCTATTCCACTTCTAGGAATTTTTCTTGAAGAGATCATCCTATGTGGGCCAAAATGAACGTACAAGGATGGTCACTGTAGCACTTTTTTTTTTAATAGAGAAAAACTGCAAACAGCTAAAATGTCATTAAGGAGTTTATTAAATTGTGTTGATAAACATGTATACAATAAAATGTGCTAAACCCGTTTAAATATAAAGAAGTTGTTCTTTGACATGGGAAGATATTTATGGCATGTTGCATATTTTTTCAAAGAAAAACTGAAATTACAAAAAGCATGTACAGTATGATCTTATCTACATACTAGATAGGTGTATGTGTGTGTGTGCGTGCACATGCACCCACGTGTGCAAGAATAGGGAGACAGAAAGACAGAGAGATACATAAAGGTTTAAAAGGACCTTCACCAAAATATTGACAGAAGGTTATATATTAACTGGAAGATGAGACTTCTGGTGATTTTCCTTTTTCTTATTTTATTTTGTTTACTTATTATTTAAAGTTATTTTTCATCGAGGGAAATAAAACAGGCAGAAGAAGTGCTAACAAAAGAGACCGAGAAGAAATAGTTGAAAAATATTAGAAAAACCTAGAGGAAATGTTAATATGACAATTAATCAAGAAGAGAAAATTAAGGAGGATGTGGTTGGGGCCATGGCTGAATAGCTGACTGTTATTTTATAGGCAGTTGTAGTGCTCATTACTTTTAGTTTTATATATCAACTAAAAAAAAAACCCTATTTCTTTGACAACCTCAAGTTCAAATCCTACCTCTTCCTTGAAGAGTTGACTGACCATGCAACCCACCTATAAGAGCTTTCTTCTGTGAAATTCAGGCAAAAATATTCTGTTTCATTAAAATTCAGTAATTGCGTACCTCCTTGACTCGCCTCCATGCGTGTTTTCAACTGTCACTTAAACAATACATCATTAAGCTACCACTTCTGGAGGGCTCTCTTTTTGCCAGGCACCTTTTCAGTGCTTTACAGACTCTTCATTCTTACCATGATCCGATGAGATCAGATTTATTATTATCCCAGTTTTATACAGTAGGAAACTAAGGCTCCGAAAATCTTGCTGAGGTCACAGTGACAGAGCTGGAAATCAAACTCATTAAGATTCCAAAGCTCGTGTTTTTAACAGCTCCACAATACTGTATTTGCATGTATCTATTGTTTTCCTCATTTAGGTTGTAATCTCCTTGAAGCTGTATCTCTATACTGTTCCTAGTTCCTAACCAAGTGACAGTCAGATAGTTTTGACTTATTAAGATATAGTTATTTTTGGGCTTCCCTGGTGGTGCAGTGGTTGAGAGTCCGCCTGCCGATGCAGGGGCACGGGTTCGTGCCCCGGTTCGGGAGGATCCCACGTGCCACGGAGCGGCTGCGCCCGTGAGCCATGGCCGCTGAGCCTGCGCGACCGGAGCCTGTGCTCCGCAACGGGAGAGGCCACAACAGTGAGAGATCCGTGTACCGCAAAAAAAAAAAAAAAAAAAAAAGATATAGTTATTTTTGAAAGCAAAAATTTTTTTCTAAAAAACTGTTTCTGTAAACAATCTCTCAAAAATTTTATGACACTGAACATGATATGAAAATGAGGGGAAAAATTAGCTCAATTACTAATTAGTGTCATATTTAAACTTTTGTTAAAGTTAACTGTTCATTTTACGTCAGTAATGCCTGCTCATTGATATATTTAAGTAACTCAAGCTTTTCATAAATGAATTTCTTTTACCTTCTATTTCACAATAAGGACTCAGGCTTAACCTGATTTATGCCAAAATCTATCATCAGATCTCGCTTAAACCAACAGTGATTGTTCTTTATAGCATTAAATATAAAAGCAAGATGCCTTAGAATTAGCCTGATAACTTTTGTGTCTGCTGTGGCCTTGGATAATGTTTAATCATTAGCTCTAACATAAAATCTTATTTCGATGTATAGAAATGTTTATTGCAACTCAGAGGAAATATGGACGTTGGCTTTGCCTTAGCCAATATTTATTCCACCGGCTAGATAAATTTTAGCATTTACCTGAGCAGAAGTCAAAATCTATTTACTATAAGTCTAGGACATCTCAGTTAATCCCACACCAGACAGACACACATTATGCAGTGAATAACAACACAACAATTCAATCAAAATTATTAAAATGCTTTCCACTTCCAAAATCCTAACTGTGGGTCAAAATGAATGTTTTCTCCCTCTTTGTGTGTCTCTCTGTGTCACACGAAATCACAACACAGCAAACACAAACACATCAAGCTAGGAGTGTAGGAAAAGGACCTTAAAACTTACATTTAAAGTGTTTCTCTACTGCACACTTCTTTTTGTTCAGATTTCGGTTTGATCTCTGACCAAAGAAACAAGAGTGTTTCTTTTCAGGGCAGCAGTAGAATACTCTGCTTCCTGACAGTGAACAAAATTTTACATTTAGAAGAATCACTGTCCTGACAACATTCCTTATTTCTGGGGAGAGGAGGGCAGGATCCCTGGACTGAGTCGCTAGGGGCTGAGAGAGTGAAGGTGGCTGCTTTCATGCAGGAAGAAAGGCTGCAGTGTTTTGCTTTAGGCAGTGTTCTTTTTGACATGAGAAAGAGAGCCAAGCCCTTATATGATCCCTGGAAAATCGTATTTCCAGTGAATATTCTGCAGTTCTTATACCAGTGTTTATCATATGTATATTCTAGTATTAAATGCTTAGGGGGGAAAAGCAACACCATAGAGAAGGTTAGCTGTGCCCTCTTCTATGTACGAGCATGCAGCAAAGCAAACAGATGAGTTTGGATAAATGAAAATCAATACACTCGAAAAGGTCTCTTTCATTCAATTGATTCAAGCCCAGTGGGTAATAGCACAGCAGAATGGGAAATGGTGTTAACGTGGCCCTGGCATAAACCCCATTTACAGGAAATACAGTAACTAAAGTGGATAAAAGCATGAGGGGATTTAACGAACCATAATGAACTCTTTACCATGGACCTTTATGAATGCTTTTAATATGGTCTTATCACCATATCGTTTGAACTTTCAATGAGGCAAGATAATGCTTTATGGTATGTATGTTATTTTTCAAAATCTAAGAAGTCAGAATAACAAACTGTTATTCTTGTCTTTAGAGTTAAGAAGCACTGACTGCTAGAGCTGGAAGGATCTTATTTACAGAAAAGGAAATAGAAGTCACCAGAAGCATCATTTAACGCTCAGGGTCACACAGCAACCTGGTGACCAACAATTCACCACAAGTCAGGCAATTCACAGTGCAGTGAGCTTTTTCTCTACAAGTCAGTTTGGAGATGGTGGAATTAGCAGTGTGCAGACAGTTGCCAACACCTGGGGAGGCTGTGAGTGGGGAATCGAGGCCACAAGAGTCCAACCAGCTGGTTCCTAGATCAGATTCACTTAGCACAGCTAAAACTTTTTGGAACTCTGATACAGGAAAAGAAAAGGAAAAAAAACCCATAGTTTTTGACCTCGTAAGTCTTTTTCTGGGAATCTATCTTGCAAAAGCAATCTCACATGTGTACAGACATAGATTTAAATGAGGGTGCTCATTCTGGTATTGTTTATAATAGTAAAATTTATAAGGATAAATGACTGTCCATGGGGTGGGGGCAGGTAAATGATTATAGCACCTCCATACAAGTGATTACTATGAAACTGTTAGCAAATGTGTCAAGGATGATTGATATGTACAGTCATGGGAAGATGCCTGGGATGCACTTTTAGGTATAAACAACCAGATATATTCATAAAATAATATAACATACAGAATGATGCTATTTATACTGAAAAATGAAAACAATTATATGTATTTCTGATATGTTTCTCACTCTATTCTCATCTTCCTACCATGTCACACTTCTGGATATGGGGATAAGGGAAGGTTTTGAGGAGCAGAGCAATTGAATGTAACCATATAAGACTGGGAGAACATATTTTAGTAACTTCATTCTTTTTGTAAAAATGGTATTTCATTATTATGTAACATAATGTCTATAAGTATTGTCCTTGGAGTCAGAAAGACAGAAGTTTGCATCCTAGCTCTGTTTCTCACTAACGGTGTAACCCTGGGAACATCTCTTCAGCCCCCTGACCCTCAGTTTACTCTTCTATAATAGGAGGGTGATGATAACCTTCTCAAAGTTTGGTTGTAAGAACTAAATGAATTATTTTATGTAAAACATCAGGCATAGTACTTGGCAAATAACCCTCAATAAATGGTAACTTCTATAATTGTGGTTGTGTTTATAAACATTCAAATTAAACAGAAAAGTACCAAGAAGACAAGACAAATCAAAATTCTACCACCTCTGTTATTATTTGATGTGTGCTTTAAAAAATCATTATTTATAAACTGCTGTATGACCTACTTTTTTCATTGGTAATATTCTGTAGACTTTTCCCCACGTCTGTATAATAAGCTATACCTATATCATTTTAACAGCAGAACTGGAAAACTGTGTGTACTATAATTTATTTAATCAGCCCCTTACTGGTGGACATTAGAGTTGGCTTTAATTTTTCCCTATCATAGACTTGACTACAATGAACATCCTCGTGGAATCATTTTCTCACAATTGTGCAAGTACCTGGAGGAGGGGAATTATAATGGCTGAAAATGCTTGAGTGACACGGTATTCCTGTTAGAGGAAACCATTGAACTAGAAATGAGAAGAAGAAGAGTTCCTAAGGGAACAATGAAAAGTTTAGTTTCAATTCAGATCATGGAGTTTGGCATTTCTTTTATAGGCTATGGGGAGCCACTGAAGGTTTTTGAAACAGATCAGAGCCAGGTTTTAGGATGGTTGATCTGGAGGCTGTGGGGAGACTGGATGCAAGGAGGGAGAGAGGAAAGGAGTGGGAACCCCTTAGGAGGCTATAGCTACAGAGCAGGGGTGAGTTAATAAGAGCTCAACAAGGGTGATGGCAGTGGAAATGGAGGGTGACAGGTTCCAGAGACCCTGCAGATGTGCAAGTGGTAGGAGGGTTTTGCAACATACTGTTGGTCTCTGGCAGGAGGGAAGACCCAATTCTGTGGTTTCAGTACCTACATCAGCACAGGGGCCCGGGGTAGGGCTGGTAGGCTGCTATCCAGACTGCTAACAGTGGTACCTCTGGTGGTGAAATTTCAGGTGGTTTTCTTATTGCTCTTTATGTTTATCTGCAATTGAAATTTTCTACAATGAATGTATATTATCTTTATTTGGAAAATAGTTACATAAGCTAATTCTATAAACATTTAAACAATAGAGATGTATATAAAATAAAAAGGAAAAGAATCCCCCCTCCCAGTTTCCCACCAGACATCCTCCAGTTAATAACTGTTAAGTTTGGTGTATTAATTCCTGGACACTTTTCCTATATATTTTCATATATGCAAAAATACATATATATTATTTTTACAAATATGGGATCCTTCCAAATATCCATTGCTTGTCACTTTGTTCATTCCAGCCCTTTCTTTTCAGTGGCTGCAGTGTATTCCATAGCGTGGGATTGGGTGACTGGGAGAATGGTAGCATTCTCAGCAGAGGTAAAGCAATGGACAAAAGAAGTAACATTGGAGGGAAGATGAGCAGTTAGTGGTTGATATAATGAGTTTGAATCCCCAGGTGGGCAGTTGGAAAATGAAGGTATGAAGAAGTTTAAAAAAAGAGAGAGAGATAGTTTTAAGAGACAGGGACACAGAATGGGTAGTTGAAGGCAAAGAGAGAATCCCAGTTACAAAGGTAAGCTTGTTAACCAAGAATCAAGTAGTATTTACGGAGCCTCATGATATGCCTAGCAGAGTGCTGACTTTTGACCCCAGGAATCAGTGCTTCTGAGTCAGAAAAGGTGGCCTGGAACTTTCTGCTGTTCCCAAATGCTATACAGCCCTCAAGTCCCATGAACTTCCCCAAATCGGTCAAATTGCAAAATGTCCATGAAATTCATACTATGAACATAGAGTCCCTTTACCCTCTGTGGAATAATGTCCTACAGCTTACTTTTTCAACATGGCAAAGGAAAACTACAGATTTTCTCTCTAGTTCAAACTAGTGTGCACGAAAACCCCTTCCCAATTAGTCTCAGCCAAACAGTCCAATATTATCTCCAGACACTTTGCCCCATAAACCTTGCTCATAACTTCCCAAAACATATAGTGACCAACCATCCCAGTTTTTCCAGGACTGAGGGGGTCCGGGGATGTAGGGCTTCTGTTTTGAAATAGATATCATCTTGGGCAAACTGTACCTGTTTACCTGGGACTAAGGCAAACTGGGACAAGTTGATCACCCTACCAAATACAACAGGCCCTTTTGTGCCTTCTGTCTCCTCACAGAGGCTGTGTCCTTTGTCTGGACTGTCCTTTGAGCCCTTCTCTACCAAGTGAATATCTATTAATTCTTCACGATCCATCCTAATCCCCCTTGGGGTTCCTTTTGCTTAGCTTTCCTGGGTGGATTTATTTGTTCCCTTTCTTTGAATCTTTGTTGGTTATCTCCGTATCTGTCCCTCACTAACATATCTAGATTTTCCTTTGGGGACTTTACCTTATGTGGTTTGGATGGATATGACCCCACTCATCCTCAGGGGTGGGTCCTGGTTGGCTTAGGCCAATCCATGGATCCCATCTCCAGGCATACCAACTGTTCAGACAAAGGCATAGGAGAGAGTAAGAATCCTAAAAATCGTGGAGAGCTACTACAAGCTTCCTCTTGCTACACTTGGAAGATGTAGTGAGAAGTTGTAAAGTCTGGCATTGCTGATGGTATACTGCAAGCCCAAGAATGGTGCCAAGAGTTGATGGGGAACCACCACGGGGCTTGCAAAGGTATCTTGTACTACTTTGCTACGGTTGCCATAACAAAGTACAGTTGACTGGGTGGCTTATCAACAGAAGTTTACTTTATCACCATCTGGACTAGAAATATGAGATCAAGGCGTCAGCAGAGCTGAGTTCTTCTGTGGCCTCTCTCTTTGACTTGTATATGGCTGTCTTCTCCCTGCATCTTCACATGGCCTTCCCTCTCTATACGTCTGTGTCTTAATTTCCTCTTCTTAAAAGGACACCAGTTTGATTGGATAGTCATATGGACTCACCCATATGACCTTATTTTAACTTAATCCCCTCTTTAAAGACCCTATCTCCAAAAACAGTCACATTCTAGGTACTGGGGGTTAGGACTTCAACATAAGAATTTTGGGGAGACATAATTCAGCTCATAACATACCTGTATTGTGGAAGGCAGAGCAGAAAGAGAAAGAGAAGCCATGACCTTTGCTATATACTTTGAGCTGCTGGATGCATTCTCACCTTGGATCAGAAATATCTGTTTTAGTTATGTGAGCTGATAAATTAGCTTTGCTCTTTGGGATACCCTGAGTTTTAGTTTTACTTTGTGTCATTTGTACTGAAATATTCTCATGTGATACAGCTTTGTCACTTTTTTGTTATATAGCACTTTTCACATAGTATTATAACTTGTTCAGAGGTCAACCTACTGTACTTAGTTGTGTGTAAACTATTTCAGGAAAGGACTATGTTGCTCACATCTCTTATCTCCAGCCCCACAGTAGGTACTTGGTAATGTTTGTCCAATGAATAAACACTGATAGCATTTTGAGCAGGCAGCCTGGAAGAGCAAGACTAAGAAATGCTCCTCTCAACTTCCATTTTATTCATTTTATTAACTTTTTTGATTAGTATTTTCTGGGCCATAACCTTAAAATGGCTGCAATTAAATCACTGAGCTTTGATCCCAGCATTATAAAACCATGACTAGGCCCTGGAGACAAAGCACCTGGGACAGCAGCAATCAGAAGCACGGGACTAGTAAGGTGGTAGAATATGTAGGAACAGCAAAAATGATTGATACCATGTTTGCAGCAACAGAAAATGTGTCTTCACTACATTTTGCATAATAAAAAAAGGAGAGAAGAGAAACTTACAATTACCCTCTTTGAATTGTCAAATATATGTGTAATTTTAGATGCCAAAGGTTAGAACAATGATAACAGAAAGAGCATAAAGGTATTCAATAACAATACAGAAGTACACATTAAAATGTATGTTAAAGTGTATTTTTTTAAAAGCTCTTTTTTTTCATCAGAGCACAATTTCAGGGAAATGCCTGCATTTTCCAGGGAAAATTGAGCTCCCCCAGGATTTTGGTTCTTCATTCCAAAGCCAGATAAAAGAATAGTTTTACTTTTCTCTCCCTCAGCTTTCTAGCCCTTATGGATTAAAGATTAATTCCCGAATGGCTTTTCACCATCATTTATCATGATAAAATGTCATGACCTCTTCTTCTTTGGTGTATATATTCTCTGAGCAATTACCTTCCTGTGCTTTTCCACTGAAGGTAAGTTTGGCTTCAATCCACAAAGCTCTTTTACTATCTATTACAAGGAGCTATTACAACCATCCCAAACCATTAACTCTTTTTTTTTTTTTAAGTCAGTTCATCTGTTATGAGGCTGAACTAAATGTATAACTTTTGACAATCACCTATGCTGAGTCCAGTTACTGATTTATTCTTCGCTTCCAGGAGCCAGAGAAGAAAAAAATCCCAGGTGTCATTCTTGTGACACCTTCTGATACCTAGCACACTTCACGAGATTGCCTTCCTGGGCTGTACTCCTCTTTTGGCTTGGGGAGGATGTAGCTGAACTCATACTCATGGGCGTGTACTTGGGGGCCAGAGGTAGGTCTGGGAAGAAAGTGAATCTTTTTCAGGAGAAGGATGCATGTGAGGTAGGTGTGGCCATCTGTTCCTGAGAAAGAACCACCACTGGGGAGGAAAAGAGGGGTGTCGCTGGATCAGTGTCACAGAGTCACACGGATGGACACGTTTCCATGATAACAACTCGTGATGATTTAATATTATTGTTTCCTTTTGTTTCTTCTGGATTATTTCTTTAGAACACTGTATCATGATAAAGTGCTTTAAATTCCCTACATAGAAGACATCCTCAAAAGTTCTATTAATTGTTAAGCCAATTTTGAGGTTTAGTATATATATTTGCTAGCATTCTTTAACAATGTATTCTTCCCTTTGACATTTCATATTTTTCTTAATGATACAATTCTGCTGAACCAACACCTGATACATGATATTTTAAGTTAGATATTAATAAAACTTAACATTCTCTTTACAGCCTCTTCCCTCCCCTTCATCAAAGGATCTTCCATCAAGACCTTCCTTTGCTTATCCAACCAACTCATACTTGCTTACTAGATTAATTCTCCCAAAGCACAACACCAATTATGCAACTTCCCTATCCCTTAAATTACATATAAAAAAAATGGAAACAACACATACGTAACAGAAAACAACAATAACCACGAATGTGAAAGACAGATATTCATCATATTTCTACACCAGGATATGACTTCATACATTTAACATTCATTATTAGCACAACTCACAAATAATTTCTAATTTGTTTATAATGATCTTCAATTAGATAAGCTATTATTCTTGGCAATTTCCTACTTTTTAAAAAGCAGCATCCCCTAATGAGAAAGTTGAGCTAATTACAGGCATGGTTGTCAGAACCCACTCCAGAATTTCTCATCATCTCTTATTCTAAAAATATCATGTGTAAGTGATATATTTATTATAGAGACAAAGGAAACAGTGGTGTCTACAAGCTTACTTAACTTTTGGCAGAAATTCTTATTTCAAAAATATCCCAAATCATAATTATATTGAGGGTTTTATTTTGCCACTTTAATTATATAAATTTAGGTCGATAAATATATACTGTGCAAAGACAACATTATTTTGTTTTTAACAACTCTTCCTGGTATGGTTGTGTGCTTCTATAAAACCTTTTATTAGACATCATGATCTTTAAAAATTTTCTACTTACTTTTATGAGTATACTCTCACATTCAAAATGGCTAATATGGCCTTCTCACTCTTTGATACTTTGATACTTCCAAGGCCAGGTCAGAAGGACCAACAGGTTTTGGGTAGAAAAGTGCCCATCAAGAATTTAATGAATCGTTTTACGAAGTGGACGTCTGTTATCCTCTTAATCTCATTCTGAATACATATTAATAATTTTCCTAAAATTTCATGTGTTCTTCTGCCCTCTCCCCCTCCCCCACCCTGGCCCCAGTGATCCAGAAAGTTTATACATGCATAGGCATATTGATTTAGTAATGTACTATATGTGAAAAATACAATACGTGAAAGCGTTTTCCACTTTTTTTTTTTTAGGTACGCGGGCCTCTCACTGTTGTGGCCTCTCCCGCCGCCGAGCACAGGCTCCCGACGCGCAGGCTCAGCGGCCATGGCTCACGGGCCCAGCCGCTCCGCGGCATGTGGGATCTTCCCGGACCGGGGCACGAACCCGTGTCCCCTGCATCGGCAGGCGGACTCTCAACCACTGCACCATCAGGGAAGCCCTCCACTTTCTTTTGTAACAGGATCTTCTCAATGCGAATGTTTAGATAGGGGAATGATGTAGTCTATTCATTGGGAAGACTATTTTAGTAACCAGATATAGAATGGGTTTTGCAAGCAAGGAACTGGAAAAGGGAGACTAAACAGAAACAAGTGAGGAGACCACTGAAATAATCTAGAATGTGGAAATCATAATGTAACAATAATAAACTTAAATTTGTTGAGTATTTACCATGTGCTAGGCCCCCCTAACACTTGACATAAATTGACTAATTTAATATTTTATAGAGAAGGGAACTGAGGCAAAGTGAGGTTAAGTAACTTGACCACAGACACACAGATGGTAAGTGGCAGAGTCAAATTCCAACCCAGAGAGTCAGGCACCAGAGTCTGCACTAAAGAATTATCCTCTTTTCACAAACACAGGGTTTATTTTTCTCTGTTAGAGTCTTTGTATTAATTGATGTATAAACATATCATTTTAATTGTGAATAAAGATTACAATCGTCACAGGATGGAGAGAGCACAGTTTAGATTTCCTATAAGATCACTTTTGTGCAGAGATTTTTCTGGGGAATGAAGCATTTAGTTGGTTATGAGTCTGGGCTCATCTTTCCGACTCAGAGTATGAGTGCTTCCAGTATCCACACAAATGAAAAGGTCAATTTATCTGATTTTCTCTGAATTGAAGTGCATTATTCTATCTTACTGTTCTCTCAACATAGAGAAAAGGCACAGAAAAACTTTTTATGTTAAACAATTTATGTTAAGTCCCACGATATTCATCCAAGTTTAACAGAGACACAAACCGTAAGGCAACATCATTCAAATCCTGCCACCAGCCAATCCAACAAGCTCTAGTGGAGGGAGGATGAGGGAGCAGCGAAGGAATGTGATCAGTCATCCTAAGCTGGTCCTGAAACCATCTGATCAGAGTGAAAAATTCCATTAAGTTATTTTATTAGGTCGAAGCTACATCCTAGCGGTCATTTCAGAGACAGGCTCAGCTCAGCTGGTACAACCTGGGCAAATAGACAAGCCAGAAACACTTACTCTAATGGCACCTCTGCCTCCAGGCTGACTGCAGTCCCGGATGTCTGCCCTACCTCTACCTCCCTCACTACCTATGAGCTAGGGTGTCTCACAGCCAGTCCTGTCACTGGGGAGTGCCAAACCCACTTCTTAGTGCTATTCTTGCCACCTCTGGCCTCCTGGACTCTCAACCCTGCCTACTTTTCTTTGCCATGAGGCATCTGGGCTGTGATAGAAAAATAGGCTCTGGATAGGAAATATGAACGTTGGTCATTTTCATTATCGTTACTCTGTGCCACCTTGACAAGTCACATGATCTTGCTGAACTTTAGTTTGGCCACCTAAGAAATGGGTATCTCCAAATCACAAGGCACTCATAGAGTGTCTTTTTCTTCTTCTCTTAAAATAGCTTGAGTTTTTTTCTACCTATTTTGTGACCCTTGCTTGATTTGTATATTTTCCTAAGACATGGCTATAACAATGCCTTAAAGTGTTTTATAAACTGTAAAGTGAAATGCCAGCCATTATTATTATTGCCTTGTCTGTCTTCCTGTTTAGCCAAGCTCCTCCAGGAAGCCATCTTCTGGTGGCTCACGCATGGCCTTGACGCTTACCTATGTGGAAATATTAAACATCTGCTGCAGTCAGCATCCAACTACAATGAGTCCTTAGACCAATACCTTAGCTTTAGATGAAAAATGCATCCCATCCTGCTAATTACACTCCCCCACAAATCACAGAACAAAGATATCAGAAGCTCTTACTAATTTCTCTTTTGCTAACTGAAAAAAAAATCCAAGGAAAAATTCAGATTCATTTTATCTTCTGTTTCCCCTTAAAATAAGTGGAAAGCACCTGGCTTTCACCTGCTGGGCCCCCCCTCTTACTAAAGTATCTTGCTTTACAGTCTCAAAGTGAAGGAAGAATTTGAAATACATCTGCACCAGTCAGAAATTTTATGAACAGCATGGTCCATTTTAAGATAATTTTCTACACAGTTCGTGCCTTCACAATTTAAACACATGGTACACAAAGCCCATGATCCCACGCCCATTGCTGGATGGTGAGCTCCACTCTTCACCAGACTCTACCTCCAACTGTATGCTGTATGACCTTGGACAAACTGCTGTCCTCTCTGGGCCTCCATTTTCACAAGTGGAAAATGAAAAAGTTGGCCTTTGAGGCTCTTGCTGCCTTCATCTCTGATTCTTTATTAAAGACTCTGTACACGGGGAACACCAAGACTTCCTGGGCCCAAAGTGGGTGCAAACTTATAGATATGCACAAATAAAAATAAGCTAAAACCTTACGTTTAGGCCCATAAAAATTTTATTCTAGTCTACCATAGGAAACACCATGTTCACTATCTTTAACTATGAAGGCACTATCTTCTCAAACTCAGGATGGAATATAAACAATGCCTAGCTGGAGATGCAGATTTAGCCCTGCCACCACCATCCCCCTCTTTACTGAGTTCTGCTACCTGAGCCCTAGTGATCCTGTTGGACTAGGTTGCCATTTGAATCAGTCTCCCTGGGATTTGGCTTCAGGACCGGTATTGTGAGTGTTGAACACGTTGCTTCTTCTTCTTTTTTTTTTAAACATCTTTATTGGAGTATAATTGCTTTATAGTGGCGTGTTAGTTTCTGCTCTATAACAAAGTGAATCAGTTATACATCTACATATGTTCCCATAGCTCTTCCCTCTTGCGTCTCCCTCCCTCCCACCCTCCCTATCCCACCCCTCTGGGTGGTCACAAAGCACACAGCTGATCTCCCTGTGCTATGCGGCTGCTTCCCACTAGCTATCTGTTTTACGTTTGGTAGTGTATATACGTCCATGCCACTCTTAGGACTCACCTCTGTTGTAGATTTTGGCCTCCACCCCCAGTGCAGGTAAAACGTGGCTTGTTGCCAGCCCTCACTCCCAACCCAGATTACAACTTGGCTAGGACAACCTCCAAATCAGTGATTCTCAACCTTGGCTACCTATTAGAATTACAGGTGTAACTTCGAAAAACCCTAATGCTCAAACTGTACTCCAGACCTATTGTATCAGAATCTTTGGAGGTGGGGCCCAGGCACTGTTATTTATTTTTCATGTCACCCACGTGGTTCTGGTGTGCAGCCAATGTTGGGAACCACTGAGCTCTATGAACCTTCCATGCATGAAGTCAGATGAAAATGGCTGAGAATTCTGAAAGTCTAAGCAACACGCAGTTGCCAGCCCAGGGCAAAGAGGCCTGGAATTGTCAAGACCTGAAAAGATTGCAGCCTGACTGAGTTCAAGTTCAGGGCCACGGAGCAGAAGTAGTTTGATTCTGAAGTAGGATTCCTGAAGTGATGGGCAGGGTAGAGCAGGACACTCCAAGGTAGGGGCATGTGTTGGATCAGCACTCAGTGGACTAGAACCAGAGAGACGAGCAAGGCTTGAAGGATGAGCGGAAGCCTCGAAGGCTTGAAGGTCAGAGCAGGTGACGAGCTATACCTAGGGAGCTGGCCAGAGGAGCAAGGATCAGGCACTCAGTCAAGGGGTCTGGGTTAGGAATGCAGGCCTGGAGCCTCCATATGGGCATAACAATGAATATTTATGAGATGATTTATGTTTGCAATTTGCTTCACAACCTTTTATCATCTTTAATTACTATAGTGAACCTTTAACATAGGGCAGACACAACTATAATGCCCACTTTCTAGATGAGAAAGATGAGGCTCAAGAAGGTCTAATAGCATCTTTGAGGTCACACAGCAAAGAAGCAGCAGCATAAAGGATGGATGTGATGACAAAATAAAAGAGCTTTGCTTCAGTGAGGAAGGTTTCTTGTTTAGGGAAGGAACAAACTACCACTGATGATGGTGCTGACACAGATACTCACTGATATTTAGGCAGCACTTCACAGTTTACAGAGCACTTCCACGTTGTGGCTTATCTCACGGGACATTCACAACAACCCTCTAATGTAGGCATGGCATTGTGCAGATGAGAAAACTGAGGCTCACAGATGAGACCCTATTTGTCCAGGGTCACCCGGCTGGCGGAAAAGCAGAGCCCTGACTCCCTGTCTAGGTGAATGCTCCCATCTTGGTCCCATGCTGGCTCCACTAATGGCTGTCTTGAGGTCTGCAAGTATTTAGAATGGGTTGGGAGTCTCTAACTGGAATGAGCAGCAAAAGATGAAGAAAAGCAGCTACTGACTCGTAGGTCCTACACTGATGCAACCCAGCTGTAATTTTTGTCCCCAGTTCGATTCAGAGGCCAGCTCCATGTGGCAAGGTTTACAAAGCTAAATAGAGAAAACCTTGGTTTTATAAGAACCCTGAGCTAAATTCTAGCAATTTAACTTCTGGCATCTAATACTGTACTAGCTTTCTTTCTGCATTTTTGTATTTTCTCTTGCATTGGCAATGGACCAAAATCTGTTATAAGCGATATTTCAAGGGTTGTTTTTTGGCTTTATCGTCATGGCTAAAATGAAGTGAGAGCATTTAGGTGAAATAATTGCACACAGTGCGGACCACTTGGCCCATGTGATTCACTTTCTTGAACTTTTCTTTTTTGTATAATCATCTTCACAGTAAGATTATGAAAGCTGGGATTCTCTTTTCTGGAAGGAGAAAAAAGTAAATTTATTTGGAGGTCAAAATCTAACCCTCTTTTTGGTACCCACCCTAATCTCACCTGCTCCTCAAACCTTCTCTGATATCCACCTCCTGACAGGTTGCAGTCAAACCCTCTTCTCAGCTCTTACGGCACTTTGCTTATGTCTTCCTGGTAGTACATTCTGCTTTATATCATGGGTCTCCATGTACATGTTATTTTCTCTTCTAGATTATGAACTCTCTCAGGGCAGACAGTGTTATCTTTGCAGCTTCCACAGCACCAGATTATTCGGTCAATAAACATGTGTTGACTAGGTGCTTGAACTGTTGTGAAGGGATTCAGATGTCAACTAAAAACGCTTGGATGTGAATTTTAAAGAAAATATTGATTTAATATTGTCAGATAAATACAAAAGAAGTGGTATAACCTAACTTACAATGAAGATCAATTGAAACATGCCTTTCTAATTGACTGTCTACTTAGTTAAACCTAAAATGACAAAGTAACTATCATTATCAGATATTCACAGTGGAAATGTGTGCTCTTAAAGAGGATGTGGATGAAGGACTATGATTTTCATGTGGTTTATCCAACTTCTCTCCCTGTTATTTTGACCACAGTGGTTTTGTCTAACACTCTCCTGCTCGTTAACACAATCAGACAAGTGTCATCAAGGTTAAGAGGGGTGGCAGTGTGTAACCACTAACGTACAAACAAATGACCACCCATGTGTACTATAACAGTTACCCTCCAGATAGAAGATAGTGTTCCTCATTGTATGCTGATAGCAAAATCTCAGCTTATTACGATTTAATAAAGTAGTTCAAAATCTCATAGCCATTATAAAAGTATTAAATGTGCAAAGTTAGGCATTTTGTAAGTTTTCAAATTTAATGATTTTGTTTCAGTAAAGGCTCTAAAATTTTGTTATAGATGGTCTTACAGGAGGCCATCGGATTGAAGGGGTGAAAGTCAGCTGGCTCGAAGCTGCATTTGCAAAGCAAGCACCATGCTTCTGCTTTGACTGTATGTCTATTTGAGGAGGTTTTGGAGAAAGAAGCTGAAGGAGATTATGAGGGGGCATTTTAACACTATAGAAATCCAAAATTCATGCTTTGTAACAGATGTGTTATCAAAATGTGCTTCTTGTCCCAAATCTGACTTGACTTCCAAAGCCCTAGTTACCATGAGGAATACTAAAAACATTAGCTATGAATGATGTCATTGCTTCTTAGAACTATGCATTTAGAAGCACGTAACTAAAGTTTCCTATCGACATAATCAGTGCTTCCAAAGGCATCCTGGAGTTAGAGGTACTTTGTTGATCCTTAGATGCGGGTAATAGAATTCACTGATGAAATGCTGCTCATTTCATATGCCTCATAGAGCCACTTAATTGTGAATTTATGGTATGAACCCCTTACTGTGATTTTACTGTCAATCAAACAAATGGTCACGTAGAACATTACTGAATGTGGGACATTTTAGCACAGAGAGGGTGAAAACACTTTTAAATAAGTAGGCTGATTCACTGAACTTGAAACCTTGAAATCTGTTAATTAAAAAATGAGTCTGGGACTTCCCTGGGAGTGCAGTGGTTAAGAATCCCCCTGCCTATGCAGTGGCCACGGGTTAGAGCCCTGGTCCGGGAAGATCCCACATGTCGCGGAGCAACTAAGCCTGTGCGCCACAACTACTGAGCCTGTGCTCTAGAGCCCGTCAGCCACAACTACTGAGCCTACGAGCCACAACTTCTGGTGTCCACGCGCCTAGAGTCCATGCTCCGCAACAAGAGAAACCACCGCAATGAGAAGCCTGTGCACCGCAATGAAGAGTAGCCCCTGCTTGCCGCAACTAGAGAAAACCCACACACAGCAACAAAGACCCAACACGGCCAAAAAAATAATAAATAAATAAAATAAATAAATTTTAAAAAATGAGTCTGATCTTGCTCATAAGAAAGATGTAGAAGCTTACTATGAAGAGGCTTTGATTCCTGCAGGTCACTAGAGGTATGCTCTTCCCTCTCTTCTTTCCCCTTTCCTTCCCTCCTCTTCTATTCCCTTCCTTTTCTTTCTCTTTTCTTCCTTTTTCTTCTCTTCTTTCCTCCTTTCATTCTTGCTTCATGCTTCAAGCTCACTTACCTCACCATCTTCACTCCACAGACAATTTATTTCCCAGACTGAAGATTGAAGTTAAACCTGTTTCTTAAAGATCAGGCTGAGAATTCCATTTCTAGTTTGAAATTCACACTCTAAAATGGCATTGGACAAATCATTTTGAAACGGGGACACTTTGAAAGATAGCCATAGACTTCAGGTTCTACATAAAAAATGTAATATTTGGGTTTAAGTTTCATCTGGTATCATGTGTTTAGTTCTTATTTTATGATCTGGAAAAATGACATACATGGGCCTTTTCTCCTCCAAATAATGAAAATATCCTGTGAAGTATTATGATATATGACTGACAAGAATTCCTACTCATGTTATTAGGGTATTTTTCTTCATTATTGCTAATGTCTTTGGTCCTATTGGAATCCTGAGCCTCATTTGCAACAGGGCCCAATTAAATCATTATTGACTTCCTTTTTCATATCTTTAATAAAAAGGGGGGAGGGTAAGGAAATACACTGGTTCTCATCAAGGAAACTTCCTCTCTTCTGCGTGTATGACCATGTCCTTCTGGAGCTGTCTTTCAAATGGCTTTGATTCAGCTCATGGGCTTACATTCTTATCCAAGATCCACACACAATTTCACAAACGGAATCAAGAGAGGTACATTAGATTAAATATTGATTTAAGTGTAAATCCATCCTTTCTTGCATTTGGGCAAAGCAGAAGGGCATCAGGTTAGCTGCAGGTAAGGCCACCTTTACACAGATGATTAAAGCAGGGCATGACTTTGCAAGCTAAGGGCAGTGGAAATCTGGGAGTGCAGTCTCAGCTGAAGACATGGGAAGGAATGGCCATGTTCTGATTCCTTTTTTCTTTCCCATTCCAGGCATCCTTTCAGAATCTGAGCTGAAAAATAGTTTTAGATAGAGATAGACAAGGAAATTGACAGGGTCATACAGGGAATCAGAAAACCCACATCCCATTTCTGGCTCTACTGATGACCAGGTATGAGTGATTTCACCTCTCTGAATCTTGGATTTCTCAGCTCCAAATGAGGGCAGTCATCCCCTCCTAGACCACCTCATGATACTACTATGAGGACCACATGAATTCATGAGTGTGTAAGGGTTTGTTAGAATGGCAGAGGCTGGAGAGGAGAAAGTTTCATTGTAGCATAGGATGACACACTCAATCTGCAAAATGGTTTCATTTCTTTGTTTGACCTCAGTTTTTGTGTTTGTTATTACCAAACATGCTTCCCTGAAAAGAAAGCTCTCCTGGTTTCCTGGACAACCTTTAAAACAGGATATCCAATGGTAAATCTTAAAATTATACAACTTAATCAGAACATAGCATACGGTCTCATCAGACATGTATGCCCACCCTATCCATCGACTTCCCATAACTCCCTTGTGATTAATTCGTAAGAGGAATCGATTAAAGAATAATGTTAAAATTCTTTTAGTTTGCCCTTACACACCCTTACACACTCATGAGATTATCTGATTCTCACAGTAACATCATTAGGTGGCCAAAGGGGAGGTGATTACCTTCAATGGGAGCTGAGGAAACTGGGACTCAGAGGTTATGTTACTCATGGCAATCATCAGTGGGCCAGGCATTGGTTTCCAATGCCCCACATAATCCTGTCTCTTTCCCAGTCTACCCCTGCCAGGATCCCTAATCTCCTTACTCCAACAGGACACCATGAGACCTTGATTCCCTTAAGAAAGGGTAACCTTATAGTCCCAAGGTCCCAGTAGTACAAAATTGACACATGGCTGAAAATGAATGCAAAAGAGAAAAGTTTGAATGTGGGCAGTTGGGGGTTAGAGAGAGGGGTACCATGACACTACACATTTATATGATAAATATCTCCCCCTTCACTTATAAATTAATGTGTTTTTGCAAATATGTGCAAGGCAAATGTTGTGATGGTCTTACTGAGACTGGAGAACAGGGTGGGAGAAAAATCAATATAGAAATAATGCTCATGACATTATGTTGAGAAGGATTCTGAGAGCTCATCTAGGCTTGGTAAGAAATAGTGATCTGTTGGTTTGATAATGTCTGCCAATCGTGTGGCACGGCAATGGGTAGCCCAGGTAATGGTCTAGAACAGTGGCTAAAAACCATGGTCCAGCTGACAGAATTTGGCCTGGAGACATGTTTTGTTTGGGGAGCCCAGTGTTTCAAATATTTTTTTTTTAACATCTTTATTGGAGTATAATTGCTTTACAATGGTATGTTAGTTTCAGCTTCACAACAAAATGAATCAGTTATATATATACATATATTCCCATATCTCTTCCCGCTTGCGTCTCCCTCCCTCCCACCCTCCCTATCCCACCCCTCCAGGCGGTCACAAAGCACGGAGCTGATCTCCCTGTGCTATGCGGCTGCTTCCCACTAGCTATCTACCTTACGTTTGGTAGTGTATATATGTCCATGCCTCTTTATCGCTTTGTCACCGTTTACCCTTCCCCCTCCCCATAGCCTCAAGTCCATTCTCTAGTAAGTCTGTGTCTTTATTCCTGTTTCACCCCTAGGTTTTTCATGACTTTTTTTTTTAAAATTCCATATATATGTGTTAGCATACGGTATTTGTCTCTCTCTTTCTGACTTACTTCACTCTGTATGACAGACTCTAGGTCTATCCACCTCATTACAAATAGCTCAATTTCGTCTCTTTTTATGGCTGAGTAATATTCCATTGTATATATGTGCCACATCTTCTTTTTTTTTTTTTTTTTTTTTTTTTTTTTTTTTTTTTTTAACATCTTTATTGGAGTATAATTGCTTTACAATGGTATGTTAGTTTCAGCTTCACAACAAAATGAATCAGTTATATATATACATATATTCCCATATCTCTTCCCGCTTGCGTCTCCCTCCCTCCCACCCTCCCTATCCCACCCCTCCAGGCGGTCACAAAGCACCGAGCTGATCTCCCTGTGCTATGCGGCTGCTTCCCACTAGCTATCTACCTTACGTTTGGTAGTGTATATATGTCCATGTCTCTTTATCGCTTTGTCACCGTTTACCCTTCCCCCTCCCCATAGCCTCAAGTCCATTCTCTAGTAAGTCTGTGTCTTTATTCCTGTTTCACCCCTAGGTTTTTCATGACATTTTTTTTTTTTTTAAATTCCATATATATGTGTTAGCATACGGTATTTGTCTCTCTCTTTCTGACTTACTTCACTCTGTATGACAGACTCTAGGTCTATCCACCTCATTACAAATAGCTCAATTTCGTCTCTTTTTATGGCTGAGTAATATTCCATTGTATATATGTGCCACATCTTCTTTATCCATTCATCCGATGATGGACACTTAGGTTGTTTCCATCTCTGGGCTACTGTAAATAGAGCTGCAATGAACATTTTGGTACATGACTCTTTTTGAATTATGGTTTTCTCAGGGTATATGCCCAGTAGTGGGATTGCTGGGTCATATGGTAGTTCTATTTGTAGCTTTTTAAGGAACCTCCATACTGTTCTCCACAGTGGCTGTATCAATTTACATTCCCACCAACAGTGTAAGAGGGTTCCCTTTTCTCCACACCCTCTCCAGCATTTATTGTTTCTAGATTTTTTGATGATGGCCATTCTGACTGGTGTGAGATGATATCTCATTGTAGTTTTGATTTGCATTTCTCTAATGATTAATGATGTTGAGCATTCTTTCATGTGTTTGTTGGCACTCTGTATATCTTCTTTGGAGAAATGTCTATTTAGGTCTTCTGCCCATTTTTGGATTGGGTTGTTTGTTTTTTTGTTATTAAGCTGCATGAGCTGCTTATAAATTTTGGAGATCAATCCTTTGTCAGCAAATATTTTTAAATTTGAAGACCTTTATGTTCTCCAGGTCTCCCACAGTCTGCGCCACTCCCTATTTCTTATCCTTGACCACCTGAAACTTTTACCAGCTTCTGAAGACATTTTGGTTTATGATCTTGAACTATAGGCTAGATTACTTGGTCTGGCATTGAAACCCATCTGCAGCCTGAATCCTGCTGCGTTCACTGCCTTACTTCCCATTAATCCCTAACACAACCCTCTTCTCTGGCTTGACTTCCTCACTGTCCTATTTATTCATACAGAAGCCAGGCTCCTGTTCCTCTCTAAATGATGATCTCTCAGCCACTCTTGAAGGCCAAGTTAAGCCCTATGTCGTCCATGAAACATTCTTAACCATTTCCTCTTATAAACAATTACAATATTCACTATTACAGTTTGTCTTTGTTCTTAATCTATACTATCTGGTAGCATTACTTAAATGTTTGCCATAATTTATACATGCATTGTTTAAGTAACATTTTATATATATATATATATATATATATTTATATACACACATACATAGTTTGTCTTTACATATAGACTGTAAGATACTTAAAGAAATTTTACACTTTTCTGTGTCTGCTGTATACTTTGCATTTATAGTATATACTCAAAAAATGGTTGTAGAATGAAAGATTAAGAAAACAAAAGGGTAAGTATGTAAGATAACATACCATGCTCTAGAAAGAGGGATTGAAGCACTATACAATTGAAGCACTACACAATTCTCATAAATTTCGGTCTTACATGCCAATTAAGAATATATATATATATATTATAGATGTATATCACATTTTCCATAAGAACTACACCCAAAGTTAACAGATATAAACTCCAGTGTGCCAGGAACTTTCTTTATATAGAAGATCATAGCTTACTGAAGAAATGGTCTGATTTCACCTAGAATTCCTAGGAGATTTGCCTTGAGTGACTTTCAAAATATGCTCCTGAGGGCACCTGAGTGATAAAATATCTAAGATTTCTCATTTATTAAACTCAACTAAGGGCTAAGAATTTTAAAAATATTGTATCATTTAATCCTCACAACTCTGCAAGATAGCTCTTTTTATCTCCAGTTTTTTAGGTAAGTAAACTGAGACCAAGATGAGTAACTTACTAAGGCCACAGAGTATTATGTGTCTTTCTGACCCAACACACAAAGGGGGCCTTTGTGTACAGATGAAGTCTAAGACATAGTTGTCAAATGCATATTGATGAATGCTGATGGGAAGAGTCTAGGTTCTTTCTTCTATATCTATATCAAAGAGAGCTCTGTCTAGTCTCAGAATATCCAATTCAGTTTCCTTCTTTGCCACATGCATAAGCAGTCTGGCAAGTGGCCTCAACACACAGTCGTGTGACCAGAAAGTCCCTCACCCATGAAGACCCATGGGGGACCCAACTCACTGCTCCTGCTCTTAACGACAGAGTCAAGGGCTGACATGCTACTCTTCTTGGAAAAACCTTGAAATGATTTTCAATTGCCTTAAGATGATTAACAACCCTTTTTGGGGGGATTTCTTGACACACTTTTAAATATTAAAATTAAGAAAAAGGCATGTGGCCCGTTGAAAGTATTGAGTGGATTATATCCAGTGCCACTGAACTATTTACTTGATTGCCTTTCGCATTTGAGATGGTGGTTGAGACCTCCCCATTGCACTGTCTGTGCTTGTTTATATGCACAAAAGGCAGCATTCTCTCACATTACAGGAAACATTATCTTGTCATTCTGTTCCACCTCTCTCTACTTGTTCCTTGAAAGCTATACACTGCCCCATACTGTGACACATGGCCCACTAGGCTTACCTGAAAGACACCATGATAACAGTATGTATGTATTATGTGTGTGTCTTTGTGTGTGTGTGTGTGTGTGTGTCTGCTTCAGCAAAAATCAATTTTAAATTTTAATAAAAAATGTGATAGCATACCCGTGAGGGTTGGTGACACCCCGATGTGCCTGGTACACCAGTTGCAAGGGCAAAGGTCAACATCCTGAGTCTGGTATTTAAAACTCTTCACAATTTGGGCCCAACAGAACTTTCTCATCTTCCTCCAACTGCTCACCTTCACCTCCCCAAGGTCAGGTTAGATTGAGCCGAACCTTGTTCTTCACTTTCCATCCTCTGTGTCTGTGATGATTCTGTTTCCTCTGCATGGAATGTCCAGCCTCCTCATCTCTGAATATAAAAGCCAAGTGCTGCCTCCTCCAAGAAGTCATTCTTGAGTCTTTCCCTCCTTCCTGGAGATTATCCCTCCCGCCTCTCACTCTCTGTATGCAACTTGTTAGATTTCCCGTCACTTTGTCTCCTGCATTAGACTTACTTGTAAATATATCCCAACTCCTTTATTAAATTGTAAGTGCTTTCAAGTGTGATCCATGGCTGACTATCTACTCTGCCTCACTCAGAGAAGAAATCAATCCACCTCATTTAACATAATGGGAAGTTCCTTAAGAATACTCATTGCTCCTTGTTTCGTTTTGTTTTTTTCAGGCACAGCAATTAATGTTTCCTAGTTCCTTTTGTATCACCTGTTGTTTATATCTTCTGGAACTTCTGTGGAGGTTGCCTGACGATGGTTCCTGTGCATGTAAATGGCTTCTTGACAACATTCTCTGACTGCAAGGGCATGCTTGGCCTGTGATGGCATGGGGGGCAGACCCAAAGTCCCGGGGCTTTAGCACCCAGGGATGACCTTCAACAAGTGAGGAGTAGGTGGATAAATGCCCTGGCTTCCTTCCCCCTTGGTGGGACAGTTCTCAAGTGTGTCCCACAGTGTCCCCGAGGGTGCTCAGCAGGACGGAACTCCCCTAATGCACAGTGTACTGCTCGCTGAAGCTCCTGTCATTGCCCTTCCTCTCCTGCTCACTTCACCAATCCCTCTGTCTTCCTAAATAAACTTATTGCTCCCAAATTCTTGTCTCAGAGTCTGCAATGGAGGACACAAACTAAGACAATTTCTATCCTCTCCCCACAGTCCTCTGGTAATCAGATCTGGGATTAGTCTGTGGACCACAGTGAACCTAACTGACCAACAAAGAAACCGGCCTCATCCTCTCCCCACAGTCCTCTGGTAATCAGATCTGGGATTAGTCTGTGGACCACAGTGAACCTAACTGACCAACAAAGAAACCGGCCTCATTACCTCCTGCAAATCCTACAAGGTAGGACGTGTCCAGAGGATACAAGAGACACAGCAGGGCTGTTAGAATCTAAGTTCACTGGAATTGTCAGAGGTGGTTGGGCTGTGGCCAAAGGGACTTCTCCTTGAAATTACTGCTGTTTTCAGTGTTGGAAAAGTGATTGGCTGCACTGAATGTCTTAAAAAATATACCTATTACTGTTTGGAAAATACAGTAAAACCAGTTATCATAGTTTTAGGAGTTCTCAAACATGCTTGCTTGTAACCCTGAGGATTCCAGAGTCAGAATCTTATCTTAGCTCAAAATCCAATACCTGATCAGAAAGATTAATGTTCTTCACAGTAATGACATTTTTACCATTACAAAAAGAGCAATTTACTTTTCCAACTTCCTCTTCTTCACATCCTAGGCTGTCAGAGAAAATCACAGTCTCACACATGAAATATTTTCAAACCAGAGGTGGCAGGTTTATGGAAAATTACTCTGAATGTATTTGGGCTCAGACAAACTCTCCCAGCTCTATATTACTCATGATAAGCATGACTTCCAAGCCTTGGCTTTGTCAGATTTTCCTATTAATTGGTTTTTTTTGAATAGACCTTTATTGGAGTATAATTGCTTCACAATACTGTGTTAGTTTCTGCTGTACAACAAAGTGAATCAGTCATATGCATACATATATCCCCATATCCCCTCCCTCTTGAGCCTCCCTCCCACCGTCCCTATCCCATGTCTCCAGGTCATCGCAAAGTCTCCCTGGAGTGTGTGTTATTTTCTCATTTATAAAATCATAGGCCTTGGGATAATCCCTCATTAGATCAATAATATTCTCATCAAATGAATGTAATACTGCCCAAGTGAGGAATATTATAGATAACCATAGTGGTGGAGTGTTATTCCTATCGCCTTGTGAGTTTGTCTCCTCACCTCCATCCATCCCCACACTCACTTTGAAGGCAGCAGTTCTCACCTGGAGCGAAGCAACTGCCTCTTAGGCAGACCAGTGACCCTCTCCCAAACTTCTCTGAACCACCCTCCATGTTGTCATGGCATCCAGCTCATGTGATTGCCCTGCTCTGAAATCACTGACAGTATTGATATATGGAGGAATTAAGAAAAAAATCTACCCTGCGTTCATTTTCCCCTCCCAGAAGAGCCCCTCTCTTTTCTTGCTGGGCCAGTACTCTTCCCTTTTGTGTGAAAGGCTGAAAAGTCCTCTGATGCTCTTCCCACAGCCATTTTCTCTCGGACCCAGGGATGATGGGGTGCTTAAGCTCACCAGTGCATCTATCCTCCTAGATTCTGGATCTTCAACATGAGATGGAGGACAGAAACAATGGTTGGAGCTCCCGTAACCTGACCAGACCCTTCCTGCTAGGGAACCATTCTTGATATTTCTCTCTCCTGACCCTCTGGAGCTACTATTCTAAAAGCAATTCCTACCAGTCTCCAAGGTTGGTTCTCCAGCCTTCCCATAGACTTTGCAAGCTCCCAGTGTATATCTGTGAGTTTACTTGAGCTTAACATAGAGTATGTTTCTGTTGCTTACAAGCAAGGAATTCTGGCTGATACAGCTCACTACTGCCTTAAGGATAAAGACTCATAACCTCAGTTCTTGCCTGTTCTCCCATGCTTTGGCCACACGAGCCTAATTATCACTCCCTGGACACAACACATAGCCACACAATTGTCCATGCTCTTTCTTACTGGACCATCCTTCTCCCTCTTGAGAATCCTTACCTACCATTCATTGAAGTCTCACATACCTGGGTTCAGATACCAACTCTGACCCCCAAAAGCTGCTTGGCTTTGTGCAAGTTACTTGAGCTTTCTAAGTTGACTCACCTATAAAATGGAAATAACAGTGCCTACTTTACAGGATGTCTGAGAAGGTACGATAAAGTCTAGGTACTCAAAAAATGTTTGTTAAAAGAATAACCAAACAGGTTCAAGTTACCTCTAGCATCCTGATAAGAATAAATAATCTAAAAATGAAACACGTAGAGTCATTTAACGGTAATTAGTAGCACACATATTCCAAGGAATTATAAATATGCATGTGTCTGTGTGTGTATGTGTGTGTGTGTGTGTGTGTGTGTGTGTGTGTGTGTGTATCGTTTTAAGACCCCCTCTTTCAGTCAAAGTCTAGAAAAAAAAAAAACTAATGGGAAAGACTGGTTTTCTGTAACCACTCCACATGATCTCATGTGTAACAAAAAATCTAAAAGTTCCTACCCTACAACCGGGGTGATTACGGTTCTCTGGACCCAGTCATACAAAGATAACTCTCTTGTCTCTTGAGAAAAATAACCTATAGAGCTCTACAGTGTGCTACTCAGTCAGAAAGCTGTGCTCTAAAAAACAGAGATATGTTACTTTCTCCATCAAAGTGAACTTTAGTTAGTAGTAAAGGAGCCATTAAGTTAAATGAGGATGCTAACCTGCTTCAAACATCTCTGCTGAGTCAACCAAGTGAGCAATGGGGATTCCAGGAAAGGCTGGGTTGGTTTACGTGTGTGTCTAAATATATAATAAGATAAAATTTCTGGCTTAATTACTCAGTGTAGTTGAATACAGTATAGCCATAGCCTATCTGTTTCAGGACAATGTGATGAATTAAGGGTGAGGAAATTCTTAAGATATTGGCAAAACAAAGAGTGAATTCCAGTTCTAATTTTACCAAGATGGGCATGGCAAATTGCACAATAAAATCACATCTTCATTTGTTGTCCCTCTTTCTTCAGACTCTAGGATATAGATCTTGGAGTCTGCAGAAATATACTCTTCCACTGGGCAGAAGACAAGGCGGTACAATTGCATCATGGAGCAAAATTTTTGAAGGGCCACTCAGAAATGACTGGCAGAAGAGGAGTGGAACCCAGCTCCTTCTGTCCTAATTGTGAGTCCTTTGGCGAGGGGCACAAGGTGGATGGAGAGAGCTCTGGACTGAGGAACAGGTGACCTGGGTCCCAGGAGGGACTCTGCTGCTCAACTGTGGGGAGCTATTCAAGCCAAGGCTGGGCCCTAATCTTCCTTCCAGAAAATGAGGGGCTTTGGGGTGTGCTCAGAGTTTCTCAACTAGGCTTCTACAGCCCTAGGGTTCCAAAGAACCCCTCACGAGTAGGGAGGGAGGAGCTATGGACTTTGCCCAGCCTCCTCCCCCCATCTCAATAACACAGGTCTGCATTTATAAGTTACATATATGGGCTTCCATGTAAGACTGTGCAAAACAAAACTGCAGCTAAATATTTAGGAAAATCCTGGTCTAGACAACTGTGAATGAGAACAAACGCTTATATATTGCTTACCATGTGCCAGGCTCTTTTCTAAGCACTTTACATACATCAGAGCGTTTGATCCTCACAACAACCCCTGTTAAGTACTATTATTATCCCCATTTTATAGTTTGAGAAATTGAGCTATTAAGCAATTCACCCAAGTTCATAAAGATCATAAGTGGCAGAGCTGAACATATGAACTAAGGCAGTTTGGCTCCACATTTGGTGTTCTTAATGCCTATGTTATATTACTTCTCCCCAGCATCTTTCTATCTCAAAGATTCCATGATTCCAGTGTCAGAAACTTGGTCTCATCTTTAAATATAAATCTTCTCTCATAAAACTAATTTTGGTACCCAGAATACTCTCCGCTAGGGGCTTCCTTGGATCAAGAATTCAGGCTTATGGCCCTTTCATTAAGGGTGGGCAAGAGAATGACTTTGGATTCCCTTCACAGGAAGTAGACTTTTGAAAGACAAATGGGGATTAATTTTCCTCTTTCACTCTTTCCTTCCTTTTTCTCACATCTACTGACGATGTGCCACAGACCAGGAACCAAACGAAGCAGTGGAGATAAGGGAATTGAAGTCACAGTTCCTGGCACTAAGGACCTCAGAGTTTAGAGTGAAATAAAAATCTGTAATTCACAGATTAAGTCCTGAGGCAGCCATAGGCCAGGATGACATGTCAATAAAGAAAAAGATAGGAAAGAATCCTACAGGAAGAACCTTTCTGTAATTGAGGATGATCACAGGAGGATTTAGCCAGATAGACAAAGCAGGAAAGGCTAACTCTGGCTAAAGGTAGAACACATTCAAAGGCATGCAGATGAGAGAGAACACCGTATTCTTAGGGCTCTTCAAATAGTTAATGTGACTGGAAGCTGTTGGATATCTGGGCTGTCAATGAAGGTGACTCAAGAGAAGAGCAAGGACCTGGTAAGGGAAGACGTTATATACTAAGGAGCTTGGATTTTGGAGTCTCATAAATTATAGTATGAACTTAGCAAAGGGCCACAGGAGATAAGAGTGGAAAAGGATGAACAGTATTTCTATTACCAATCAATCAACAGTAATTGGATATATGGAATTCAAGGCTAAGAACTGGTAGGAGTTGGTCATGCTCACCATGGATCATTTTACATCATAGTTCCTTAGAAATGCTTAGAAAACAGATAAAGAACCCTAGAGATGGATGGCCCCATGAGACTCTTGGCACATGCCATATGTACCACCTGGGAGGTAAAATGACACGCAGACAGAGAAAAATCTCCTTCTACTTTATCTGGTGCAACCCTATTGCTCACTTGCCCTCTCAGCATTTAATTCCCTTTGCAAATACCTTTCAGGTAACCTTGGATCCCAACCATTCTTTATGTTCTATAATGTGGTTGAAATAGACTCTACCCTCCAAATTTAAGGCCCAATAAAATAACTGGAGTGTTCATTAGCTTTGCCAAAAATTAATTATTTTAGCCATTAATATGTGGAAAAAGAAAGCGCAGGCAAGAAAAAGTACAAAGCTCCTCTAGTCCCGTTGATAAGGGAAAGGTAGGGAACTGTTATTGATCACTTAGGATGGAGGCAGACTGTCTGCTAGATTCTCTCTAGGGGTTATTTCGCTTAATCCTCAAGGCAAGCTGGTGAGGCAGCCATTCTTCTCATTTTACAGATGAGAAAACTGCAGTGCAAAGAAGTAATTGTCACTCAAGTCTGTGCTGAAGGGATCCGAGCCCAGATCTGCTTGACTGCAATGCCTGTGCTGCTACTCTCCACACACAGTTTATCTTAAAAGGCTGGAAAAGGTTAAAGAAATCCTGTGCAAGAATGTGCATGGATGTGTGGAAAATTCCAGCACTATAATTTGGATACCAGTGCTGACTGAATCACTTATAATATTGAGGGATTACTTAAGATGACCACACCTGTAGAGCATTTCTAGCAGCTTTCGTTTCTCTATCATTTTCCAGCTGAAGCTCTCAGGCAGGGCTGTCAGATTGCATCAGCTAAGACACAAGTTTAGGAGGCTTTTATCATGCAAACAGGACTAATATGCTCTTCTTCCTTTTGGCCTGGCTGTCTGTATCTCCTGCGGGGTGATATGACTCAATAAACTTGGCTCTCAAAGAAATTGAGTTAGATTTAGGAAATTATTACACCCTCACCCCCCCTCGAATATCTCCAAGGATTTTTGAGCCTGATATGAGAGAAACTTGCACCTGCTTGGTGAGAGGAGCCACACACATTCAGTCTGGGGAGACGACATCACCTAATGTGTGACATTTCTGAGAGCATAACTGAACACAAACACGGCCTTCTCACTAGCATGTTTCAAATATTTAACAAGATCAAGACTACATTTACATGCATAATGTCTGAAATAATGTACCTTCTGTTATGAATGAACCTTGAAATTCTGAGCTGCCCTAAGGCAAAGTTTTTCACCTGCCTTTCTCGCTTCGCATTTAATCTTTCTGAAGTTTCCAGAAGTGCAAGGGAACACGCTAAAGCAAGAGCTCGTGTGCTAGCACCTGTAGTCAGAAGACTGACAACTGTGATGGCAACAATCTCAAGGTTCCCCAAGGGGGCTAGTATTTGTCACTGCAGGTGCAGGGGGAAGTATTTGGGGCTTGTTTTGAGTGTTTTAAACCAATCACATCAAGATATGATTGTCTTGATAGCAGAGGTGTGTAAAGTGGTGATCATATCTATTCTTCTGTCAATGGACACAGGTTATTTCTATATCTTGGCTATTGTAGATAGTGCTGCAATGGACATGGAGTGACGATATCTCTTTGAGATCCCGATTTCAATTCTTTTGGATATATACCCAGAAGTGGGATTCCTGGATCATACGGTAGGTCTATTTTTAATTTTCTGAGGAAGCTTCACACTGTTTTCCACAGTGGCTGAACCAATTTGTAGGTTTGAAGTGATATCTCATAGTTTTGGTTTGCATTTCCTTGATAATGATGTTGAGCATCTTTTCATATACTTGTTGGCCATTTGTATGTCTTCTTTGGAGAAATGTGTGTTCAAGCCTTTTGCCCAATTTTTAATCAGGTTATTATTACTTATTTTGCTACTGAGTTGTAGGAATGCTACCATCAGATGAATGAAAAATGTGGTAGATACATACAAGGAGATATTATTTCTTTCAAAAAAGGAAATCTTGCCATTTGTGACAATGTGGATGAACTCCAAGGACATGGATAAGAGAAATGTCTATCACAGAAGGAAAAATACTGCATGATTCTACCTATATGAGATATCCAAAACAGTCAAACTCACAGAAGTAGAGAGTAGACTGGTAGTTGACAGGGGCTGGGGTTAGGGGAAATGGGGAGTTGTTATTCATTCGGTATAAAGTTTTAGTTATTATACTGGATGAATAAATTCTACAGATATGCTGTACAACATAGTGCCTATAGTAACAATACAGCACTGTACACTTCAAAATTGGTTGAGAGAGTAGGTCTCATGTTTAGTGTTCTTACCACAGGGGGAAAAAAGAGACAGAAGGAAACTCTGGGAGGTGTTGGATTTGTACAGTATCTTGATTGTGGTGATGGTATCATGAGTGTCAAATTATACACATTATATATGTGCAATTTTTGTATATCAATTATACCTCAATAAATCTGTTTTATTAAAAAAGAGGTAATAATAACAGCTTACAAAAAACATCCACCTCAAATTCTTCCTGAAACTTAGCAGACTATAAACAAGTAAAATGCAAATAATATTGAATATTTCATTTAACCCTCAAAGCAAACTTGCTGGGTGTAATGATCTCTATTTAACTGATGAGAACTCTGAAACTTGGAGAAGACGTGTGACTTGCCAAAATCCAAGGCTACAACTAAAACCCAGACCTTTGGACTCCAAAGATTCTGTTCTAATGCAGCAAAGTGTGCAGAGTACGGGGCTGCATAGTAATTACACACAGAGGTGCAATTTGATGATGATCAGGCCTTGCTGTTCATGGTCATGAATTAACTGATTCTAGAAAAGCAAAGTAGGATGAACTCTTTAGGACCATCCACTCTATCGCCTCAGTTTACAGATGGAGGACAGGATGGGGTTAGGGGACAGAGTACCAAAGAATACCTGCTCACACCTTCTTCTCAAGGTCAAGGGAAAGGAGAAGAGCAGGGCTAGTCCAAGAGTGTCAGACACTGTTCGTTGACCACTGAAAATCCATTTCCAACCTCCTTTAACTCCGCCACTTCTCTTTACAGAAGGCGCACAAACTAGAAATGCAATTCCCCAGCCTCCCTTGAAGGTAGGGATGCTGTGTGGCCCCACCTTGGACGATGATATGTAAGGGAAAATCTGATGGGGAAGTTTGGGGAAAGATAATTTCTCCCTGTTAAAAGGAGAGAGGCACATGGAAAACCCTCTGTGTCCTGTTTTTGGAGATTATGGTGTGAGGATATGATGCCTGGAGCTTTGGTAGCCATCATGCTACCTTGTGGGGAAGGCCAATAGAATTGCTGCTAAACTAACCTATCACCCTGACCATGGGAAACTAGTGAACCATCTTCAGAACTATCTAAAGCCAGACTTTCTATTACTTGGACAGTGTGTGTCCTTAAGGTTTAAGCCACTTTGGATTTCTCAGTATACAGTCTAATACAGGCTGACTGGTGTGGATCAGCAGACGTTGTTCCTTGCCTTCCCTTCTTCTCTTTCAGTATCTTGGAGGGATCCAGGATTCTGGAAATAGCTCCACTGGATGGTGAACTCCATTAGAGCAAGGGCAGTGTCTGTTGTGGTCACTGCTGTATTCCTGTACCTAGCAGCATTCCTGGTACATAGTACATGCTTGACAAATATTTTCTGATTAATTTAAATTAATTAATCAATTACTCTCTCCACAAATATTTATTATGCACCCCTATTATATGCCAGGCACTAAGACAGACACTGGTAATAAAGAGATAAATAAGATATGCCCTCTATCCTTAACATGCTAGCAGTTCAAGTGGGGGAGGCAGATATGGGCCATAATTAGGACGTAGTGTGAACAGTGCCATAACAGAGGAGTGCTGTAACTGTTACCCGAGAATGGAGTAGCTAATGCTGTAGTGGGGGCGGGGTGAGGATGAAGGAGTAACCTCTCCTCGCAGTCCCCGCTCTAATTTTCAGTCTTGGTGTTCAGTTCAAATATCAAATATTCATTCAACAGCCACCCTGTGCATGACAGTATTCTTTGCAATAATTAATAGTCATCATAGAAATACAGCTTTACAGTGCTGTATTTACTGGTGCACCAGTCACTGTTTTTTGTGACTTACATATATTTATGTATTTCTTCTTCACGACAGCCCGATGAGGTAGGTACTCTTATTTTCTTCATTTTACAGATGGAGAAATTGAGGGAAAGATGAAGGTAATTTACACAGAGACTAAGTGGCAGAGCCAGAACTGAATCCAGGCTGTCTGGCTCTAGAAACCAGGTATTAGCCAGTATATGTAAGACATGTTCACTGTTTTCTAGATATTTCCAATCATTTGAGAAGACTAGAAATGGACGCTTTCATCCCTGCCCTGGTCCCTGCATTTGATCTGGACACACATTTTGCTGGATTTCAGTTCTAGCCAAGAACACAGCATCAGCCATGCTCTTTCTTCCTCAAGCAAATTCCCCTTTCTTGCAAAGCATACAAATAACCTAAATCATGACGTCATTGATTTCCACCTTTATTTTAAATGTGGTCAACAAAGGACCAAGTGCGGGGTTGGGCTGAGAAAGTCTTCTCTGTCTGTGGAAAATGAGTTTAAAGATACATTCCACTAAAGACATTTTTCCTTACAAAATTCGAGAAATGTGAAGTCTAATTACTTAGCTGTGCCAGATATGCTTTTTCAGCTTCTGCTAGACTTAGCTCAACACAAACTGTGCTTACCCTTGCATACGCAATGAGTCTCATTAATTCCTTCTTTCTTCCAAGCTCACTGAAGGAACATGGAAACAAAAGTGGGGGCAAATCCTTCTCTTTTTAATGTATCTGTGTTAGAAACTTCACCTCAAACCTGGTTCTTTCCACTCTCACAGGGCTGCCCTGCTCTGACCAGCTGGACAGGCAAGGTCAGGAGTTACAGAAACTCTGTGACTAACAGTATTGTTTCTCCTGTGAAATACAACACATAAGAGCACTCCCTGAGGAGATCTGCAAAGAAATGAAGTACCAAATGGAGCCATGGATGCGTCCACTCCCTCCCCTGTCATCTATCCATTCTATTATCAATGCAAGCCCTCGCCTGTACTATCTGAGATAGCACAGCAGATACCACTTACTGATATTATGCTCAGAATTACACAGACCTTCTCAGGCATGTAGAGAAGAATAACATGACACGGTATGTAGACACTTCATTATTTTTCACACCTAATGAATCTCAGCTCATCGAAGTAAGTTAAACATTTCCAGTGTGAGATTCCCCAAACTTCTGAACTGCATCCACCTCAGGTCCTAACTGCCAGTTGTAGTTTAAAAAGATGACCACGAATTCTTTGACACCCCTTTATTTAAAAGGTAGAGCCCAATTTCCTTCTCCATGAGTGTGGGCTCTACTTAGGGACTTACGTCTAGCAAAGAGAATGTGGTAGACACGAGGGTGTGTGACTTCCGAGTCTAGGCCATTAAAGGATTTGTAACTTCCTCGTGGTTCCCTTTCTCTCTCTCTCTCTCTCCCCCCCACCCCCTCCCTCCCTCCCGCCAGCTGCCATGTTACCCGCTGAAGAGGTCCACGTGGCGTTCCTAAGCCTCCTGCCAACAACCTGAGCTAACTTACCAGGTGTGACAGTGAGCCACTTGGAGATGGGTCCTCAGCCCCAGGCAAGCCTTCAGTCCAACATATGGAGACCCTGAATCAGAACCACTTAGCCAAGTTACTCCTATAGGTTCCTGATCCTCAGAAATCATGTGAGACGGCAAAGGTTCATTGTTTCAAGCCTACGACCTGCTAGAATAACTTGTTACATAAAAATAGAAAATCAATATACTGCCAGAACAAAAAGGCAGATGACCTAAAAAGGAATGACATCACACTGACAGCAGACTTCTCATCAGCAACAGTAACGACTGAAGGTAAGAAAATATCTTGAAACACTCAATAAAAAGTCATTGCCTTTACCGACCCCTCCCAACGTTAACTCCTCCACCTACATTTGAATGCAATCTTTCCTGCCTCTTCCTGGTTTTTGCTGCATCTGTAACTGCCATTTGAGTTTCAGTGTCTCTTTCCTTCTCTCTATGACTTCTTACCTACAAACATAAAAATCTCTTTATCTTAAAACAGCAAAACAACCACCAACAAATGACACGCTTGATCCCTCTGGCTTCCCCCCATTTTCCACCTTCTCCTCTTCCTCCCCCTCAGCTACCTCTGCTCCTTCACAACCCACTGCCTTTTTTTTTTTCTTTTGTGGTACGCGGGCCTCTCACTGTCGTGGCCTCTCCCTGTCGTGGCCTCTCCCGTTGCGGAGCACAGGCTCCGGACGCGCAGGCTCGGCGGCCATGGCTCACGGGCCCAGCCGCTCCACGGCATGTGGGATCTTCCCGGACCGGGGCACGAACCCGTGTGCCCTGAATCGGCAGGCGGACTCCCAAGCACTGTGCCACCAGGGAAGCCCAACCCACTCCCTTCTGAGGTCTACCTCACGGCCCTCACACATACACTGAAACCACTCTCCCAAGCATCACCCAACACTTCCTAACTGTCAAACCCCATGGCCTCTCAGACTTCACCATCCACAACCTTCAATGGCAACCAAAATTGGAAAACAGCCCCTTGTTCGGGGAGTGCCCTGCCCCCCACACCTGCCATGCTCACAGTTCAGCCCTGTCCGCTCTGCCCACCTCACTACCCATCTTCTCCTGCCTCCTTTAGTGGTCCTTCTAAATGCTGTTTTGTTTTCCTCCTTGAATCAAATGCTTTCTCCTTGACCTCTCATTAAGCCTCTCTATAGGAGTCACTCAACACAGACCTCAAATTAGTCTTAAAATTCCCAGCCCCAAGGTAGATTCTCTCTACCTTGGCTTCGAATCCCGCTTACCATTCCAACTTGGAGTTCTCTCTTCATTTCCAGAATCTCAACATATCCTCTGCTTGCTTGGAGCACTGCTCTGTATTTCTGTTAAATGTGTTACTATTTGGGGACATTTCTATGTATTGTGGGAGCACTGGGGTAGAGCCCCTCCTGAGCAGTTCAGTCTACTCTATTGCAGACTATTCTCTTGGTCTATCTCATAATGTAGACATAAGTCTACTGACTCATCTCTTCCACTCTATGGAATTTCCCCTAGGGCAGTGCTCTGTTTTATTCTTCTTAGGTAGCTTCTGTTATGCGGCCTTCACCCCAGCAGTGCTCGGATGGATAGAAAAAAAATCAAATATTAAGCATCTTAATTTCTCTTTTGAACAAACTTATCAAACCTGATAGCCGTTTATTTCCCCTTCTTAATTTTTTTTTTCTATTCAATGCCCTAAGGAGCCTACAGTGCCCTTAATATGCACAAGAAAGTCCCAGGAAACCAGAGCAAGCTGCATGCATAGAACCAGAGCAGAATGTAGCCTCAGGAAGAATTCTTTTTTGTCTGGTATAATTACTAGTTTTGATGACTTTCCTGGCTCCTGGTTTTACAAATGTAGGTTGTATCTAAAGTTAAAGTAGATTACTCCATATTTATAAATCACAAAGTGACAGAAAATTTCTACAGGCCTAGGCTTTTTCCTATTAGAAAATAATAACTTAAACCAAACTTGATTCATGGTTAATACCTGGATATAGACAACTAGAACTTACATGGGATACGTTTTTTTTGTTTTTAAAGACAGAAAAAATTCATAACAAAAGGCTCATTTCTAATCACAAACATGTAAAGAAATAGATATCACTTTGTTTCCTATAAATTTACAAATTTAAATGTTATTTCACCCATGCTCTCTTTTCTAACCAATTTAAATTATTTTCTCTTTGGATTGGGAGGAAAAAAAAAAAACAGAATAACCACCTTAATAGCCTTTGTTGGTCCCATGTTAGAAAACATTTAGTGATTTTTTCCTTCTCGGGGTTCTTACACAGGAGCTACGGCATCATTGATATTCATGAGCAACCACTGTGACAGTTTAGCAAACAAACCTGACGATAAATCCATCTTTCCTGTCATATGTGACAAAAATTCTTCAGAGGCTTTATTTATGCAATTTAGATCTGCAGGCTTAAAGTATGTGGTAATTTTATTTCACAAAAGCCCCAGGCATCAAAGTATTTATTTTACACTCCTGGACCTCATCAAGGAAATGGCATAACCTGTTCTTGTGTTTACCTTTTTGCAAATGAGCGACATAAGATGGAGATGCCACCTGCTTCATGGTGGGGAGGAATGGTGGGAGAGCAGGAGGAGAAAGGTGGGGGATTAATTAGTTAATATCTGTGAAGTATTTTGCAGATGGAGAGTGATATGCAAGTGTGAATTTTAATTACCATTCCCTGCCCTCCTTGGCACATACAAATAGGATAATTTCTTGGAACAAGAAGCAATGGTCTAACTTATCACATAGATGCTTTGATTCTGGACAGTGAAATTCTTTGTGGGTTTTGAGGCGACAGAAGTATCTATACCTCACCCTATTCCTCTATGGAAGAGACAAGGAAAGGTGTTGAGGACGTGTAATTGAATTCTTCATGGCAGCAGAAGTGGAGGGCACTGTTTTGTAGTTCTCTTATGAAATCATCAAGTTTATGGCTATCACTGGATTCTATTGCCTTCACATGTTCTTTTCTACTTGATACATTGGTATGTTTTCCTTTTCAGAGAACAGTCTAGTTACAGAAAAGCATCAGAACCTGAAATTCCACTCTTAGGTATATAACTACCAGAATTACCTACATATTTCCACCATAATTCCATACACTAGAACGTGCATGGCAGCATTATCTGCAATAGCTTTACTCTAGAAACTGTCCAAATTCCCATCAAGCATTGGAATGATACATAAATTATAGTATATTCACACAGTGGATTCCTACACAGCAATGAGAATGAATGATCTGTAACTAAATTTAATGAAAAAAAATGACATCAACATAAAAAAAATGAAAGTCAACACAAAAGAATACAAACCATATGATTCCATTAATATAAAGAACAAAAAGTATGGAGAACCAATGCATGCTGGTACTTGCTAGTCAACATAGTGATTACCCTTCCTGGGTAGGTAGAGATTGGAAGGAGTCACAAAGGGGTGCTTCTGAGGTTCTGACAATGTCCTGTTTCTGGATCTGGGTGTTGTTGCACAGGCGTGTTCATGTCATGAAAACTCATTGACCTGTAAGCTCATGTAAGCTTAAGCACTTTTCAGAATAAATTTCAATAAAAGATTTTTAAAAGAATAATAATAATTAATCCACCAGTATTAGGTTAGTTGGATTTCAAAGCAGCAGGTGCCCTTTATTTCTGGCCTATAATTTGCTAGAAGTACCTGGCAAAAGTGATATAAACTGGGAGACTTCTTGTGAAGTTTAAAGAGTTTTCCAAAAAATCTAAGTCAAAGCATAAACAGGTAACATGCTCCCACTCTTTTCATCCCCTAGGTAGTAATCCAATGATGAAACTGAACAAGCCATACCCCGATTTCTGCTTGGCAAATTACTGTCCACACATGGCAGATAGCGAGCCATGCCACATAAAAGGTCTACAGAATGTTTTTCCCAAGAAGATGCTGAGAATGACACTGAGAGTTTAAATTCGGCAACTGAATAACAAAACATAATGCAACTCTCACCTAAATATATGGCATGCATTCTCAGAAGATAACTAGCATTGGAAAAATTTGTCTCCATGTAACACTCTTTCTGTCACAAGCCTCTCTTTGAAGTGTCATATGCTGATAAAATTCCAACATGACTTACTGGTACCCTTGAAGGGCTTTAGAGAAACATGCAGTGGACTTCAATGAGAACTTAATTTAAGGGGGTGGCTGGTGGCTGGTTAGGAATTCCTTATAAAAGCTGCAGTTCAGTAACTGACCTGGTGTATCAAATTTGCTTGTTTTGCTAGTATATACAATATCAATCCCAAACTCCAGCAATTAAGAAAAATAGGCAAGTCAGTTTTTGTAAATGAGAGATAAAAGAATATATTCAGGTGTTCTTCTGTCACCTTTTCTAAATCAAAACTCCAGCCTGGATATTCATCAAATGAAGAGACCTGCCGTGGTATCATTAGACACATCCAATGACACATTGCTATGCATGTGTCACATATCAACCAATATGTAAAAAATTTTTAAACTTTAGTGGTTCTTCTTTTTTGTAGTATAATGTCATAGATTCCAAAAACAAAGAAACAATGAAGCCACAGAATAAGATGTGGAACTGATCCCCAGAGTGTGACAGTCCTCTCCACAATACCCCAGACTTTTGTTGTTGAGATCACTCATCCAAGAAATGGTTATTCAAATACTTGGAATTTTCAGACTTTAGGCACTGTTCTAGACTTTTGTGATGAAGTAATAGAGCAGACCCTGCCCTTTGGAAGCATATATTCCAGTCAGATAAGACACACAATCAATAATAAACTTAGTAAACAAGTATATAGCTGTTAGGAGATGACAAATTCTACAGGAAGGAACACAGCAGGGAAAGGGGTCTAGAGTGTAGGGTTATGGTGGGAAGGGGGGCAAGTTTTAATAGATTGGTCCAGATATAATAGATTCGTCCATTAAGGTTCATCCTTAATGGACCTTATTGAGGTGAGAATCTCACTTAGATTGATGGGGTCCCTTTTTCTGCATAAGGTAGGTTTGTCTTAAGAAATGGCATGATCTACTACTTAACAAGTAATTGCTTCTGTCTTAAAAGTTGTACACCATAAGGCCAGGATGACATGGAGTTATGTGATCTTCAAAGCAGGTATTGCCAGTTGCCTACCATGACCATAAAAATGTCTCATCGAAGCTTCTTGGTAACCAAGTGAACTGACTTGCTTCCTGGGGTTATCAAATTGAACCAATTACATTTAAAGGACATATGCCAAAAAACAATGATCTCCATTTTTGAGTGGTTGACAATTATGCCATTGTTTCCAGTAGTAGTCAGATAGCAGGACAAATTGTCTTTTGAGAACTCTTCTAGTTCTGAACAATCAGGTCAAATCATCCATGAAGAAGAAATTTCCCTCCTATTTTCGATGGCCTAAATGGCAATCATCCACAAACATTCACATCATTAACTTATGAATTAGAAATAAGGAGGGATATACAATGAGACTTTAAGGTCACAGTCTACCCTGTCCCTAACTTACTGACCACACTACTTTGTGCTTCCTTTTACCTGATACTGCAGTCTAAAGAGACTACTTACATATTTTCATACCCTTCGGAGTTTTCCCACTGTTCCTTTGTCCCAGCCATCCCACATGCCAGAGAGATCCCCCTTTCCTAAGTTCTATCCTCATTTTAAAGCTTCATGATGATTTTCCTCTTTGTGAGGCTGTCTCTGAACCCTCACCCTCCCAGTCATCTCTTTAGATCTGCAGGCTTAAAGTATGTGGTAATTTTATTTCACAAAAGCCCCGGGCATCAAAGTATTTGTTTTACACTCCTGGACCTCATCAAGGAATGAAGCATTTATATACTGTCTGTACTATTTCTTGACACCAGACACAGACTGCCTTGTACAGTTAATTATGTTTTATATCTGTATCCTATTTCCCTGGTGATATTGTAAGATACTCAAGGACTTTGCATTTCTGGGTCTTAGCCCAGATTCCTTCAGCTGTTAGGTGCTTAATAAATGCTGGGTGTAACTGAGGGTCATGATAATGGCACTAGTGGAAATAACCAGTTTTCAGATGATAAGTAGGAATCCTAATCCTGGTCCTTAAATGGTCTCTGAACTGAGACACTGAGAGATTCTAGTTGTCCACTCATGTCACCAAATTCCCCATGCACAGGCAATGACAATTACACTATGACTGCAGCCTGGCTGACAGCACTTACAAAATATCATTTATATTAAGCCACAGAGCATTATCAGAGATGTGAAAATGTGAGGAATGGGCTCCCTAAGTCAGATAAAGTACTGTAGGAGAGAAAAATGAGGGAAAGTAACACCTACTCATTTATGGTCATGAAAGTCACATAAATAAAAGTACTAAGTACCACTACTGAGTACGGACTGTGTGTCAGGCCATGTGCTAGGTGCTTCACACAGAGTACTTCTAACCCTCATAACCAGCCCTGCAAGGTAGGAGCCATATTTCCATTTATAAGAGAGGAAAAAAAGTGCAGAGAGGCGAACTGACTACCCTCAATATCATGCAGCCAGCAGGAGGCATGTTGAGATTTTCATCTCAGGTTTGTGATACTCTCTCCACTTAATAAAGGCCATATACAACAAGCCCACAGCTAACATCATACTGAACAGTGAAAATCTGTTTCCTCTAAGATAGGGAACAAGACAAGGATGCCCACTTTCATTGCTTTTATTCAACATGGTATTGGAAGTGCTAGCCACAGCCACCAGACGAGAAAAAGAAATAAAAGGAATCCAAATTGGAACGGAAAAAGTAAAACTGTCACTGTTTGCATACGACATGATACTATACACAGAAAATCCTAAAGGCGCCACCAAAAAGCTACTAGAACTTATCAATGCATTTGGTAAAGTTGCAGAATACAAAATAATATACAGAAATTTGTTGTGTTTCTAAACACTAACAATGGACTAGCAGGAAGAGAAATTAAGAAAATAATCCCACTTACAATTGTATCCAAAAGGATGAAATACATGGGAATAAATCTAACTAAGGAGTAAAAGACCTCTACTCAGAAAAGTATGACACTGATGAAAGAAATTTCAGAATGCACAAACAGATGGAAAGATATACTGTGTTCATGGACTAGCAGAATTAATACTGTCAAAATGACTATAATATCCAAGGCAATCTACAGATTCAATGCAATTCCTAACAAAACTTCAATGGTATTTTTCACAGAACTAGAACAAATAATTCTAAAATTTGTATGGAAACACAGAAGACCCCAAATAGCCAAAACAATCTGAGAAAGAAGAACAAAGCTGGAGGAATCACACGCTTTTATTTTAAACTATACTACAAAGCCACAGTAATCAAAACTGTATGGTACTAGCATAAAAACAGACACACAGATCAATGGGAAAGAATAGAGAAACCAGAAATGAAAACACACTTACATAGGCAAATAATCTATAGCAAAAATACACAATAAGGGAAAGAAAGCCTATCCAATAAATAATGCTGGGAAAACTGGACAGATACATGCAAAAGAATCACAAAAATCAACTCAAAATGGATTAAACATTTAAATGTAAGACCTGAAGCCACAAAACTTCTAGAAGAAAACATAGGCAGTAAGTTCTTTGACATAAGCCTTAATAATTTTTTTTGATATGTCTCATCAGGCAAGGGAAACAAAAGCAAAAATAAACAAATAGGATGACATGAAACCAAAAAGCTATTGCACAGTGAAGGCAACTACCAACAAGATGAAAAGGTCACCAACCGAATGGGAGAAGGTATTTGCAAGTGATACACCTGATAAGGGGTTAATATCTAAAATATACAAAGAATTCATATAACTCAATAAAAACAACAACAACAACAAAACCCCCAAACAATTCAATTTAAAAATGGGCAGAGAATCTGAATAGACATTCTTCCAAAGAATAAATATAGATAGCCAACAGACATGGAAAGATTCACATCGCTAATCATCAGGGAAATGTAAATCAAAACCACAATGAGATATAACCTCACACACATCAGAATGACTATTATCAAAAAGACAACGAATAACAAGTGTCAGTGAGAATGTGGAGAAAAGAGAACCCTCATGCCTTGTTGGCAGGAATGTAAACTGGTTCATCCACTATGGAACACAGTATAGAGATTCCTCAAAAAATTAAAAATAGAACTACCATATGATCCAGTAATTTCACTCCTGGGTATTTATCTGAAGAAAACAAAAACACTAAGTAGAAGAGATATATGCAAACCTATGTTCATTGCAGCATTAATTACAACAGCTCATATATGAAAGCAACCTAAGTGGCCCACCAATAGATGAATCGATGAAGAAGATATCGTATATATATATATATATATATATATATATATATACACACACACACACACACACAATGCAATATTACTCAGCCATAAAAAAGAATGAAATCTTGCCATCTGTGACAGCAGGGATGGGCCTAGAGGGTATTTTGCTAAGTGAAATAAATCAGATAGAGAAAGACACATACTGTATGGTATCAAATGAACAAACATAACAAAACAGAAACAGAGTTACAGATGCAGAAAACAAATAGCTTGTTGCCAGAGGGGAGGGTGTTGGGGGGAGGAAAGAAACAAGTGAGGGAGATTAAGAGGTATGAACATCCTGTTGCAAAATAAATTAGTCATGAGTATGAAATGTACAGTGTGGGGAATATAGTCAACAACTACGTAATATCTTTGCATAGTGACGCATTCTAACGACTTATTGTGACGAACGTTTTGAAGTGTATAGAAATATCAAATCACTATGTTGTGTAACAGGAACTAACACAATGTTGTAGGTCAATTATACTTAAAAAACCCCCAAACAAATAAACAAAATCATAGAAAAAGAGATCAGATTTGTGATTATGGTGGGTGTGGGAGAAGAGGGAGTGGGAATTGGATGAAGGGAGTCAAAGCGTACAAACTTCCAGTTATAAGATAAACAAGTACTAGAGATGTAACGTACAACATGATACATATAATTAACACTGCTGTATGTTGTGTATGAAAGTTGTTCGGAGAATAAGTCCTAAGAGTTCTCACCATAAGGAAAATTTTGTTCTATTCCTTTAATTTTGTATGTATATGAGATGATGAATATTCACTAAACTTATTACGATAATCATTTCATGACGTATGTAAGTCAAATCATTATGCTGTACACCTTAAACTTATACAGTGCTGTATGTCATTTATATCTCAATAAAACTGGAACAAAAAAGATGGTGTCATAGGTTCAAAAGAGCAACCCCCAATGCAAAACCCTGTTTGAAGCCACTGCTCTTTGAAATCTGCTATCATCCCATTAGCCAGAGCAAATGGTGTGTAGCTGAACCCAGTGTCAAAAGATGGAGCAGGTCAACTACCCACAGCAGGAGAGCACTGCAAATTTACAGGAAGGAGTGAAGAATTAGGGCCGTCATTGCAATCCGCCACACTATATAATTTGAGGAATCATATTCATTGATTGATCCTATTACTATCCAAGTATCTATTTACCTATGCATTAACATAGATAGATATATATTGGTGCATTCTTAGAAATTTTCTATAAGGATGCCAAGAAAACTTAGAATAGTGGTTATCTCTCGGGAATGTAGGCTTGTAGAAGTAAGTGGGATAGATTTTAAAACCCAATTCCCAGCCTTCAAGACTTCACAATTTGCATTCTTATCATAAACAAATCTTAATTTTAAAATTTAAAAAATACTTTATTGAGGCATCAAAGCATACGAGATTCAGACTGATTGTGTGACTCTTCACAGTTGGTGACTTTGAACCCCAAGTTCCCTCTGTCAATTCAGTCTCCCAAGCTCTGAATGGACCTCCAGATTCTTCAGGCCCCAGCTTGGGAGGAGCTTCTCTGGTGGAGGAAGAGCACATTACTGAGCAGGATAAATGACCCCCAAGACTTGTCAAGAAATCCTGCCAGATAAAGTAGACCAAGGAGACTGAAATATGACACGTTAACAGCCAGCACCGGGCTACTGTCTTGGCCTGAAATCCAACACCGAGCCTGTCTTCATTTTCAGCCACATACAGCTTGAAGTTGGCCAGAATCACTGTAGAGTTTCTATTTCTTAAATGTGACTGTGTCTGGCTGCAATTTTCTGTCAGGGATCCATACTGGCCTTATGTAAAACTAAAGACTGCTTTCCCTTGTAGAAGCAACGGTACTAACCACACGTGAACAGATCATGTTGTCTGACGCAACCTCAGGTGTGTTACTGGTATTCTGTGATTGTTATCTAATTTAACGCGCTGCTAAGGAACCCTACATTTCCACACCGTATGCATGTGTCAGATGCCGAGATTGCACAATTAATAGCTTCCTGTTTTCAGTGGATTTTTCTACAATAGAAACACTAAATCAAGGTTTTAAATTTGGAAATCAATACAAATGTAAAATTTACTCAGGTATGTTGATGAATCATTGAATATTTGGGGGGGTACCAGAAATTGAAAAAAGTCCAATTAAATGAGAAAATAATATTTATAGATTTTCTTCTAATAGAGTAAAAAAAATTCAAGATATTATAGGCAACAAAAGGCAAGTTTCCTTATTCATTCAGCATGTATTTAAAAGCCTGTTATGTTCCAGGCACTGTTGTAAGCTCTGGGAATATCACAGTAGTAATAAAAAAATGCCTGCCTCTTAGAACTGACATTTTTCTGAGTGAAAACAGACAATAAACAAGAAACTAAATAAACAGATAGCTAAAATAATTTCAGATAGTGACAAATGCTATAAATAAAACGAGTCAGGGTAACAGGATGGAAAGTGATGGGTAAGGGTGGGATCATGATCTGAGATGGGGTAGTCAGAGGAGGCCTCTCTGGAGAAATCACATTTGCTCTGAGACCCAACTAATGAGAAAGCACCAGCCACGTGAAGATTTTGGGAAAGAAGGAGCAGCTGATGCAAAGGTCCTGGGGGTCAGGGAATTTGGGGAGCTATTATGAAGGTCCAAGAATAGTAAATAAAGGGAGAGTGGTATGAAATAAGGTCAGAGAGATAGGAGGGGCTAGATCATGTGAAATAAGGTCAGAGAGATAGGAGGGGCTAGATCAGTTTCAGTCAAACTGAAATATCAGTTTGACTCTATTTGCCACTGGAAGGGTTTTAGCCCGTTATAACCCCATCAGCATCTTTCACTACTGAGAATATACCTGTAAAGCAAAACAAAACAAAACAAAAGTAGACCTTGGCATGTGCACTGAAAATATTGTTGTTCTTTCTTTTTAATAAGTTTATTATTGAAGTACATGTTTTCTTGAATTAATAATAAAAATATTTATTGAGTACGTACTAGGTGCCAAATATTGTTCTAGGGGTTTTACATATTTTAATTTCAATATTTAATTTGTATATTTTTATTTAACCCTCAAAAACATCCTGCAATGTATATTTATCTGGTATTACAGAGGATGATGGAGTAATGCACCCAAAGTCACATTGCTATTAAGTGTCCAAACTGGTATTCAAGTTAAGTCTTTGAATCTACAGACTCTGTTCATTCTTCTTCACCATGCTGATGCCAAATCAACGGTTTCCTCATTCATTTGGGCTAATTCCCGTTCTGGTCTCAAAACCAATCAGTCCTCAATCATACAATTTAGCCAAGTTAGGTAGACATGGGCTATGACCATTTAAGAACAGCTAGCAATATTTGAGTCACTGTGCATTTACCTATACCTTCACAAGTGGATGGCACACATGCATGAGGGCTGGGAACAACAGACTGACATTGAAACCATAATGCACAGAAGGCTGGAAGAACTTGTGACCTGAACCCAACTGGGTCAGTTACCTGCTAACGTGAAAATATCAACATTCTCCAAAGGATTTAAATAAGACTCAGAGCCTCAAATGTTCAAAATATCTGGAACATAATCTAACATTACTCAACACACACACAAACATACACATACACGCAAAATCAGGAAAATCACAACTCACCTGGGAAAAGACAATCAGTAGATGCCAATGACAACACAACACAGAAGTCAAAATTATGACAAAGACTCTAGAGAAATTTTCTTTAATCAGGAGCACTTCTGTATGTTACTTTAAATATAATTATACTATGAGGAACCAACAGTTAGAATTCTGGATTTATAATTAATTTGGAGTCTTTAAACTGGATTAAATACATAGGGGTAGCCCAGAAAGAGTGTGGCTCTATACTCAAAGAGCATCTCAGCTCTGCCACTTCCTAGCCACTTCATCATGAAGTTTACTTTGCCTCTTTCATCCCTTGTTTCCTCATCCTTAAACGGAAGCTAACAGGGCTTGCCACATATACTTCCTGTGAGGTTTAGAGGTCATGTTAAGTCACTGCATAGTGCTGACATGCAGAATGGGAGCATTAATGCACATTTTCTCTCTCCTCTCCCTACATTAGCTTGCCAATTGCGGCCAGTCCTGACCTTGAAATGGTGAGATTTTCATCTTATTCTGGAAAAGGGCAGTCATCTTTGGTGTCTGCTTCATTTCTGAACCAAGAATAATAAAAAGGAAAATAAAATTTCTCCTTTAACCATGGTGCCATGCCACTGCATGGTTTCTCTGGGGTGCTGGTTTACATAAGGCCCAAAAAGAGCAGGCAAAAGTCTTTTCTGATGCACCTTCCAGAGGCCAGAGGAAACGTTTGTTTCATGTTGGATGTACAGCCACACTTCCTGATTAACTCCTCAGTTGATTTATGTGTTTAACCTTCTGATTCGTATTCAGTGTACGGAAAAATGTCAAATGTATTGCTTTGAGATGGATTTAGATTTTTAGTATTAAGAATGGAAAAGTTGAAGAAAGAAAGGAACGGTTGAAGAAATTGTCCTTCACACCAGCCTGATGAATATGACAATGGGGTCATGGAAATATAGAGCCAGAAGAGATTTGGGGAGGCATCCAGGTCAGTGCCCTCATTTTGCACTTGAGGGACCTGATGGCTAGAGAGAATATAATTTTCATGACTTGGAAAAAAAATTGTTTATATAAATACCTTTTTAAAGTGCCTTTTTTCCATAAAAGCATGTAGACATATTCAAGAATGAGGTCAGGGAATGTGTCGCGTTCTCTGCTACATCCCCAGCTCCTAGAAGACCTCCTGGAACACTTGATGGGCTCTCAATAAATATCTGTTAAATGAATGTAGAAACCTTCAGCTCCCAGAGATAAGTGCCATAGGCTTTATGATGATTTAAAAGAATATCCAAGTAAAAGAGTTTAGAAAGTTCCTTTTCAGTCCATAAAAATAATTACCATAAAAGATCACTATCTGAAAGGAATCTGCACAGCTAACATGAAGGATGTCCCAGCTTAGCTCTGCAGCCTCATTTGCCGCTGTCTGCCCCCATCCCAACGTCTATGCCTCCACCTCTCTTGCCTGTGGTTCTGCTCTGACAACTTTGTCCAGCCTGGATCCAGGCTATCCATACAGATGCCACAGCTGTGCCTGTCCCCCGTTTAGCAGAACTGCCTTCCTACTGGGCCCGGGGCATTGGGAGTTGGCTTTGTAACTAGCTCCTAGCCTTTCATCACTGACACAAAAGTTCTTGCCTCTGTGAAATTTCATAGTGCAACCTTGCTCCACATAGCCCCAAAGCACCATTTTGGACCCATGCAATAGATTGGTCCTTTTCAAAGCAGAAAAATAGATTTTCTCCACGTGTGCTAGAGGTCTGTTAACACATCACTATATATCATAACGGTTACCCAGCAGGTGTTTGTGGTACGTCATCTAAGCTTGTACTCCCAACTACAATACATACTGGTATGTAAATTTTTGCTAAATATGTATCATGTCAGGATATGAACTGATCATATGTCCCTGTTTGCCTGGGACAATCCTGATAAATGCACAAGAAAAAAGAGTGCCCTCGTATACCGTACAAAGTATCTCAGTTTGAGCAATAACCTTTAGGTTAAGAGACACAGTCTGATCTCTGTTAGGACACTAGCTGATAGGATATTAAATATGGAATGCAGTCATGGAATTGGTTAGTGGTTAAGAACATAAGCTCTGGGTTCAAAATCTGGCTTTAGCGCTCACTAGTTAAGTGATCTCGAGCAAAATTGCTTATCCTTTAACACCTCAGTTCCTCAGCTGTAAATTGGGACTGATCATGTAACTGCCTTATTGGTTTGTTCTGAGGTTTAAACAAGATAATATATGCAAAGCAGTTAGCACAATCCCCGGTATTTAATAAGCACTTGATAATTGAGGGTTGCTTTTGACAGTTGTACGAAGTGACAAGTGGTCTCATTTCTTGCCCTCATTTTGCTCTTTCTCATTTCAACTCTGGACTTTCCTCTATGACTGTACTTCATTTTCCCTATAATAACAGGTGTCACAGTCTTGGTCTTCACGCCTCATGAATGGTGTCTGGTTCAACAGCTTGAGCTTTACAAAGTGACTTTTGGGTCTGATGAACACAGACCTCAATTTTAATTGCTGTCACAGGGTTATATGAGAGCAATACTCAGTGTATGATCTGTGGCCCAGTGCCGAGAGTCCATAATGGCCTGAGAGCCAGGTCAAACGTGCAGGTGTTTCGTTTTATTGTTATGGATAAATGACATGTGACTTCATAGACTTCAGTTTAATAAAGAATTAAAGGTTTCTTACTAGCAGTTTTTACAGGCTATTATTTATTTTGTCCTGGATTATTTAATTAATCCTTCAGTGTATATTGGTGCATCAACATGATTTTTGACCTGTTATTTTCCAATCAATACTCTTTGACAGTTACGTGCTTCGGTGCAAGTAGGAATCACCCATACTCTTACTGGTACAGTAGCTGTATACTTACTTTAAATATAAATGTAATGTATAGTTAAATTATAATTAATTAACTAATACAAAATTATTGTAATTTGTGTTTCTACAGAGACATTTCATGGTTATCCCTAAGCCCTCTTTGTTCATTAAGGAATGGATAGAGCAGGTGCGCCACGGGATCTTTACTCCTTGTCACTGGGCTTTGGTCAGTTTGAGAGTCACTGGACCCCAGTCTTTCATGACTCCTCGGTTAGGTACAATATTATCCCTGTGTGCGTGGGACTCTCACACTCATAAATGTTTGGATATTCAAGGGATGTTTCTATAAGAAACTCACAATATGTGTGGAGAGGAGGATTAAAAGAGTATAAGTTTTAGAGTCACATAGTCCTGGATTTGAGCCCTGGTTTTAGTACCTGATAGCACCTATCATCTATGGTTGGCATAAGGATTAAATCAAATTATGCATGTACCAGGTGTATAACAAGAAGGTAACAAATGGTAGCTGTTTTTATAAGTATTATCTAAATTATTTCATTCAACCAATAGATGTCATTCAACACTGGTTACATTGAACTACCATCACACTTAGCCTAGATCACTCAAAGGCAGGGCTCATGTATTTTGAATTCTGCAAAACTTCTCACCACCAAATGCAGAGCTCAGCATGTACGAGAACTCTGGATATTTACTGAAAGTGGAATTACAGTTCGTTCACTTACTTCTTTGTATAAAATTATTAAGTATGAAAATACAAGAAGGTATGTCTTAATGCTTTAAGCTTTCAGGTTGCTTAAAGTGTAAGATATCGCACTGTTAGTGGGGGAACAGACAAAGGGCACATTAAATACTGTAGGACAAGAGCTGTGATCACCAGCATTTATTGAGCCCTTACAACGTGTCAGGTATAAGGATAGGAGGTTTGCAGGCATAATCCTTTCTGATCCTCACAACAAATTTGCCTCTATTAGGCAAATACTATTATTATGTTCATTTAATAAATGAGGTCTCCAAACTTTGGAGAGGTTAAGCAACTGGCCCAGAGTCACAGAGCTAACAAAGGATAGGGAAGACCTAAAAGTCCAGAGTCTGCTCTCATCCATGCCCAAGAGATGGGTATTACATGCTTATGTCTCAAACACGGGAATTCCAAATGAAAGGGAGTTAAGAGAGGAGCAGAGGTGTGATATTGTGATTTATAAGTAGAAATATATATTTGGTCTTCGTCCCAGCTCCTGGCACAGAGCTCCTAAAAAATCTTGGAATTTTCTAAATAATAAAGAGTAATGGGTCTGTTATACAGAGTGAAGTCAGAAAGAAGAAAAACCAATACTGTATGCTAATACATATATATGGAATCTAAAAAAACAAAATGGTTCTGAAGAACCTAGGGGCAGGACGAATAAAGACGCAGAGGTAGAGAATGGACTTGAGGACACAGGGAGGGGGAAGGGTGAGGACACGGGGAGGGGGAAGGGTAAGCTGGGACGAAGTGAGAGAGTGGCATTGACCTATATACACTACCAAATGTAAAATAGATAGCTAGTGGGAAGCAGCCGCATAGCACAGGGAAATCAGCTCGGTGCTTTGTGACCACCTAGAGGGGTGGGATAGGGAGGGTGGGAGGGAGATGCAAGAGAGCGGGGATATATATAGCTGATTCACTTTGTTATACAGCAGCAACTAACACAACAATGTAAACCAATTATACTCCAATAAAGATGTTAAAAAAAAAAAAGAGTAATGGGAAATTCTTTTGTTATTTAGGTATTTTGTTTCTGAAATAGCTTTAGAAAGGTTTCAACCACACCTGAGTTTCTGTTTATGAGGTGATTTTTGGGAAAACCCTAGATGACTGATGGGGGCTGGCTGCCAAAAGGAACCAATCATATGATTAGAGGTTTGGAACTTACAGCCCTACCTCCCAACCTCTAGGGAGGAGATGGGGGGGTGGAGGTTGAGTTAATCAATTATGGCCATACCTGTGTAATGAAGTATCTATAAATCATGCCTGTGTAATGAAGTATCTATAAAAATCCCTAAAGTATGGGGTTGGGGGTGAGGGCTTCCAGGTTGGCGAACACATGGAGGTACTGGGAGGGCGGTGTGCCTAGAGTGGGCATGGAAGTGCCGCACACCTTCCCATATACCTTGCCCTATACATCTTTTCCATCTGCTGTTCCTGATTTGCATCTATTTCTTATAAACCAGTAATCGAGTAGGTAAACCGTCTTCTTGGGTTCTGTAAGCCATTCTAGTAAATTACTGAAACTGAGAGGGGTCACGGGAACCTCCAATTTATATTCGGTCGGTCAGAAGCACAGCTGACAATGTGGACTTATGATTGGAGTCTGAAGTTGGGGGGCAGGCAGTCTTGTAGGACTGAGCCCTTAACCTCTGGGGTTGGTGCTCACTATGGGTAGTTGGTGTCAAAAATGAGTTAAGTTGTAGGAGACCCTGTTCGTGTCCACTGAGCACTGGAGAATTGTTTGATGTAAGAAAAGCCTCCACCACACTTGGTGAGTGTGGTAGTAGTAGACAGTAGAGGAATAGACTTTTTCCCTTTCAAGAGGTAGGGTAAAGTGGGAAGGATAAAGTGGCATTCCATCAATTGCTTACTCCTTCCAGGGTCCATGTTAGGCTGACTCCACCTTACTTGGAGGCTGAAGGAACCTGGGGATTTCTGGTGGACAGAGGACCCCACAATCAGACTCAGTCACTTTGGAAAGGCATCATACTGGAGTAGAAAGAGCAGGAGTTTGGAGCCAGACAGACTCACATTGAATATCAAACAGTTACTAGCTGTGTACTCAGAGTCCAGTAATCTCTTTTGAGCCACAATTTTCTACTTTGTCAAAAGGAGAGAACAATACCATTTTACAGGTTGATGAGAAGATTAGGATAATACACATAAAGTACTTGGCATGTAATAGATACTGAATTTCTTTCAGACACTATTTAATGAATAGTCTAACTGCTCAACACACCACTCTGCTCTCTAATAGGAACCAAACCAAACACTCCCTAACTAAGTGCCTCTCAACCAATTGTCACAGGCATAGTACTCTCCTCTACCAAGTGTGCTTCCCATTCTCGCTGTACCAATCCGAATCTTCTCATCTATTCAAGGCCCATCCCCATCACCTCCTTCTGGCCCTCTTTTTCATTGACCTCTTTCTTCCTTTGACTCACAGAGTGGTGAGGATCAGGGCTCCCATATAGAGATTCTGATGCTTCAGAACGTCAATAGATGGGGCACCTAAGTGCTACGGAAAATATTTATTGTGTTACGACAAATATTTATTTGGTGCCCACTGTGTACCAAACACTATTCTAGGCATTTGGAATAGTGAACAGTGAACAGACCAAGATTCTTACTCATACAGAACCTCCATTCCTGCAGAGGGAGGGAGACAATAAACAATAGATATAATGAATAAATACATGATACAACACAAAACAAAGTGATAAGATTTACGGAATAAAGAATAAGTACAGCAAGAAAAGGAAGAGCTGTAATGTGTGCAGGAGGGAACTGGGATCATAATTTTAAACAGTGAGGTCTTGGTAAGGCCACACTGAGAAGGAAAAAATTGAGCAAAGCCTTGAAGGAGTTGGCCGTGCAGATTTGGGGAGAAGAACATTACAGGCAGGGAGAATAGCCACCGCCAAGGTCTTCAGGCTGGAATGTGCCTGGCGTGTTGGGCACCCCCAACAATGAAGCCAGTGGAGCTGGGGTGGAGTGGGCACTAGGAAATGAGGTTAGAGCAGAAACAGGTTCTCTGAGCTGTGCTGTAGCCTGAACATATTGTCCATGCCTGTTTGATGATCTGCTACAGGTCTAAGTTCCAGAGAGTGTGTCTGACCACCTATGGGACATTTCCACCTAGGTGACCTAAGGTACGCAAGAAAAACTCAACATATTCCCCTCTAAACCTGCCATGCTCCAGACTTCTCCATTTCTGTTAATGGAACATCTACTCAGTCAACCAAACCGGAAACCAGGGAATCATCTTTGAGTCTCCTGATCCCACACTCCCCCGTCACCAAGTTCAATCAATCATTAAGTCCTGACTATCCTACCCACAATACCTTCCAAATCCTTTCCCTTCGCTGCATTTCTACTATCTCTGAGCTTGGGTCACCTACAGAGACCACCAGGATCACAGCTTCTCCCTCCTAACTATTCTCGCAGCATCCAGTCTTGCATTCACCAAGGCTGCCATTTGATTACCACTTATTCTTCCAAGGTTACTTTTTCAAAACAGCCAATCAGACATTTTATTATCCAACTTAAAACTCCTCCATGACTACCCCTGAACTACCAGAACCTTCACTGTGGCTCTCAGAGCCTTTGCTAACTTGCTCTAATCACAGAACTCCTTGAGAAGAGTTCTGAAGGGCATTTTCTTAAATTTCAGTCATATTTACCTGTCTTTATTAGAACAGCACTTCAGACACTGGCCTGACTGTATTGCCACTAATCTTGCTTTGTTGAGGGCTCAGAAATGACACTGCCTGCTAGGAACCAAAATAGATGAGTTCATGACAGGCAGCCAAGGAGATGTATATCTCTGCTGAGGTGCTTCCAAGAGTATGGCACTTAAGGAAAAAAAACCAAAGGTCTTTTGGGACTTCTCTCTTTTGTCTCTGGAAGAAGAGAAGCCAATGGGTCTGGCCAGGTTACCCTTTACCAGTATTATAGGAACACACCTGAGAGGCACTCTGGCACAATGAGAAGGCCACTGGATTTACAGAGGGAAGACCCAGATTTGCCATCTGGCTGTCATGCCATTAACTTGCTGTGCAGCAGCGCACCAGCCACTTCAAAATTCTAGGCCTCAGTTGCTTCATCTGTAAAATGCAGAAATTGGCTTTAATGGCTCTTAAGATGCAGCTACGTTGTTCTATAAATCCATGATTCTGGGGTAAGTGGAAAAAGGACAAAGGGAAAGAAAAGAACAATTTACCTTTGCTTTTCCCCTGATGGAATAGAGTAATGGATGAATGGATGATGTTTTCTATGTACTCATTTGTTCACTAAATATTTATTATGTATGTACTATGAGCAAGATCGGAGGCTAGGACCTTGACCTAAGAACTGGACTTAAAGAAAAGTACACTGAGTGCAGAAATGGCTTTTATACAGATATGCATTGCACAACTTAATTGCTTTCAGACAAATGCCCTACTGAGCCTAGATATCTAAAGGTTTTCCTTAGAGAATGTATCATATTTTAAAACTCTAAATGGCTTCAGTATTCTGTATTAAAGCCCTGCAATAAATGAAAAAGAGGCCCTGAACTGCCACCTTGAAATCTAACATTTGGATGAAATAATTTTAATTCATGAATTCATCAGGATTGCTATCAAAATGATTGAAGGCAGCAAAAAACTTCCAGGAGAACTGGACCTTTAAGAACTGATTTTTTTGTTGGCAGAGAAAACATGTCCACTATAATGGGACAATTTAAATGCATAACTGTTAAAACAAACTCTTTAAACTATTCCCTGCATGTCCCAACATTCATCATGTTGACTAGCAAAACATCAATTTTTCATAAAATACTGTATAACTGAAACGGAGACATTTAAAGGAGAGGAAAAAATTGAATGTTCTGTTTTAGCTCAGGCTCTGATGATTTCGGCATTTTATAAGGTGATTAACTGATTGTATGAAGGAAGAAGCAAGTGGTTCTTCACAGAGCTCTACAGATTGGGTTCTCCCTTCTGCTTTCTTTTTTTTCCTTCCTTAAGCACCTTGATTTTTCCCCCTCCCTGAGGCACTGCATACATGGCAAGAAGAGTGACTTGGCTACATGACAAAGTCTATACTATTGTGCCTTCACTTCTGCCTCAACAAACGCCAGTTCTGGCAGCCCACATGTGGCAACATGGATTAGAACAGGGCACAGCTCTATTTTGCTGAAATTGAATACCCACAATGCATTTTACATTGGCGAAAGGAAAAAAAGGCTAAGGATAAAAGTCTTTACAAAATCTTTCAAGAGCTATTCCTAATTTTTTTAAATTATCATGGGAGCTGGATTTATTATTATTATTTATTATTATTATTATTTATTTTTTTTGCGGTACGCGGGCCTCTCACTGTTGTGGCCTCTCCCGTTGTGGAGCACAGGCTCCGGACGCGCAGGCTCAGCGGCCGTGGCTCACAGGAGCAGCCGCTCCGCGGCATGTGGGATCTTCCCGGACTGGGGCACGAACCCGTGTCCCCTGCATCGGCAGGCGGACTCTCAACCACTGCGCCACCAAGGAAGCCCTATTATTTTTTTTAATGAGTTCACTCCAACTCAATTTTTTGGTGTCCACAGTCCTCCTCTCCTTTAGCATAAATTTCATGTGAAGCCTGTGTTGAAGGACTTTTGGATAAGACAATACAGAACCTCCAGGAAATGTTCTCTGGTCCACCTTGTTTTTGTGTACAACAGATAAGCCTCATCATTGTCCCAATGTAGAGTTTAACAGTATCACCAAATAAAAACTTATTCTTATCCAGGGCATAATATAATTTATTTTGATTTTGAATAAGAACAGATGGTTAAAGCCATAGCAAAGATCATGCAACAAAGAACTTCCTGTCTCATAAAAAGCAATGACTTTAATATTATGCTGACACATAATTTTCAAAAGGTACAATCCTGACTCTACTGCAAATATAAAATGACCACACATCAAAGATTGTTTTCAACTCATAAATTAATAAGGAAATCACAGTAATGTGTTAAGACCAGTTCAAACTTGAAGAACAAACGTTATATAAATAGGCAATCAGGAATGGTGAAATGAATGTGCTAATAGATGCAAAACTGGGTAATATTCCATGGGACAATTAAATGTAATGTTTGAGGTTATCTTTTTTCCATTGGGTGGAAATCAAATGCTTTTCTATGGGACATAACTCATTTACATTCTTATGGACAAGAATCATTTGCAGTAATATCTATCTTCTACAACTTAACTTCTACTCTTTCAGAGCTACAGAATAGCCTAGTCAATAGAAATATAAAGGTGCATACACCTTATGAAATCAGATAACCCATGGAGAGTTCACTGGATATCTACACTCCACTGAAAGAACACCTAATAATCTCTTTTGCCCATTTCCAATTCTTGGACAATTTTTCCAAGCAATTTAAGATGAGAGAGTCATCATATTTCCCTGTCTTACTGTTGGTTTGTCTGAGTAATGCAACATTTAGATTGTTCCAATGTTTTTTCGTGTAAGAAGCAATACTTCACTGATTATACTTATACATATATTTTAATACATATTTACTAGTATTTATGGTGGAGAGTTTCCTATAAGTTGAATTACTAAGTCAAAAGATATGACCATTAAAGAGTGAGCAAATAGCCAAATTATCCTCCAAAAATGTGTGCTCATTTTATTTCCAATAAAAAGTATATGCGGGTGGGTCACCACATCCCCAAACATTGCTAACACTTAATATTATATATCTTTGAATTTTTTTACAATTTGGTAGAGGAAAATTTTTGTTTTAACATACATTTTCATAATGATTAGTAATGAGGGGGAAAATATATCAGAACTGCTGTGATGATTAAACAAATGAAGAACTTAAAACAGTCCTTGCCATTTAATAAAACACTCAATACATATGTAGACTTTGCTCATTTTCTTCTAAAAAAATTGTTTAAAATTCTAATTAATTTTAGGACCTTTTTCTACACTGGGGATATTAAACCTTTGTCCAATACAATTACTGAGATATTTGACCTAAATGAATGTGTGTGTGCGCACACATTCATTTAGGCCAAATATTTCAGTATTTTCTTTCTTGGGCTCAGGGTTTTATGATTTCCTATGAAATGTATTTCTCAACCAAAACTTATGAAAATATTTTTCTAATGCTTTTATAATTTTTATATTTAGAATTTTAGTCCATCTGGAATTTCTTTTATATATGGTGTGAGGAAAGGATATTCATTTATTTGTTTTCAGATGGATAAACAAATATCAATATAATTTATCAAATAGTTTATCTGTTCCTCACCAATTTGAAATACTACTTTTATTACAAATATCTTTTTATTTGAGTATACCTTTGAAGTCTATAATATGTATCACTGATCTATTTGTTTATTTTTTGCAACTATACAACACTGTTTTAATTACTGTAGCTTCATAGGAGTTCTAATATCTGGAAAGGCAAGTCCCCCTCAATGTTCTTTTTTTCTTCACATTTTGCTTAATTCTTCTTTCACATTTAATCTTCCCACTGAAATTTTTTGTTTTTTTGGTTGTGGTGGGTCTTTGTTGCTGCACGCGGGCTTTCTCTAGTTGCGGTGAGAGGGGGGCTACTCTTTGTTGCGGTGCGTGGGCTTCTCATTGTGGTGGCTTCTCTTGTTGCGGAGCACGGGCTATAGGCATGCAGGCTTCAGTAGTTGTGGCGCATGGACTTAGTTGCTCTGCGGCATGTGGGATCTTCCTGGACCAGGGCTCGAACCCGTGTCCCCTGCATTGGCAGGTGGATTTTTAACCACTCCGCCACCAGGGAATCCTCCCCACCCCCCCACCCACTGAATTTTAAAATCACCTTGTCCAGTTCTGGAAAAGGCCTATAGTGGTTTGGAATCGATTTACATTGAATTTATAAATATACTTGGAGAAAATTTTAAATTTTGTTATTGAGTCTTTCATCCAGAAACTTAACCACCACTTAATTTATTTGGGTATGATTTTGTGCCTTTTAGTAAAGTTTTGCAGTCTTATCATTTAGGTTTTACACATTTCCTGCTAAGTTTACTTCTTGGCATTTTTAGTTTCTGATCTTTTGTGAGTGAAATATTTTCCATTACATTTTCTAATTGTTATTGCTGCTATATAGCAAAGCAATTGTTTGTTTTACGTTAACCTTATGGTTGGTTATCTAATTCTACAAAGTTTTCAGTTGATTCTCTTAAATATTCCAGGTAAAGGGTCATACTACTTATAAATAATGATAGTTTGGTCTCCTTCTTTCCAATATCCATAAAACATTTCTTTTGCTTTCTCATTCCATTGGCTAGGATTCTCAAAACATCATTGAATACTGGAGGTGATGCAAGGCATTCTTATCATGTTCTTTATTTCAATGTTGGTGGAAATGATTCTAATATTTTGCCATTAATTTAACTATTTCTTATATGCATCTAATAGCTCTTCTTTTTCAGTAATGGCTCTATTAGTGAAAAGAAATGGCAACTATTGAGATAATAGATTTTCCTGTCCACTCACTTTAAATCTATACCTATATCACCTGGTATCATTTAGAGTAAGCACCACTTACTCTAATGATTGTGAATTTCAGGCACTGACAAACTATACAACTCACCTCATGGGCCAATTCAATCTCACCACATGTTTTGAGGTGGATGGACCTAGAGTTTGTCATACAGAGTGAAGTAAGTCAGAAAGAGAAAAACAAATGCCGTATGCTAACACATATATATGGAATCTAAAAAAAAAAAAAAAAAATGCTTCTGAGGAACCTAGATGCAAGACAGGAATAAAGACACAGACATAGAGAATGGACTTGAGGACACAGGGAGGGGGAAGGGTAAGCTGGGACGTAGTGAGAGAGTGGCGTGGACACATATACACTACCAAACGTAAAATAGATAGCTAGTGGGAAGCACCTGCATAGCACAGGGAGATCAGCTCAGTGCTTTGTGACCACCTAGAGGGGTGGGATAGGGAGGGTGGGAGGGAGACTCAAGAGGGAGGAGATATGGGGATATATGTATGCATATGGCTGATTCATTTTGTTATACAGCAGAAACTAACACAACATTGTAAAGCAATTATACTCCAATAAAGATGTAAAAAAAAAAGAGAAACCAAAAGAAAAAAAATAGTTTTATATTAACATGTGCCTATTTATTCACACATTGTGTGTGATTGTTTTGCACTACAGTGGCAGAGTTGAATAGGTACAACCAAAACTATATGGCTTGCAAAACCTAAAATATTTTCTGTCTGAAGGTTTACATAAAAAGTTGCCAACCCTCAATGTACTGGATCATTCAGATCATTTGATAGTACCCTTAAGAAGCATCTAAATTCACTGGTCAAGAATGCTCTAAAGATACCCTTCCTTAAAAAAAGCTAAATTAGACTTTTCATTTTAGGCAAATGTTTGTTGGTCAGACAATCCTGAACATTTCTGTTCAACTTTTTTTTTTTTTTATATTCAGGGTTGCATTTTGCAACTAATTTATCTGGTAGAACCAGTTCTGCTCAAAATATATCATTTTAGGGATTTTTATGATAGAAGTAGACGATTAACTCTTAGGCTCAAAGATCTTTTGTGTCAAAGTTACTTCTTCCATGCCCAATGATACTGGATTCTGGAGTCTAAAATAGAGCAATTCTCTGAGAACTTGGTATATTCAAACTGCACTTTTGTACTTCAGTACTTTGCCTTCAGTCCATTGCTGCTCAAGGAGTACATATATGCATGTAAAAAGGAATAGCACAAACTTACTTTCAAAACAAAGCTACATGTATGTAGAATTGCAGGTGTTTTCTACCAATGTGGAACATCCCTTCTTGATCATTAAATACTGCTTAGGGACTTTAAATAATCTGAAATAATATTTTAAACATTTAAATAATATTCAAAATCCTAGGTAGATAGTTAACGTTCTAGAGAAAGAGTTTGAAGGATATGCCCAACGTTAGTTATTCTAGATTTTCTCTACTTGGTTACCCTTCGGAATGGATTACCAGAATTCTCTGTATCTGAATTATCTGTCTCCTCAGTAAAATGGACTTTACAAAACTACAAATTGATACAATCCCCTGGCATTTTAGTCAAAGATTGCTATAAGAGATGCCCATAAAAAAACACAGAGCATCTTTTGGTAAAAGGGCCAAAGTCTAACACAGTAAAGAGTGATGTGGGTTAAAGCTTTTCTCTCTTAATGAACTGGTGTGAACTTTACCTAGGCAAACAGAGCTACTGAAACACTTCCTTTATTTTCTGCCTTCATTGCCAAGTAGCTTAGATCTAAGTTGTGATATTATTACTTATGTTCACCTATATCCAGTTCTTCTCTATTTCTGATACACAGGTGATAATTTCCTGTTCCTCTGGAGGTAGGTGTGGGTATATGACTTATTATACCCCCTCTGCCAAAAAAAAGAGGTGACTAGAAGTAATATGAGTCACTTCGAGGCCAAGGCATTTAATTGCTAGAGGTCAACCCTCCAGCTCTTTTACCCAGGCTGTAGTAACCAAGAAAACTATGGATAAGAGATGCAAGGGGGAGGGAATGTGGGGATATATGTATACGTATAGCTGATTCACTTTGTTATACAGCAGAAGCTAACACAACATTGTAAAGCAATTCTACTCCAATAAAGATGTTAAAAAAAAAAAAAAGATTTAAACTATGGTGAAATCTGTCAGCCTGGGCCTAAAACTTATCAATTAGAGGCAGAGGCAACTCTCAAACTATATTGGATGCATAGCATGAACAAGAAATACATTTATCCTGTAGTATGCCATTCATATTTTGAGATTATTTTTTACTGCAGCATAGCCTCGCATACTCTAACTGATAACCTAAATGTTATGTTAAATTTATTACAATATTGTTTTAAAAAGTATATTCTTATATACACCCTTATTTAACTTTATGCTTTTTAAAAATTCAATTACTTATACTTAATTCTTTTAAAAAATGATAATCTTCCAGCCTCTGTTATTTATCTTTTACTTTTTCCCTTGATTTTCACTATTTTTGGTTTGATCAATCAGGATCTTTGAAAGTAATCTCCCCTCTTGTGTTTGTTTATAATCCCTTTTGGAAGCAGGTAGAATATAGTCAATATGGGCACAAATTTCTGACTGTTGGGTCAATTTGGTCAAACTGATTGGCTCAACTTAATAATATAAAAAGATAAAAAAAATCTGATTGTAGGCATTATATGTTAAGTCCATGCTAGGGTTTGTTGTTGCTGCTGCTTGCTTTTATCTTTTATAATTGGTTAGCTACAAATGGTGACCCTCTTATTACTGTTTTTATTGATGGTATCCTAGTATAGATCAGTGACTAAATTTTTTGTTGCGACTTCTGTACCTCTTCTGTGTGCCTCTATGGTATTTCTTTGTTAAAGAGTGTTTATCATATCTACTGATATTGGTATTGGTCATTTCATGCTACTGTTGCTTTGAAGAGCTACTCTTACCACTGGCATCAAAAAGTAGAACTAGGGCGCTTCCCTGGTGGCGCAGTGGTTGAGAGTCCGCCTGCCGATGCAGGGGACATGGGTTCATGCCCCGGTCCGGGAAGATCCCACATGCCGCGGAGCGGCTGGGCCCGTGAGCCATGGCCACTGAGCCTGCGCGTCCGGAGCCTGTGCTCCGCAACGGGAGAGGCCACAACAGTGAGAGGCCCACGTACCGCAAAAACAAAGTAGAACTGGGAGCAAACACAAAAGTCACTGCTGCTCTTGAACATAATTTAACCTTTGGAGAGCAGGAAGCCCTCCAGATGTAGAGCCAGGTCAGTCCTCTGCATATTAGAAAGAGCCAAAGGTCTATTATATTCCTTGAAAGGCCATTTGTGTCAGAGACCAGGCAATGATTCTAGTGCTACTTTGGTCCAAAATGTTAGTCAAATGCCACCTTTGTCTAATATGAAATTATCCACATGCCCAAACATACATTTACAAAATATCAAATATTGAAATATAAGGTAGAACTATTATTTTATTTCATTACGCTGGCACCCACTTTTATTTATTCAACACTATGCAAACATTTATTGAACACCTATTATGTGCCAGCCACTTTTTTAGTTCCTTGAAACAGGTCAGTTAGGGAAACAAAGTTCATGGCTCTCATGTGGCCTGCATTCTAGCAGGTGGAGTCAGACAATAGGCATAATAAATAAATTGATAACTGTTATGTAAAAGTAAGTAGTGGAACAGTAAATTGGCAGGTTTCAATGTTAAAGACAATGGAAGGTTAGCCTCACTGGGAAGGTGACATCTGATCAAAAACTTGAAAGAGGTAAGGCCATTGGCTAGGCAGATATTGAGGGAAGAGTCTTCTATCCAGGCAGATGGAGCAACCAATCAATGTGAAGGCCCAAGGGCGGAATATGCCTGGGTCCCCAGACAACAGCAAGATGGCCAGGTGACTGAAGTAGAGGAGTAAGAAGTATCATAGGAAATGAGGGCAGAGAGGCAATGAGAGGAGGAAAATCCCGTAGCGCTGTAGACTTTTGCCCTGAGAGAGATGGGGAGCATTGAGGGTTAGAGAAGAAGAATGACTTGCTGACTAAAGTTTTTTTTTTTCTTCCTTGTGGTACACGGGCCTCTCACCGTTGTGGCCTCTCCCGCTTTGGAGCACAGGCTCCGGATGCGCAGGCCCAGTGGCCACGGCTCACGGGCTCAGCCGCTCCGCGGCATGTGGGATCCTCCCGGACAGGGACACGAACCCATGTCCCCTGCCTGCATCGGCAGGCGGACCCTCAACCACTGCGCCACCAGGGAAGCCCTGACTAAAGTTTTAAAAGAATAATTCTGGCCGTCATGTTGAGAACAGACCCTGGGGATAGGGTTGAAGCAAGAAGGCTAGTTAGAAGGTTATTACAGAAATTTAGGCAAGAAATGATGGGTATAACTGCAAAAGTGGTAAGAAATGTTCATGCTCCCAATATATCTTCAAGGTGAGCCAGCAGGGTTTCTGGATGGAAAAGCTGTCAAGGATGACTCTAAATTTGGAGGCCTAAATTAAATATGATTTAAAAAATTAGGAAAAAAGCAAACCTATGGTAAAAAAGTTCAATTCTGAGTTTCTAAAACAAAAAGCTTTATATTTATTAAAAAGTTGACCCCTGATATGTGTATCAGGGTTACAAACAGGAATCAGGGCCACGTTCAGAGGTAAGCTCTCTAGCACTCATAATCCTCCAGGTCCACCTTGTGCTGGCTGCTTGCTTGAAATTTTTCTTTTTGTATTTTATTAATCCACCCCTTGTGTAACAGTGAAAATAAACTGCCCTAAATGATTCACCTCGCTCAAGAGCACTCATAAACAACCCATAGTAAATTAAGCATCTCCTTGCAAATGTAGTTCATGAGGTTGTTAAAATTTGCCCACGTGAAACTGACACTTACGAACGCTTATGAACAGTTATGAGCAGTTATGAACTGCTGTAGACTGTGCTGTTCCATATATAACACATCTTTTACTAGCGTGTGGTCCACTTTCCAGGAGAGGGATGCAGCAGAATCTGGTGAAAACTGCCTGAGTTTTGGAGTCAGACCAGACTGTGTTTGAATCCTAGATTTGATAATTACTAGCTATGTGGCACTGAAAAAGTTGCTAAACCTCTCTGAACCTCACTCACTTTCCTTCTCTGTAACCTTGGGACAATTTCCATCTTGCTTGGATATTGTGAGGATTTAAAACAATGTATATAAAGTCTGGCATCTGGCAGGTGCTAAGCAAACAGAGATATTATCATAATATACAATATAAAATTATTAATATATGTTATCATATATTGTTATATAAAGTTATTATATTTTAATTTGTCAGTACTATATTAATAAGTTCCACATATTAACATAATAGTAATGGTATGACAATGACATCTAAGGCAGATTCAAAGCAGAATTGATTCTATATATTTTATTAGAAGACATAAGAAAGTTCTCTCTGACATCTCATATCTAGAGTTTTGGTGGCCTATATATCTCTGGTTGCTTGGAGAAAAGAGATACACAAAATGAAAATGTGTCAGCCTTAAACACAACAACAACTGATGGTAAACAGAGCAACCAGAAGCTGTTTCCTGATATAATGATGAGACCGCAAGAGCTGGGAGAAAGATTATCCTATCCAAGGCCCACTTGCAAATGGGATTTGTGCTGTCAACCACCCTCTTGGGATTTTAGGACTGCCTATCTCTAACTGTCACAGCATCTTTTCAATGAAAGAACTTTTAAATTTCTCCTTTCTGCCATATTTTCTCTAACATTGATTGATTAGATTGAGATTTGGATTCAAATTATAGATTAAAGCCACATCTTAAGCATCAAACTAGGGTTCTGAAATGCAAATTTTCATTTGTAATTCCCTGCTAGAAAATAAAAAGATGATATTTGAGGACTTCAAATGGGCCAAAGCACTCCTGATTTTTCATACCATTCTCTTGGAAAAGTTAAGGACAAATCAGACCACTCTCTGGCACAGGTTGCAGGTGAGTGAACAAAAGGTGTCTAGATATACTAAGTACTTTTTACTGAACCAGTAACTATGTACAACACTGTCATAGGCATCATCTCATTGGTCCTCAGAACAAGCTAGATCTGTAAAACTCCCATTTTACAGATGAGGAAACTGATGCTGGGAGAGATTAGGAAACAAGCCAAAGTCCACACACCTGGTACTCGGTACAGCTAGGATGAGAACAGATCTCTCCTGCTTTCCCAGAAAGAACTCTCTCCCCACATTTCTTCCCATATTTCATTTCTTCTTCCCATCCCATCTCTTCCCCAGAATACCAGGCACTGTCACTATGGTGGCCATACTCTGAGTTACAGGACTAACGTAACCCCCAGTAAAGGCCAAGAAAGAAGCTTACAGAAGTTCCCCAAGTACGCAGTGGGTTGTAAGCACTAACAGGGGGCTACCAATGCACTATTTTGAAGTCAACTTGAGTCTTCCAAATCATATGAAAGCCCTAAATATCCGTTGGGGGAATTAAAACTAGTTATTTCTAGTAATTACAAATTATATCACTCCATTTTATGCATGCATAGTTAAAAAGCCACCACAGGCTATAAAATCATTGGCTAATGAAAAAAACATCCTAAGGTTTTGGTTTATTGTCCCTGCTATCAGAGATGACCACAGCCACCGTTACAAATGTGTAAACAACCTCACTGAAGGTTTAATGTGCTTTTATCACAGCCTCCATTGTCTGCTACCCGTGAGATGAAGCTTTGTGCTCCTGTGCATTTGGGTAATTAAAATCCTTTCACTCAATAGAGAAGCAGAGACAGTTATCAACTAATTTATGAAAGAAACAGGAAGACTCATATTACTAGCAAGAGCTGCGGTAGGAATTTTGATTTAGGTGTGGACATTATTAATTGCCACTGCGAATTTAGAGGCAGACTTCTCAGATACAAAACCTTCATAAGAGGCTGTGTCTAGGTGATAATAACAGAAGATGGTGAACAGATCCAGCTTCCAGAGCTGCTTTCAATTACCTGCTTTCCTCCCTGAGAGAGCTCAGAGGTTTCCTGGGAGGGCTGTACCAGGAGTTCAAAGAGTACAGTGTAAGCCTGACATGAAAACAAGGTTGTGCTCACAAGACCCGTGACCTGACACCAATCAGGGCAATCACACAACAGAAAGATGCAAATCCACTACCTCTTCCTCCTTAGAGAATGTTTGTCTGTGAGACTGGTCAAAAGATCTAACAATTCCCAAGTATTTTGAAAGTTAAAAACAACCAACATAGGAGTCAATGATCTGTTTGATATTATACCTCCAGGAAAGGTTTCCTGAAAATCAACAACCTCCCTTCAGGAAGAATTATTGTTTTTATCCAGATACCTCTACTTGCCACCTTATTGTGGCTGGAACTGACTGCCTGGTGTGGCAAAGCTCAGCAAGTCCCAGCTCTACAGAGTGAATTACTGACGACACACAAACACTGAGATTAATCTTAAATACTGCCTGGGCTGCTCCCCTAAATACTATAAATTAGGTGATAAGAATGCAGTTGTGTGGGACTGCTAAAGGCAGTTTTTTCAGCTTCAAACCCAAGAAAATACTTTTGCCTTTGAAGAGTTTTCATTGTTAGGGATGGATCCTGTTTTCAAAGGGAAAATGTCACAGTCATTGATTCTGCTTTCCTAATCTCTTAATCATTCCTAAAACCCAACCCTACTCTGGCTCCACAGGCCACCCCATCCAACAGAGCAAAATTGACCAAACTGACAGAAGCCAATTGACCGAAGACAGTGACAATTAAGAGGACAGAAGATGCAGTGCATGTTCACCTTCCTTGAGTCTGGATGGCCATGGTTACTGCTAGCATTCCTCTCCTCCACTGTCTATGGGTTCATACGGCCCTTCCTTGGGTTTATAAATTCTAAATCAGTGAGATTTCTCGTAGGAAGCAGACTTGTTAATAATACACTTTTCAGAAGTGTCTAAATACCACAGGATGATGAGAGGCTAAAAACACAAAATTAATTTTGCATTACCTAGTTCCAGTTAAAAAAATAAAAATCGCTCCAATGTAAATGACTCATTATCCCCTGGAGAGGTATTGTTCTTCAATTACTTAAAAACCAGTCACTCCCTTGAGTTACTCTGCATCTCAAATGACTACCAAAAAATAGATGACTGAGACAGCAGCTGACAGCCCAAGCCTGAACAAAGCAATGGATTCATGATTGCCTATTCTTCCTATTTGACTTTATTTTCCCCATGCTTATAGGGCATAGGTCTGTAAGATACAACAAATCATCTGCAAAAGAAAAAGGTAAGCATGCCCAGTCCTTGACCAAGGTAAACGTGTGAAACCCAAGGTCTGACCATGAAGAAAGCACTTGGAAGAAAGTACTTCAGCCACGCTGTTCTTTGGTGAATGAGGACCAGGATCAGACACTGGGTTCTTTGGTGATAGAGGCTAAAATTGTCCAGCTTGTCTTGGTTGGAAACCAGGCCAGTAAGCAGGAGTATAGAGAAAATGGGCTGTTTGTATCAATGAAAGTGCTTGGCTTTCAGAACTATTCATGCTACTTTCCAATCTAGCTGAACAATTAATTTACTTCCAACCCCCAGCAATCAAGTCTAGTTTCTGGTTCAAAAGAATTAAGGAATTGAAAAAGAACAAAGTGAAAACTGAAAAGTTCAACCACCTTTGAAAATTCAACTTTAGTGTTACAATGGAGTAGTTTGCCATGAAGAATAAGTTTAAGGGAAGAATAAGTCTAAGCTCATAAAAGTAATCAGATACCACATCTAAAAACGAAATAGTAAGGCTCAAAAACAGCCTTTTCAAAAGTGTGTGTTTTCCTGACTTCTCAAACAGTGTACTCTTCTCAGTGAGCATTTTCAACATGGAGCCTAAATTGGGGTTATTGATGCAGAGATAGAGGGTGTACAGGTCCGTCTACTGCTGGGCACTGGCCCATGGGTAGAGCAAGACCAAGAACTGTGACATGTTCACTGGCATAGACATAGATAAGCATAGCAAGGGAGACAGGTAGGACAGGTAACTGGAGCAGAACAGGCATGGAGAGAAAGAAGATCCAGACAAAAATATGAAGCACAACACCTGGATAAGATGAAAGAAAACGGCAGGTGCCCATTTAGGAGATGCTGAGGTTCAAAGTAAGTGCTTTTTCAAAGCCTATTTACCAGACCTGGTGTCCAAGCTCAGAACATGTATGACGTGATATTTAGACAAATAATGTGCTAAATTAGGGGTCTTCAAAGTATTTTCTACTTAGAAATCAATTGGCTCCAGGATGAGGGGTATAGCTGAAGCTTTTCTTGGGGAGTCAGGTGGTCATAGCTGTTGGCAGAAGGCTCTTCCATTAGGAGTCAAGTATAGTTATGCCAGGATGATTGGCTCTCAGTACAGAACTGGCTTTGAAACATGATTTTCTTACAAAGTCCTTGATGTTATGGGCGTTTGTCTTTTTCTCATGAAGACTACACAAATCACCTAAAGTTGCAATGTCTCTTGGACAGTGAAATGTTACCTGCTTTTTGCATAAATAATTAGTGAATTACAACTGAAGGAAGTAGCCTTTGTCCAAGTAATTTTGCGTCCTCCAGAAAACCATTTTCTCTGTTAGTTAATAGGGCCTTTTGACTTTTCAGCACCTTTCTAAGCATTGTTTATATTTCATACACCACACAGCAATACTATGGGCACTGCTCTTCCGGTTGTCTAGCCATACATTCGTTGATTCATGGACCAACAGCAAAGGAATAATCAATATCATTTCTAGAATTCACATTAGGCTATTTTGAAGAAGGTTCACTCCAAAGTTTACGAGTGCTGTTTCAACATTATTGGAAGATGGCACGTTTGTAGATGTGAGGCCAGGTCCAAATTTCCGCCAAACTTTCCTTAATGCTACTTTCAAAACCCTTCATCAATGGCCCCTGTCTACCTCTCTAGCTTTTCTTCTCTCATTCCCACAAACCCACCCTAGTTTTAAATATACCAAATTATTAATAGTTTCCCAAACATGATACGCTATTTCAAATGAATGCGCCTTTGCACATGCTGTATTCTTTACCTGTAATATTCTCCCCTGACTGAAGTTTCTCTCCTGCTTATACTTGAAGATTCAGTGCAGCAATTATCTCCTGCTGCAGACCCCTGTGACTTGCCTGGATGCTACCAGAGCAGCTCATGTTTATAACTGTCACCTGCCATTGTTTGTTTACTTAGTCTGCCTAAAACATGAGCTTCCTGAGGGCACTCCTTCTATCTTCCATTCCAGTGCTGTCCAATGGAAATATCATGGGAGCCACATATGTAATTTAAAATTTTCTAGTAGCCACATTATAAAAGGAAAATAAAAGTAATTTTAATAATATTTTATATAACCCAATAGATCTAAAATATTTTTTCAACATGTAACCAATATAAAGAACTATGAATGAAAACTTCTACATTGTTTTTTTTTCATTGTAAATCTTCAAAATCCAGTGTGTATTTTACACTTAGAACACACATCACAAATAAGCAACGTCATACGATATTTTTTTCTCTTTCTGCCTTACTTCACTCTGTATGACAATCTCTAAGACCATCCATGTCTCTGCAAATGGCACTATTTTGTTCCTTTTTATGGCTGGGTAATATTCCATTGTATATATGTACCACATCTTCTTTATCTATTCCTCTGTTGATGGACATTTAGGTTGCTTTCATGTCCTGGCTATTGTAAGTACTGCTGCAATGAACTCGGGATGTATGCATCCTTTTGAATTCTGGTTTTCTCTGGATATATGCCTATGAGTGAAATTGCTGGGTCATATGGTAGCTCTATTTTTAGTTTTTTAAGGAACCTCCATACTGTTCTCCACAGTGGCTGTATCAATCTACATTCCCACCAACAATGTAGGATTCCCTTTTCTCCACACCCTCTCCAGCATTTACTGTTTGTAGATTTTTTGAAAATGGTACAGATTAACTTATTTGCAAGCAGAAATAGAGTCACAGATGTAGAGAACAAACTTATGGTTGCCAAGTGGGGAAGGGGGATGGGATGAACTGGGAGATTGGGACTGACATATATACACTACTATGTATAAAACAGATAACTATTGAGAGCCTACTGTATAGCACAGGGAATTCTGCTCAATGCTTTGTGGTGACCTAAATGGGCAGGAAATCTAAAAAAGAGTGGTTATATGTATACGTATAATTGATTCACTTTGCTGCACAGCAGAAACTAACACAACATTGCAAAGCAACTATATTCCAATAAAAATTTTTTTAAAAAAGAACAAACATCACAACTGTGTTTGGACCAGCCACTACTGAAGTGCTCAATAGCCAATATGTGGCCAGTGGTCACCATGTCAGGCTACATAGCTCTATGCCATTGTTCCTGGTGCAGTGTCTGGAACCCAAAAGATACTCAAGGAATGTTGCTGACAAATGAGTCTCAGGCACAAGCAACATTAATTATTGCGTCTTTAATGTCATAAGGTTGAAAGTTCCATGTAAAGTCATTATGATAAAAAATTTTGAAGTTAAATCTTCCTATAACCTCTGGATTCTTGATAATTCCTTGGTGTGTGGATTAATTCAGTTAGTCATGTCTCATCATAAATAACAGTATGACCAATAATCTTACTGTGTTTCAGTCTGCCCCTTCATGATGCGTGGAGTTACTTAGGAAGAAAAAGCTTTCCCTAGAGTTAATCTTCTTCCTAGGGCCCACAGATTCCCACTGGACTCAGAGATTTGCATGCTCCTTTGACTCTAATATGCTCAATTTTTAAAAAGTGTTTTCTGGGGCTTCCCTGGTGGCGCAGGGGTTGAGAGTCCGCCTGCCGATGCAGGGGACGTGGGTTCGTGCCCCGGTCCGGGAAGATCCCACATGCCGCGGAGCGGCTGGGCCCGTGAGCCATGGCCGCTGAGCCTGCGCGTCCGGAGCCTGTGCTCTGCAACGGGAAAGGCCACAACAGTGAGAGGCCCGCGTACCGCAAAAAAAAAAAAAAAGTGTTTTGTCAAATAAGTTGCTCTGCCATCACCCTGCTCACTTCCTGTATCCCTTCTGTTTCTCAGTGATTGCTCTGATTTTCACCTTCCCTAACATTGTAGAGCAGGAGGCAAGAGTACAAATGGAGCCTCACCTACTACATATATAAATACTTAAAATTAGAAGCCAAGTAAATGAACTGTTAAATAAAATGTGTTCATTCCTCCACCACCGACAAACATACACTGAAAAAAACAAAATTCAAAATATACATGTAAAGCTACGGATTTTATAAGTTCTATTAATGGGCCAGTGATATTCAGAAGAATAATGAAAATAAAAATAGATGATTAATTGTTTATTTAACATATAAATAAGTTATTTTTCTTGACGATATACTATGTTATTATAATCAAGGTTTTCCCATAATTTGTGTTCTACTGAAAGGAATGATTGAAAGCAGGAGTCAGCAAACTTTTTCTGTACAAGACAATATTTTCAGCATTGTGGGTCATATAGTCTCTGTTGCCACTACTCAACTCTGCTGTCGTCATGTGAAAGCAGCCATAAGCAACACATAAGCAAATGAATGTGACTGTGTTCCAATAAAACTTCACTTATCGACATTAAAGTAAGAATTTCATATAATTATTATATGCCACAAATACTACTGTTGTTTTGATTTTTTCCAACTATTTAAAAATGTAAATACATTCTTAGCATGCAGACTACAAAAATAGGTACAGATTTGGTCTGTAGGGCATAGTCTGCTGACCCCGATCTAAATGATTAAAAAACGAAATGCAATTGATTTCAAGTGTGCGAAGTTTGAGTCTAGTATAGAAAACGTAAATTAAAATAAATGTAAAAATATAAAAATAAACCATTTCTCATGTTTTCTAAAAAGTTATTTTTATTCTAAAATATTAAAAAATTGACTGCTAAAATAAAAAGGCAAAATACACATTTCCATCACTAAATATAAAATTTTAAATCAAAATTATTTAAATATTTCAGAAATTCTCAACTTCCATTTCAGCCCCATAATTCTTAGTTTTTCTTAATGCCAGTGCCAAATATGGTCCATATTCAGCTTTAATTTGAAATGGAAGGTCTTTATTTTAAGCCCCTTCTGTTCACTTCCCAATTCTAATTAACAATTTGTACACTTGAGAAATATAGCCTGGCTTAAGACTAATCTTTTTCAGAGCGTCCTACTTAATTTGTACTCAGCCTGAGAAATCAGAGATAACAGCTTTTAATTACTGAAAAACAGGTCTAAAAATGCTTAGGCATGCTAATCATTTCATACATTCTTTGACAGATATTCTTTGACCAATATGAATATCTCAGTTTTGATCATCTATTCTGGTAAAACTCAAATGTATATGATTGTCTCTTGCCATAAAGCTGTATCATGGAATGTTCTGTGAGATGCTGCCAATGGGAAAAGCAAAATTACCACAACACAGGTAGATAATGATAATACATACACTCTATTATTGCATTAGTTTGCAAAGCACTTCCGTATACACTATTTCTTTTCATTTTTAAAATTTTGTAATGTCAGAAGTGCCCCTATACTTCCTTTTCCCCTTAGTATTTCTGGCTTCATTCAATCGATGGAATGCTACACATCTCAGCTTGAAATTCCTTTCCTCCATGAAACCATCACCAGTTTTATAAAAGTCTGATGCTCCAACCTCCATGGGACCAATACTCCCTGTATCTCATGAAACTAAGCAAGCTGTTTGGCAAGAGTTGGCTCATATCTGCAGACTCTGACCTTCCTAAGGAGTAGGATTGCAATTTTATTCATGTTTGGACCCTCAGCAGCCAGCATGATGTATATCAATTTACACGTGCTCAGGGAATAAATGATCAATTCACTCATTCATTCAACAAGTATCTGTTAAATGCCCTTTATGTTTCAGCTATGACTCTAGGTGCTAGAGATACAACAGTGAACAAAACAGACAAAAATCCCTGCTCTTGTGGCACTATGAGGAGAGACAGACAATCAAGAGAACAAGCCAGGAAAGTGTACAGTGTGTTTGATGATTATTAAGTGCCGTGGAGAAAAATCGAGCAGAGAAGGGCATAAGGAGAGAGTATTGCTTCACTGAGAATGTCACATTTAAGTAAAGACTTAAGGAAAGAAGGAAATGAACCACACAGATAACTGGGCGAAAGAAGGAGGGAGTGGGCTTGGTCTGTCGGAGGCCAGTGTGGCTGGTACAAGGTGAGCGAGTGAGAATCCATCAGGGTGGAGGTCAGAGAAGAGACAGGCATCCAGATTCACAGCCTCAAAAGTTACTGCAAAGACTGAAATCCATTGGAGGGTTTTGAGCAGAGTAGTGACGTATTTGATTGAGGTTTCAGCAAGGTCACATTCATGAAAAGCATGTACACGTGGAGAAGCTGATACATAGAGAAGAAAGCATTTTACTTAAAGTTCACATTAATACTCGGGAAATGTGGGACCAGAACTTGGGCTTCCTAGCCTGTCTGATGCTTTTCCAACACTGTTCACCCAGAGATAGTTCTCAGGAGTTTGAATATGGTTGAAAAGAATGATTTTTGTTTCCCTGTAAATTGTTCATTGATTACGTCTAGGGCCACTTGATTACTCGCAAGAAAAGGAAATCAGTCAATCTTGATATTTTAACTGGATAACCCCAACTTTCTACATATGTTGAACATTTAAAATGTGCATATGTTTGGCATTGTCCAAACAACACATTTGGATGTGAGATAAATTGTTCACTTTTCATTTACCTGCCCTTGGGTTATTTACATACCAAATTGGCCTTTTGCATTTTATTTATGTTCATGATAAGTATCACTTGGGGGCAGTTATCCATGAATTTGAGAGCTATATGGGGACTTCCCTGGTGGCGCAGTGGTTAAGAATCCGTCTGCCAATACAGGGGACACGGGTTCGATCCCTGGTCTGGGAAGACCCCATGTGCCATAGAACAACTAAGCCCATGCGCCACAACTACTGAGCCTGTGCTCTAGGGCCCATGTGCCGCAACTACTAAGCCCACGCGCTGCAACTACTGAAGCCTGTGCGCCTAGAGCCCGCGCTCCACAACAAGAGAAGCCACCTCAATGAGAAGCCCACACACCACAAAAAAGAGTAGCTCCCGCTTGCCGCAACTAAAGAAAGCCAGCACTCAGCAACGAAGATCCAACGCAGCCAAAAAAAAAAAAATATTGAAAGCTATATGGCATTCCTTTCTAAAAAAAAACCTACATATATTTGTACATAGTAATATCAAACAAATTTGTTTTATTTCCCCTCACCCTGCCCCAACATTTGGATCCCTAGCTACAGATTGTCAACCTGATGCTTAGGTTGTACAGACATGACATTGATCACTTATCTCCCTGAAATACTATCTCTGTTCTTGAAAGGAGAAAGAATATCCACTTGTACAGCTGACAAATGGTACACAGCATGAGGTATTATCAGTATTACAATATTGCTAAATTGCCATTATTGAAATAAAATTCCTGAATATCACATTTATATTATTTAACATCTCATTGGCAAAAGGCTATCATGGATGATGGTTAAATAAATTATTGAAATAAATAAAAGTGATGCCAGAATAGTGATTTAAACAGAGTAAGAGCTACAAATTGTTAATGAGTTTTCATTGAAGACAATGGACTTAAAAAATCCTGAAAATTAACTGTCTTTTATATCATTAAATCTTTTAAAATTTCAGGTTTATTGATGTATAATTGACATATAAAATAGTAATATATTTAAAGTGTACATTGTGGTGATTTATATGTACACATTGTGAAAGGATTCCCCTCCATCTAGTTAACTAACACATCTATCACCTCACATATTTATTTTATTTTATTTTAGTGAGAACATTTAGTCCTACTCTCTTAGCAAATTTTAGTTATACAATAGAGTGTTATCAACTATAGTCAACATGTTTTACATTTGATCCTCAGACTTTGTCCATCTTGTAGCTGAAAGTGTGTACCCTTTTACCAACCTCTCCCTATTTCCTGCAAACCTCAGTCTATGGCAACCACTTTTCTACTCTCTGTTTCTATGAGTTTGATTTTTTTAGATTCTACATATAAATGATGACCATGCGTTATTTGTCTTTGCCTGGTTTATTCACTTAACACAACACCCTCAAGTTTCATCCATGTTGTTCCAAGTGGCAGGATATACATATCTCACATGTTCTTTATACATTCATCAGTTGATGGACACTTAGGTGGTTTCCATATCTTGGCTATTGTGAATAATGCTGCAATGAACATGGGAGTGCAGACACCTCTTTGATATCCTGCTTCCATTTTCTTTGGATATACACCCAGGAGTAAGACTGCTGAATCATATGGTAGTTGTATTTTTAAATTTTTGAGGAACCTTCATACTGTTTTCCATAGTGGCTGCACCAATATACATTCCCACCAACAGTACACAAGGGTTCCCTTTTTCTCCACATTCTCACCAACGCTTATTTCCTCTCTTTTTGGTGATGCCAGTTTAGTAGGTGTGAGGTGACAGCTTGTTATTTTGATTTGCATTTCCCTGATGATTTGTGATGCTGAGCCTCTTTTCATGTATCTGTTGGACATCTGTATGCATTTTTTTGAAAAATATCTATTCAGGGGCTTCCCTGGTGGTGCAGTGGCTGAGAGTCCGCCTGCCGATGCAGGGGACACGGGTTTGTGCCCTGGTCCGGGAGGATCCCACATGCCACGGAGCAGCTGGGCCCGTGAGCCATGGCCGCTGAGCCTGCATGTCTGGAGACTGTGCTCCGCAACGGGAGAGGCCACAACAGTGAGAGGCCTGTGTACCGAAAAAAAAAAAAAATTATATATATATATATATATATATATATACACATTCACTTCCTCTGCCTATTTTTTTTAATCAGTTGTTTTTTTTGTTTTGTTTTGTTTTGCTACTGAGTTGTATGAGTTCTTTATATATTTTGGATATTAACCTCTTATCAGATACATGATTTGCAAATATTTTATCCATTCCATAGCTTAACTTTTATTTTGTTCATGGTTTTCTTTGTTATGCAGAAGCTTTTTGATGTAGTCCACTTGTTTATTTTAGCTTTTGTTGCCTTTGTTTTTGGTGTCATATCCTGAAAGTCATCATCAAGACTAATATCAAGGAGCTTACCCTCTGTGTTTTCTTCTAGGAGCTTTATGGTTTCAGGCCTTAAATTCAAGGCTTTAATCCATTTTGAGTTGATTTTTGTGTATGGTGTAAGGTAGGGTCTGGTTTCATTCTTCTGCAGGTGGCTGTCCAGTTTTCCCAAACCATATATTGAAGAGACTATTATTCCCTCCATTGTATATTCTTGGGTCCTTTGTCATAAATTAATCAACCATATGTGCATGGGTTTATTTCTGGGCTGTCTATTCTGTTCAGACCTTTGTGTCTGTTTTGTGCCAGTACCATACTGTTTTGATTACTGTAGCTTTGTAATATAGTTTGAAATCAGGCACATGATACCTTCAGCTTTGTTCTTTCCCAAGATTGCTTTAGCTCTTTGGGGTCTTTTGTGTTTTCAAACAAATTTTAGGATTGCTTTTTCCATTTCTGTGAAAAATGCCATTGGAATTTTGATAGGGATTGTACTGAATCTGTAGATTGCTTTAGGAAATATGGACATCTTAATAACATTAGTTCTTCCAGTCCATGAGCAAAGTGTAATTTTCCATTTCTTTGTGTCTTTTTCAATTTCTTTCATCAATGTCTTATAGTTTTCAGTGTACAGATCTTTCCCTTCCTTGGTTAAGTTTATTCCTATGTATTTTATTCTTTTGATTCAACTATAAATTTGTTTTCCTAATTTCTCTTTCTGATAGTTCATTGTTAGTGTATAGAAACACAATTGATATTTGTATACTGATTTTGTATCTTGCAAGCTTACTAAATTCATTGATTATTTCTAACAGTTTTTTGCTGGAGTCTTTAGGGTTTTCTGTATATAATATCATGACATGTACAAATAGAGGCAGTTTTACTTCTTTTCCAATTTGGATGACCTTTATTTCTTTTTCTTGGCTAAGATTGCCCTTGCTAAGATTTCCAGTACTACACTGAATAAAAGGGCTAAGAATGAGCATCCTTGTCTTGTTCCTGATCTTTGAGGAAAAGCTTTTAGCTTTTCACTACTGAGTGTGATATGGGCCTGTCATATATGGCCTTTATTTTGTGGCAATATGTTCCCTCTATGCCAAGTTCGTTGAGAGTGTTTATAAATGTGGAATTTTGTCAAATGCTTTTTCTACACCTATTGAGATGATCATATGATTTTTAACCTTTGTTTTACTAATGTGGTACATCACATTGATCGACTTGTGAGTGTTGAACAATCTTTGCATCCCTGGAATAAATCTCATTTGATCATGGTGTATGATCTTTTTAATGTATTGTTGAATTAGGTTTGTTAAAATTTTGTTGAGGATTTTTGCTTCTATGTTCATCAGGGATATTGGCCTGTAATTTTCTTTTCTTGTAGTATCCTTGCCTGGTTTTAGTATCAGGGTAATGGTGGTCTTGTAAAACGAGTTTGGAAGTATTTCCTCTTTTATTCTTTTGGAGGACTTTAAGAAGGGTTGGGGGACTTCCCTGGTGGTTTAGTGGTCAAGACTTCACAGTCCAATGCAGGGGTGAAGGTTCGATTTCTGGTTGGGGAGCTAGGATTCTGCATGCCTTGGGGTCATAAAACCAAATCATAAAACAGAAGCAATATTGTAACAAATTCAATAAAGACTTTAAAAATGGTCCACATTAAAAAAAAATCTTTATAAAGATGTTAAAAAAAAAATCTTTAAAGAAGAAAAGAACTGGTATTAATTCTTCTCTAAACGGTTGGTAGAATTCACCAGTGAAGCCATCAGGTCCTGGACTTCTGTCTGTTGGGAGATTTTTGATTACTAATTCAATCTCCTTACTAGTTCAGATTTTTTATTTCTTCATGAATCAGTATTGGTAGGTTTTATGTTTCTAAGAATTTATCCTTTTCTTCTGGGTTGTCCAATTTGTTGGCACGTAACTGTTTGTAGCAGATATAATTAAATTTTTGAAACCAGGAAAAAAGGTCCCCATTTTTTCAGATAAAAAATATAAAATCCCAGGGGTAAGCCCTCCAGTAGGTCAGGGTCAGGCCATGACCTAGACCCAGATGCTGTTACTCCTTTTTATTGCTTGTCCAAAAGCACCAGGCACCCAACTGAAACATTAGTAGGATGTAATCAGCTTCAGAATAGTAGAACTGTCTTATTTACATAAAGCTCAGAGGTTACAAAGTGCAGTCACATACATCATCTCATTTGTTGATATATCAGTTTGAGTATACTCAGTAACTTACCTAGTCTTAGAATTAGTACATTGTGTCTAGACATACCTCTCCAGGCTTAAACACTCACTGACTCTCCAGACACATCTCTCTCAGGCCCAGCTGGATTTAAAGCTAAGCATCATCTGAGGGACTTCCCTGGTGGCACAGTGGTTAAGAATCCACCTGCAATGCAGGGAACACGGGTTCGATCCCTGGTCTGGGAAGATCCCACATGCTGCAGAGCAACTAAGCGTGTGTGCCACAACTACTGAGCCTGCACTCTAGAGCCCGCGAGCCACAACTACTGAAGTCTGTTCGCCTAGAGCCCATGCTCTGCAACAAGAGAAGCGACCGCAATGAGAAGCCAGTGCACCACAACAAAGAGTAGCCCCTGCTCGCCGCAACTAGAGAAAGCCCGCGCGCAACAAGGAAGACCCAACGCAGCCAAAAAATAAATTAATTAATTAAAAAAAATAAAGTTAAGATCATCTGATAAAAGCTAAGCTACATTGTCTCCCTGCCCACATCTCCCACCACACCTGCTAACCTAGGCGTTGTTAGACACGTGGATTGCATGATCAGCAATATTTCAGAAGACAATTTTTGCTGTTGTCGTTAGGGACAAAGATTACTTTATAGGGCTGCCTTATTTTTATTTCACTAGGTAATAACATTTTTAAAAGTACCAATTTCTAGAATTACCATTTTACTCTGTGGTTTTTACTGTGTCAGTGACTTGTTTAAGGTTAGTTAGTATGGGTCTCTTGAGGATTTAAGTCTTGGTCTTCTGAATCCTAGGTTAGTGTTAACAATTGAAAGTTAGTTCTAAAAAATACTACACGGCTGCTAACCAAAAATCACCAGGATTAGCTATCTGAAACAAAGCGAAAAGAGAGATGTTTAGTCATGGAAGAAGAGAGAGGCAACATCCTTATGGTAGCACAAAACCAGCTGGAAAAGGGCCATTTGGTAAGTCAATAAGTGGGATTTTGTGAACATTTATAGAGAATATGACAAACATAAGGTGGTGCTTGATGAAAATCACTGTATAGGGTGCATTTAAGCAGAGGAGAGTCTTGATCAAATTAGTTGGAAGGACTCAAGATAAGTAAAGAGGTGATGCTGGAGATGGTGGTTAGAAAGATTGCTGGTAAGATCAGTAATTAGACAAGAATCAGATAGTTGGAATAGAAACTGAGGTATCTGAAAAAAGTAGTGAAGGCAGTAACGTGCTGTTTTATGAATAAATTAACACAGACATTCAAAGTACCAGTGAGCACTCACTAATTTTCTGGGCTACTGAGGCATAGATTTTCAATGTCATTAATATGGCAATTAATCATATGCTGTCTTGTGACATTCTTTATGTTGTTTGAAAAGTTATTACCTCTTGCATTATTTCACTTATCTGATTATGTCATCTCTTCAGGATGTTCTGGGGCTGAGGACATTTTGGGCGAAGCTAGCTGGTGGGAGTGAAGTCTCATGATTCTATGTGAGAGGAAAAAAATAATTCTGGTGTTAGAACAAATTTTTTCTGGAATATCCAAGATAGCCTATATGCCCCAACTCTATGTAGATTATACAAGCAAAGTGTCTAGTATGTATCTATTCTTTGATGGAAGTGAGGAGATACTAAAGTGAACTAATGCAAATCACAACATATAGGTCATAAAGTGTCATAGGAGATTAAAATTTCTGACAGAGAGTAGGAGTGACCATTAGAAGAGAATTTAAAGGAGGCTACAGAATCTTCCCTGGGAGATTTTAAAGTAGCTTGAGATAGTGTTGACATGATAAAGAAGGGACTGCATATGCCAGACTGTCACCCAGTGCTTTTCTGTACAAAATTTTCACAGGTCTCCAGTGAAATGAGAAAAACAAAACAAAGGCAGTGGAATAGATAAAGATACGGATTCATAGATGGCACAGTACAGATATAGTTTCTAGACATTCTTTTTAAGAAGGACTGTTCATTCTGTATGCCAAGATTTTACCCTTTCTAGATTTGGGAAGAATTAAAATACTTTTTAGTGAAATCACGGAGATACTAGAAATTGGTATTTTTTAAAGGTCATCAATTGTTAAGTAAAAATTAGCATTCATATAATGTAAACTTTTTTCCCTACCAAAAAATGTCTTTTTATTTCCAGCTGTCTCATAAATGCCACTTGTTTTTTATAGAGTTTGGTTTTTTATTAATTTTTGAATTTTATTTAATTTATTTTTTTATACAGCAGGTTCTTATTAGTCATCCATTTTATACAAATCAGTGCATACATGTCAATCCCAATAGCCCAATTCATCCCACCCCAACCCCAACCCCCCGCTGTTTTCCCCTTTGGTGTCCATAAGTTTGTTCTCTACATCTGTATCTCAATTGCTGCCCTGCAAACCGGTTCATCTGTACCACTTTTCTAGGTTCCACATATATGCGTTAACATACGATATTTGTTTTTCTTTTTGTGACTTACTTCACTCTGTCTCTAGATCCATTCACGTCTCAACAAATGACCCAATTTCATTCCTTTTTAGGGCTGAGTAATATTCCATTATATATATGTACCACATCTTCTTTATACATTCGTCTGTCAATGGGCATTTAGGTTGGTTCCATGACCTGGCTATTGTAAAAAGTGCTGCAATGAACATTGGGATGCATGCGTCTTTTTGAATTATGGTTTTCTCTGGGTATATGCCCAGTAGTGGGATTGCTGGATCATATGGTAATTCTATTTTTAGTTTTTTAAGGATCCTCCATACTGTTCTCCATAGTGGCTGTATCAATTTACATTCCCACCAACAGTGCAAGAGGGTTCCCTTTTCTCCACACCCTCTCCAGCATTTGTTGTTTGTAGATTTTCTGATGATGCCCATTCTAACTGGTGTGAGGTGATACCTCATTGTAGTTCTGATTTGCATTTCCCTAATAATTAGTGATGTTGAGCAGCTTTTCATGTGCTTCTTGGCCATCTGTATGTCTTCTTTGGAGAAATGTCTATTTAGGTCTTCTGTCCATTTTTGGATTGGGTTGTTTGTTTTTTTGATATTGAGCTGCATGAGCTGTTTCTATATTTTGGAGATTAATCCTTTGTCCACTGATTCATTTGCAAATACTTTCTCCCATTCTGAGGGTTGTCTTTTTGTCTTGTTTATAGTTTCCTTTGCTGTGCAAAAGCTTTGAGGTTTCATTAGGTCGCATTTGTTTATTTTTGTCTTTATTTTCATTACTCTAGGAGGTGGACCAAAAAAGATCTTGCTGTGATTTATGTCAAAGAGTGTTCTTCCTATGTTTTCCTCTAAGAGTTTTATAGGATCCAGTCTTACATTTAAGTCTCTAATCCATTTTGAGTTTATTTTTGTGTATGGTGTTAGGGAGTGTTCTAATTTCATTCTTTTACATGTGCTGTTCAGTTTTCCCAGCACCACTTATTGAAGAGACTGTCTTTTCTCCATTGTATATCTTTGCCTCCTTTGTCATAGATTAGTTGACCATAGGTGCATGGGTTTATCACTGGGCTTTCTATCTTGTTCCATTGATCTATATTTCTGTTTTTGTGTCAGTACCATATTGTCTTGATTACTGTAGCTTTGTAGTATAGTCTGAAGTCAGGGAGTCTGATTCCTCCAGCTCCGTTTTTTTCCCTCAAGACTGCTTTGGCTATTCGGGGTCTTTTGTGTCTCCATACAAATTTTAAGATTTTTTGTTCTAGTTCCGTAAAAAATGCCATTGGTAATTTGATAGGGATTGCATTGAATCTGTAGATTGCTTTGGGTAGTATAGTCATTTTCACAATATTGATTATTTCAATCCAAGAACATGGTATATCTCTCCATCTGCCGGTAACATCTTTAATTTCTTTCATCAGTGTCTTATAGTTTTCTGCATACAGGTCTTTTGTTTCCCTAGATAGGTTTATTCCTAGGTATTTTATTCTTTTTGTTGCATGGGTAAATGGGAGTGTTTCCTTAATTTCTCTTTCAGGTTTTTCATCATTAGTGTATAGGAATGCACGAGATTACTGTGCATTAATTTTGTATCCTGCAACTTTACCAAATTCATTGATTTAGCTCTAGTAGTTTTCTGGTGGCATCTTTAGGATTCTCTATGTCTAGTATCATGTCACCTGCAAACAGTGACAGTTTTAGTTCTTCCTTTCCAATTTGTATTCCTTTTATTTCTTTTTCTTCTCTGATTGCCATGGCTAGGACTTCCAAAACTATGTTGAATAATAGTGGTGAGAGTGGACATCCTTGTCTTGTTCCTGATCTTAGAGGAAATGCTTTCAGTTTCTCACCATTGAGAATGATGTTTGCTGTGGGTTCTTCATATATGGCCTTTATTATGTTGAGGTAGGTTCCCTCTATACCCACTTTCTGGAGAGTTTTTATCATAAATGTGTGTTGAATTTTGTCAAAAGCTTTTTCTGCATCTATTGAGATGATCATATGGTTTTTCTCCTTCAATTTGTTAATATGGTGTATCACATTGATTGATTTGCATATATTGAAGAATCCTTGCATCCCTGGGATAAATCCAACTTGATCATGGTGTATATGATCCTTTTAATGTGTTGTTGGATTCTGTTTGCTAGTATTTTGTTGAGGATTTTTGCATCTATATTCATGAGTGATATTGGTCTGTAATTTTCTTTTTTTGCAGTATCTTTGTCCGGTTTTGATATCAGGGTGATGGTGGCCCTACAGAATGAGTTTGGGAGTGTTCCTTCCTCTGCAATTGTTTGGAAGAGTTTGAGAAGGATGGGTGTTAGTTCTTCTCTAAATGTTTGATAGAATTCACCCCTGAAGCCATCTGGTCTTGGACTTTTGTTTGTTGTAAGACTTTTAATCACAGTTTCAATTTCATTATTTGTGTTTGGTCTGTTCATATTTTCTATTTCTTCTTGGTTCAGACTTGGATGGTTATACCTTTCTAAGAATTTGCCCATTTCTTCCAGGTTTTCCTTTTTATTGGCATAGAGTTGCTTGTACTAGTCTCTTAGGATGCTTTGTATTTCTGCGGTGTCTGCTGAAACTTCTCCTTTTTCATTTCTAATTTTATTGATTTCAGTCCTCTCCCTCTTTTTCTTGATGAGTCTGGCTAATGGTTTATCAATTTTGTTTTTCTTCTCAAAGAACCAGCTTTTAGTTTTATTGATCTTTGGTATTGTTTTCTTTGTTTCTATTTCATTTATTTCTGCTCTCATCTTTATGATTTCTTTCTGCTAACTTCGGGTTTTGTTTGTTCTTCTTTCTCTAGTTCCTTTAGGCGTAAGGTTAGATTGTTTATTTGAGATTTTTCTTGTTTCCTGAGGTAGGCTTGTATAGCTATAAACTTCTTTCTTAGAACTGCTTTTGTTGCATCCCATAGGTTTTTGATCGTCGTATTTTCACTGTCATTTGTCTCTAGGTATTTGTTGATTTCCTCTTTGATTTCTTCAGTGATCTCTTGGTTATTTAGTAACGTAGTGTTTAGCCTCCATGTGTTTGTGGTTTTTACCTTTTCTTCCCTGTAATTCATTTCTAATCTCATATCGTTGTGGTCAGAAAAGATGCTTGATATGATTTCAGTCTTCTTAAATTTACTGAGGCTGTTGTGACCCAAGATGTGATCTATCCTGGAGAATGTTCCGTGCACACTTCAGAAGAAAGTATAATCTGCTGTTTTTGGATGGCTTGTCCTATAAATATCAGTCAAATCTATCTGGTCTATCGTGTCATTTAAAGCTTTTGTTTCCTTATTTATTTTCATTTTGGATGATCTGTCCATTGGTGAAAATGGGGTGTTAAACTCCCCTATTGTTATTGTGTTACTGCCGATTTCCTCTTTTATGGCTGTTAGCGTTTGCCTTATGTATTGTGATGCTCCTATGTTGGGCGTGTAAATATTTACAATTGTTATATCCTCTTCTTGAATTGATCCCTTGATCATTATGTAGTGTCCTTCTTTGTCTCTTGTAATAGTCTTTATTTTAAAGTCTATTTTTTCTGATATGAGAATTGGTACTCCAGCTTTCTTTTGGTTTCCATTTGCATGGAGTATCTTTTCCATCCCCTCATTTTTAGTCTGTATGTGTTCCTAGGTCTGTAGTGGGTCTCTTGTAGACAGCATATATATGGGTCTCGTTTTTGTATCCATTCAGGGAGCCTGTATCTTTTGGTTGGAACATATAATCTATTCACGTTTAAGGTAATTATAGATATGTATGTTCCTATGACCATTTTATTAATTGTTTTGTTTGTTTTTGTAGGTCCTTTTCTCCTCTTGTGTTTCCCACTTAGAGAAGTTCCTTTGGCATTTGTTGTAGAGCTGGTTTGGTGGTGCTGAATTCTCTTAGCTTTTGCTTGTCCGTAAAGCTTTTGATTTCTCCATCGAATCTGAATAAGATCCTTGCCACGTAGAGTAATCCTGGTTTTAGGTTCTTCCCTTTCATCACTTTAAGTATATCATGCCAGTCCCTTCTGGATTGTAGAGTTTCTGCTGAGAAATCAGCTGTTCACCTTATGGGAGTTCCCTTGTATGTTATTTGTTGCTTTTCCCTTCCTGCTTTCAATAATTTTTCTTTGTCTTTAATTTTTACCAATTTGATTACTATGTGTCTCGGCGTGTTTCTCCTTGGGTTTATCCTGTATGGGACTCTTTTAGCTTCCTGGACATGGGTGGCTATTTCCTTTCCCATGTTAGGGAAGTTTTCGACTATAATCTCTTCAAATATTTTCTCGGGTCCTTTCTCTCTCTCTTCTCCTTCTGGGACCCCTATAATGCGAATGTTGCTGCATTTAATGTTGTCCCAGAGGTCTCTTAGGCTGTCTTCATTTCTTTTCATTCCTTTTTCTTTATTCTATTCCGCAGCAGTGAATTCCACCATTCTGTCTTTCAGGTCACTTATCCGTTCTTCTGCCTCATTTATTCTGCTATTGATTCCTTCTAGTGTAGTTTTCATTTCAGTTATTGTATTGTTCATCCCTGTTTATTTGTTCTTTAATTCTTCTAGATCTTTGTTAAACATTTTTTGCATCTTCTCGATCTTCACCTCCACTCTTTTTCTGAGGTCCTGGATCATCTTCACTATCCTTATTCTGAATACTTTTTCTGGGAGATTGCCTATCTCCACTTCATTTAGTTGTTTTTCTGGGGTTTTATCTTGTTCCTTCATCGGGTACATAGCCCTCTGCCTTTTCATCTTGTTATCTTTCTGTGAATGTGGTTTTTGTTCCACAGGCTGCAGGGTAGTAGTTCTTCTTGCTTCTGCTGTCTGCCCTCTGGTGGATGAGGTTATCTAAGAGGCTTGTACAAGTTTCCTGATGGGAGGGACTGGTGGTGGGTAGAGCTGGCTGTTGCTCTGGTGGGCAGAGCTCAGTAAAACTTTAATCCACTTGTCTGTTAATGGGTGGCGCTGAGTTCCCTCCCTGTTGGTTGTTTAGCCTGAGGCGACCCAATACTGGAGCGTACCTGGGCTCTTTGGTGGGGCTAATGGTGGACTCTGGGAGGGCTCACACCTCGGAGTACTTCCCAGAACCTCTGCTGCCAGTGTCCTTTTCCCCACGGTGAGCCACAGCCACCCCCACTTCTACAGGAGACCCTCCAACACTAGCAGGTAGGTCTGGTTCAGTCTGTTTTGGGGTCCCTGCTCCTTCCCCTTGGTCCTGATGCACACACTACTTTGTGTGTGCCCTCCAAGAGTGGAGTCTCTGTTTCCCTCAGTCCTGTCAGAGTCCTACAATCAAATCCTGCTAGCCTTCAAAGTATGATTCTCTAGGAGTTCCTCCTCCCATTGCCGGACCCCCAGGTTCGGAAGCCTGACATGGGGCTCAGAACCTTCACACCAGTGGGTGGACTTCTGTGGTATAAGTGTTCTCCAGTTTGTGAATCACCCACCCAGCAGTTATACAATTTGATTTTATTGTGATTGTGCCCTCCTCCCATCTCATTGTGGCTTCTCCTTTGTCTTTGGATGTGGGGTATATTTTTGGTGCGTTCCAGTGTCATCCTGTCGATGACTGTTCAGCAGTTAGCTGTGATTCTGGTATTCTCGCAAGAGGGAGTGAGAGCACGTCCTTCTACTCCGCCATCTTGGTTTCTAATTTTTACCAAAAAATGTCTTTTAAAATATTGTTGTCCCATGCAAACTACAGGTGGGCGACCCCTAGGTTAGCGGGCATGGTAGGAGATGTGGGCAACGAGACAGTGCAGCTCAGCTTTTGCCAGCTGATTCTTAGCTTTAAAATGAATGAGGCCTGTGACAGATGCGTCTAGAGAGTCCGCAAATGGTTAAGCCTGGAGAGGCATGTCTAGACACAAATTACTAGTAATATTAATAGACAATGGGTATTGAATGCTTACTCTACGCCATTATGGGAGACAGATATTATCATTAACTCATTTTTATAGATAAGGGAACTGAGAGATGTGGAGTTTAAGTAACTTGTCCAAGGGTGTAAACCGGCAAGTGCTGACACCAGGATTTGAACCCATGTTTGCATGGATTCAATGCTTGAGTTCTTGCTCACTGTGCTATTCCAACTTTCATTGATGTGTTAGTGGTTTTTAGAATCCCTCAGTACAGAAAAGCCTGCCAAGAGGAACAGTGTGCAAAGATAAATTAAAAACCACGAGACGGGGGTCCTTAGCTAAGTATATGAGTGAGAGCAAGAAAGACGATAATTCACTCTGTCCAATGTGAGAGGGAGATAAAGGACAGGGGCTATTGCTTTTGGCCAACCTGAGGTCACTACAGGCAATGGGATGAACTATTTATGGAGTTGTTTAGCTAGAAGCCATACCGGAAAGAAGAGAGGCTATGATTCAACCAAATGGCACCACTGACTTCTAATGGATGGCTCTAGATCAGAGCAACCAGCTAAATAATTTGAAGCAGTGCATCGAAAAGAAATTAAAGCAAAGAGACCCATGCCCAGATTCAGGATTATCACAGAATACATCATTTATTAATTCAACAAATGTTTTAAGTGCTCATCACATGCCGGGAACTGTTCTAAACACCAGGGTACAATGGTAAACAGGCAGACAAACTCCCCACCCTCGTGGACCTTACATTCTACTGTGGGCAAGGGACCATAAACAATAAATACATACAACATGAGAAAGTGATCAAGACAAAGGGATAGAGAGTAAAAGTAGGGTGCTATTTTAGACTCTTAGTGGTGATATGCATCATATGCCCCAGCACTGAACTCCCACTCTCAAAAACTTTAGCACATCTCAAAATACTATCCTATAACAGAGAAGCATCATGTAATAACCTGCGACATACAGCTTCTGTTACAGAATATTCTAAAAGTAGAATATCAGTCTACAGCACAATATCAATAGAGACACACCAATATGATTATATTTTATATCAGAAGACAGTCCTGTCAAGACTCATCTCTTGGGTACCTGCCTAAACCCTTCGCCCTTCAGGGTATGTAGATAGTAATGAATTCAGTACCTCACAGGCATCGCTCCAAAACATCACTGTCAGGCTCAATTCTTGACATAAGACTAAATACCAGATTTAAGAGCCAGCATATACAGGATACCCTACTCTGAGCCTACACAGTGCTTCATTTTGCGGCGAAATGGTTTTGAAACATTACCAACAAACCAGGACATTCAAGAGAATGAATGGACACCCCCTCCATCTTGTGCACAAATGTATATTAGCTATGAAAGTATCTGATGACCATGACTCTGAGAAGCACTATCTCAATTCTATTCCACCCTAGAGGGAAAGGGCCACATAAACCCCTGAATGATGGGTGGATTAATTAGTCAACTGAAGGATCTATGATGAATTTTGAATTTCGAGTCACTTCCACATTGCTCTGCCTGACTCTTTGCACTAACTGTAGCCCTCATTTATGCTGCCCAAATTGCAGAGGTGACATTCAGTTTCTTTCCTTTACAAACCACATAGCACTTTCAAATCTCTAGCAGTAGAGTTGAGGAAATACTGACTCTTGGAAAGCTATGGGGGGATTATAAATATTTTCTGCTACAGATTCATTGAAGAAATGTTCATGAAGCACCTACTGTGTGCTAGGCACAGAGTCCTAAAGACACAAACTTCTTTGCAGTGCAAGGAAAAGAAACAAAGATTCCTTTCTCTGTGAGTCCTGATTTTATCTCCACTGATCATTTATATGCTGTTTTAATTCCTATACCAAGAGCTCTAGGAAATTTGTTTCTTTACAACCACAGAGTCCTTTGTAACAAACTAGAAAGTACTTTTACTACGTGTCTACTATGTTCTCAACTTCTAAAAATAACATTTTCATAAATTATGTTTTTTTGCCATTTAGAAGTCTGCATCAAACTCCAAATTCCTGTTGCCCAGCTTTGCTAATATACAATTCTTATCTTGATATCAATAGAAAGCAGAGTGATGACAGCAAGATGTACTAACAACAGAGAACAGTAAAAAGTGTCCTTCCGGGCTTCCCTGGTGGCGTAGTGGTTGAGAGTCCGCCTGCCAATGCAGGGGACGCGGGTTCGTGCCCCGGTCCGGGAGGATCCCACATGCCGCGGGGCGGCTGCTGAGCCTGCACGTCCGGAGCCTGTGCTCCGCAACGGGAGAGGCCGCAGCAGTGAGAGGCCCGTGTACCACAAAAAATAAATAAATAAATAAAATTAGGCAAGAGAGTACCATTAAAAAAAAAAAAAAGTGTCCTTCCTTTGGAAAGTTTCCAAATTCTGTATGAAAATATTATTGGAAGCAGCAACATGCAAAATAGGTATGCAGCATTCTGAGAAAAATAAGAGGTAAGTTTAGCTGATTTAGAATTAGCTTGTCTAAAGAAATTCAGTTTTCATTAAACAAACATTGAAGAGTTTCCACCTCTTTTCCTACTTGGATTCAGGTATTGCCTTTTTTATTCTTCCCCAAGCATCTAGTAAAAATAGAACTCATTATCAATATCAAAAACTATACTTTTACTTTTCTGTCAGAATAGGGCTAAATAACACCAAACAAATGACCTTTGATGAGACAATGTTAATTTGCAATCCCAAACACCACCCATGAAATGAGCTGACCAAACGTTAGGGTCTATGGAGCAGAGATACCATGTAATCATCCTGTTTTTAGATATAAATAGTTGTCTGGGGGGTGACTGGGCTGGTGAATGTTTTGTTAGGGGTCTCACAGAAACTCAGATAATGAAGCATGACAGTTTTATTTACCAAAGCCTGCCAGATGGCTAGCTGCACAGATGTGTATCTGTCTGGTGGGGAGGAGCAATCGCTATGGTATTTATTCAATATTTCATTACTGGACAACCTGAGAGGGCCCATCATCCTTTGGGTTCATTACTATCGCATTACTAGCTTTCAAGCCAACGTAGCAGCTGCTGTGCTCCTTTATCATCTCTCTATCCATGCTTCACTCTGTTCTTTATGAAAGAGGAAATTCAGCTTACTATCTAAAGAAAAGGTCCTTGAGTTTTTTTTTTTTTTTTTACATTTTTTATGTTATTTATTTTTGGCTGTGTTGGGTCTTCATTGCTGCACATAGGCTTTCTCTAGTGTGGAGAGTGGAGGCTACTCTTCATTGCAGTATGCGTGCTTCTCATCACGGTGGCTTCTCTTGTTACAGAGCATGGGCTCTAGGCACGTGGTCTTCAGTAGTTGTGGCATGCAGGCTCAGTAGCTGTGGCTCACGGGCTCTAGAGCGTGGGCTCAGTAGTTGTGGTGCATGGGCTTAGTTGCTCCATGGCATGTGGGATCTTCCCAGACCAGGGCTCGAACTTGTGTCTCCTGCATTGGCAGGCAGATTCTTAACCACTGTGCCACCAGGGAAGTCCGCTTGACTATTTTTTACTTTCTTAAATACCACATAAAAATAACTATTATTTATTAAAATGATTGACTTATTATGTCAATTTTCATTTTTTAATCTCTTCAATCTACTCCTTTCACTTCCTAATGAACACAATGTTATTGTGGCTATTTATTTTCCTTGTCAACCTTCCCTAAACCAGACCTTGGTCATTACCATCTTCTTACACTTAAAGTAAGAAGAGTAGTATGAGTTTAATTTCAAAAGAGTTGTAATTGGGAATATTTGGAAGAAGGAAACTGAGATGGGGGATTGGGAAATGGGGTAAGAAGTTAGTGTTATGGAGGCTCTTTGAACTAGGCTTCTGTTTGTGCAATTTTCTCCAGAAGGGCCCATCCACCCTGGTACAGGAGAAGGTGATCAGCATGATGGATGGTGGGGAAGGCAGAAGCAGTATGGGGGAGAGTTCTGTAGAGGGGTCAGTCCTCAGGGCCCAGCGGTGTAGAGACAGCAATCTGGAGAGAGGCCATGGACACAGTGAAAGCAGAGGGTCAAGGTCCCCCTGACTGAGGCGTATACATGTTCATGTTAGGGGTGACAGGCTCCTGGTCAGATGTGCAAATCCTGGCCTCTATTCCACAAGTGGGAGCTGTTCCTGGGCCTGTCTAGTGTTCCTGTGGGCACCGAGTGGAGTGGAAAGGGAATAGTTACTTCAGAACAGTGTATAGAGCAACGCTGTATACACACGATTCCCAGCTCATCTATGAGGCTGGTTTTGGTTTCAGGGGGAGAAAAGGCAGTTTTTGGTAGCTGATCATATGTCACATTATGAAAAGCCTGCCTTATTGCTGAATCTTGACCCTACTGGGCAACTTTAACAGTCCAAACACTTGAGAATCGGAAAGTGCAATGAAAATAAACAACTGTCTCCTCATGCTGTACAGAAGTTCTTCAGTAAAACTCACTGGCAGCCTCTCTTTAAGAGCAAAGACTAGAAAATTCTTCAGCACCCTTTTCAATGGAATTTGGAAGTGGGGAAACACATTTAAAGAATAAACAAAACTGTCCATTTTATCTCCTTGGCTCTTTAGATATGTGAATAATCAAAACCATTTTCATTGTTAACTAATCCATATATATATATATATATAGTTAACTAATCTATATATATGGATTAGTTACTTGTCAGTCACTATATATATATCATTGTGAAAATAAGAGAAGTGGGATTATATGATCAAAAATCAGCAGTTTAAAATGAAATCTCTTCCCCTTCCCTCCTTCTTCTTTTCTCTCGTTGTCTGTTTCTCTTCCTCTACTTTGAATGGAGGAAGTTGGTGGTGCTGATGAATAAGAAGACACAGTGGAAGGAAGAAGAGAAGGAAGGATGAAAGGAGGGAGGGAGGGAAGGAGGGAGGGAGGGGGGACCACTGTCCAGAAAAACCCAGGCCAAACTGCAAGACACATTGAATTTCTGAGAGAATGAGGCTTTCCCATCTAGTTTCAGATTTCTATTTCAGTTTAGCTATTAAACCCAAGACAGAAAGATGATCTGATACCTTCTCTGTGTGATCTAGTCACATGACTTTAAACACTATCTCTATGCCAAGAACTCTCAAATGTGCATCTCTAGCTCATACTTCTCTACCAAATCTGCAAGGATACCTAATATCTACCTTATATTCAATATGTGCTGATCTTCTCTCCCCAAGTAATACTATGTTTATGCCTTGTTCTTACTCATTTGATGGGAATTCCAGACTTTCAGTTCCTCAGGCCAAAATTAAATGGAATCATGTTTGAATACTCTTTTTTTTAAAAAAAAAAAAATCGCAACCTATTTCCAAACTCTTAGAGAATCATGTTGGATCTGCCTTAAAAATATACCCGGAATCCAACTTTCCTGACCTCCACTGCTAATACCGTGGTCCTTACAACGTCATTTCTCTCCTGGAGCACCACAATAGATTCCCTGTATCTCCACTGCTTCCCACAATCTATTTTCAAAACAGTTTCCAGAGAGATTCTTGTAAAATGTAAGTTAAGCCAAGCAATGCCTCTTCTCAAGACCCCGCTATGGTTCCTATCTCCCTCAGAGTGAAAACCAGATACTTTATAATGGTCTCCTGGGTCCCACTTGTTCTCATTCCCCAACTCCCGATTAATTCTACGATCTCATCTCCTACCCCCTTGCTCTCTCGTCTCCAGCCAGTCTGTCTGTCTTCCTCTTCCTTTAACACTCTGGGCATGCTCCTACCTCAGGACCTTTGCACTAGAAATGCCTTCTGCCTGGAATGCTCTTCACCAGATAACTTCATGACTAATCTTCTCACCTTTATCAAGTAAATGTCACCTTTTCTAAAAATTAGTCATTTAAATAGCAACTCTACCTTCCTCTAGCACTCCCTTATTTCACTGTACTTTTTCTTTTTTCCATATCATTCTTCACTTTCCAACATGGCACTTAATTTACTTATTATATTAATGTTTTATTATTTATTTGTCTCCACCAGCTGGACTGTAAATTCTATTAAGATAGGAATTTTTGATTTGTTCACTATTTTATTCCAAATGTCAAGAAAGGTGCCTGGCATATAGCACATGCTCAAATGTTGAATAAATAAAAGTGAAAATAAGCCAGAGGTTGTTCAAGAAGAATTGAGAATTCCACAGCACATATCTGACACCAGGGAGCAGCTGATGGAGAACTTCTTGCCTCTTGATGGCAGAGAACAAGGCCTCTCACCTCTGAATCACCAGCACTGTACACCACATCCTGATTTAAAAACAAGTGGTCAGTAAAAGATTGTGGAATAATGTTTGCTCTGTCAGTGATAGAAAGCTCCTGATACCCTAGAGAAGAAAAACCCAAGGCAAAAAGCATTTATGAGAACATAATCCTGTCAACCTGATGTAGTAAAGAATGAACAGAAAGCACATGGTTCTCTAAAACCAATCCCATCTCCAATTGAATCCAAGCTTAGCCTTCTTTTGATGCCCTGGTCTAGGTACATTTTTATAACTTTTTATAGCTCAAAACCTAAACCAGCGAGAAACTGCATACTGAATAACTCCATTTATGTGACATTCTGAAAAAGGTAACACTATAGGAACAGAGAACAGATCAGTGATTACCAGGAGTTAGGGATAGGGGAAGACTCTGATTATAAAAGGTATTGGAACTGGTCTGTTTTCTGTTTGCTGGTCGTGGTGGTCACAAGATCTCTGCATTTGTTAAAACGCATAGAACTATGAACTGGAAAAAGTGAATACCACCGTATGTAGGTTTCTTAAACGACATTCCCCCTTTACAAGATACCGCTGATGTTCTGCTAAAATCTAAGCTGTAAGGCTACACACTCGTAAATTTGAAAGAAAGTAGAAGCTTAATGGTCCATAGGGTTCTCTATGATGTTTGCACTGAGCATCTTTAGACAAGCAGGGAGGGTTCCTCTGGGTCCAGATATTTACGTTTGTCCAGTCATGCACTATTTGGCAGTGAAAAGTTCTGGGTATGTGTTTGCTCCAAGGTGTCATTTATTAAACCTGCCCTGGCCTGTCACCTCCTCACTTGTGCTGTCAGCTAACAAACAAGGGAGATACACAAAAGTCACACCTATGGGTCTTTGTTTTATAACAGGCTTGCTGTTCACAATAACTGTGTGAGACTAGATCTGCTTTCACTTTATAAGACCTACCTACGCATGAATCATATGACTTGTTCTTTTAAAGGAGAACATATTTTCTTAGAGAAGCATTCAGTCCTTTGATTACTGGTTTAAAGAACAAGCTTCTTTCTGACTCTGACCATCCCTATCCCACCCTGACCTTACAATTTTGTTCTACTCTAATTTCCAGTTATTCATTTTCAAACAAACTCCATGGAAACTTAAAAAGTTATCATATGAAATATTTTGATAAACCCTATCTTTAATATGTATCTGACAGTTTACTATACACTTTTATCTGTGTGGCATCTTTTAGTTGACAGGCAGGTAGGATCATTTCCATTTAAAAAATAAAGACACAGAGGTTCAACGTGGTTAAATAACTTTCTCAAGCTCACATGACCCATCAGAGGCAGGGCAAGGACTAGATTCATTCCTGTTACATGTAAGGGTTCAGTAATCCTCATTTCTCTTTATAAAAAATGAATTCTCATACCATTTTATGTGACTCTGAAACCTATCAGCATATCATCATGTTCTTTTTTGGCTTGTCCTCTAAAGATTGATGAGTACCAAGTTATATAGACATTTGACTCAAATACCATGTGAAAGTCCATGCGCACTTCAACTCACAATGCTTGCATTTTTACTTCCTCTACCAAGGTACCCTTTCATAAGTGTACCTTAGTATCTCTTAGTCACCTATCTCTCACCTATTTTCTAGGCTGCCTTGTGGATTTTTCACAGATTGCACAATTTTAAGCCTATATGATATGATATACCAAAAGTAGTTCTGTCCAATTTCTAAGCACCTGTTTTTGGTAATGTCTTTGACACTCTGTGAAGTATTTGCTTGGGAAGCTTGAAAGTCAACAAAGTTCTCACTGAAGCAGTTTCATCAATAGCAGGGTGGCTGTTTTTGAGAAATGCAGATTTTGTTAGGGCTTTGGGTCTCTCACTGGCCCCATGGAGCCCCTGCCATGCAGGGGAGGTGATTCCTGTCACAGACAGGTCTTCCAATAGGCAGATGTGGCACTGCACCTCAGGCCCACGTTCCACACTCAAGTCACCACGACTACTTGCCGCTTCTTGATTATGCTGCACAGTTCTGCCTTTGCAGAGGCTGTTCCCTCTGCCTGGATTGCCTTTCTCTCCCACTGGTCTGAGGACTTGCCAGACACCTCCATCCACCTTTATGGGGGTCCTTATATAGATGCTGGGTATAATAAAAGATAGTGGAGCAACCAGGCATGTCCAACAGAAATTTCCCACCTGACTGCCCCCACCCCTCTTACCTCCCTCTCCTTAGGCTCTGTGTTTGCCTCCAGGACAGCCACTGCTGGCTCCTGGTTTTATACTAAATCAAGCCCCTTGTAACTCTGCCTTCTGGTTGCTATTCATGCACCAATATTCCCCAGGTACCAAGTCTCATCCTTCAAAGTTTGGTTCAAATATCACCACTCCCACCTTCCCACCCCAGTGGAAGATTTCCCCTGCGCCTACCCCATGGAGGCAGAATTAGTTGTTCTTAACCTGATCTGCTCTGACCACATGCACACCTGCCCCACAGCACCCTCTCCTTGCTCCTCTGTTCATTATGGCCCTGCTGGAAAGTGAGACTCCAAGGGTAGTGGCTGTGGGTTTTCTTTATCCGTGCTTCCATTACATATCTAGGATAGTACCTGGTGCTCAGTAAATTCTCAATATATGTTTCTTACTTCAGTAAACAAATAAATACGATTTACTCATGAATGTTGACTCTAAAATCAGGATGAATGAAACACCTTCAGAAAATCCCCCATTAGAATTCATTCATAACCTTTGGTTAGATATTTGAGTCATCCTAGTCTATGTAATAATTCTTCCCCAGAAAAAAATCTGTTCCAAAGGGAAATAGTTCCTGTTCTCTCATTGATGAAACTCACCTGAGTCTGTCTTGACTGGTTGTCCAGCTAGATGTGTGTTTGTGTGTGTGTGCTGTGTGTGTGTGTATGCAGATTTTGTGCTGAATCCATTATTTGAAAAATATACATTTCCCTAGAATTTCAATTATCATCAGTAATCTTGAAATGCATAAGAAAAAAGAGCTTTATCCTTAGTCTGCTCTGTGGTTTTTCACGTGGGCATCTGATCATATCTTACTAGGTTCTGTGAGGTCTCTCTCCTGAACTTGGATTTTTCTCAGCTTTATTTTCATAATAAAATCAACCATTGCTAGACAGGGAAACATTACGAATACAAGGGATATTCAAATATAGGAAAGCTATCTCTCCATCCCAAAACAAGTCTCTCTCTCTCTCTTTTAAAAACTCATTCTATGGATAAAGAAGATGTGGCACATATATACAATGGAATATTGCTCAGCCATAAAAAGATCGAAATTGAGCTATTTGTAATGAGGTGGATAGACCTAGAGTCTGTCATACAGAGTGAAGTAAGTCAGAAAGAGAGAGACAGGTACCATATGCTAACACATATATATGGAATTTAAGAAAAAAAAATGTCATGAAGAACCTACGTGTAAGATAGGAATAAAGACACAGACCTACTAGAGAATGGACTTGAGGATGTGGGGAGCGGGAAGGGTGAGCTGTGACGAGGCAAGAGAGTGGCATGGACATATATACACTACCAAACGTAAGACAGATAGCTAGTGGGAAGCAGCCACATGGCACAGGGAGATCAGCTCCGTGCTTTGTGACCACCTGGAGGGGTGGGATAGGGAGGGTGGGAGGGAGGGAGATGCAGGAGGGAGGAGATATGGGAACAAATGTATAACTGAATCACTTTGTTATAAAGCAGAAACACACCATTCTAAAGCAATTATACTCCAATAAAGATGTAAAAAATTTTTTTAAAATATAAAAACTCATTCTACAAATTTGTGTTAAGGTGTTTTATCTTAAATTTGATCTAACCCAATTCAAATAATGGGACTTCAGTGAAATTATGGAAAAGGGACACATAAAACTAGGTTGGTTTTTTCGATTTATTTTCCTTTAGATATTCAATTTGGTTTAAAAGAATTGAATTCATTTGCCATGTTCTCTTTGAGAAGTATAATTTAGAATGCTCTCTCTTTTGCATGGCCACTGCTAGACATAAAGGGGGCTCACAATGCATGTTTCTGCTATAATGAAGGCTCTGTTCTATCTGTCTGCCTCCATGTGAATTCCTCCTTCAGACAGAAGGTTAAAAACTATAATGAGTCAAAATTCTCCCAGGGCCCAAACTACTCCTAGGGAGTAAATGAGGCATCTCTGGATTCTAAACGGTTTCAGACCCCAAGATGCCTTTTCTCAAAAGTTGCTGAAAGTTCAAGAAACTTGATTCTACTGTCAAAGTTCTCTAATTAGCTAATGAGGAGTAGTTAAGCTCAGGATCTCCTCAGACCACTTTTTTCCATATTAAAATGCCTAGTTCAAACTCTAGCAAAAAAAAAATCAAAATTTTTATCAGTTTTCTTGGACTACTACTCTCAAGATAGAAGTAGCAACAGGGACTTGCTAAATAGCAGACCACTTCCATAACAAAACAAAAACTTCCACCAAAGCCTAAACATGGACCTACCATTCTGAGGGAATTAACTTTGGCTTCATTACCAAGAGAAGGCAGTCTTGCATGACCAAGGACACATGGTATAGTGGGTACATGGAGATTTTTCATGGCCTCCAAGAACACATTCCAAGTATAGCGTAGGACAAAACAATAAAAAACTCAACCCTGAGAGAAATTTTTTCTATGAACAGAACTGGCATTCAATAAAGAATTTTGAATTAAACTACTAATCCCAATTTCTAAAATAAAGTATTGAGAAAAATGACTTCATGAAGCAATAGCAAAAAGATGGTATTACGGTCTGTAATCTCCCTAAAGAAATTCTAATTTAAATTGTCAAATTTATCCTCATCAAGAAAAATATAGTAAGGTGGGAAATGGCAGATAGTAAGGTGCTAATGGGGATGAATGGTGGGTGTGTGGGTTGGAGGGTTGCAGAGAGGAGGCGTCAGGAAGGATCAGGATTATTATGAGTAGGGAATGGAGAAACTCTTTCTTCAAGAAAGTGAATGTAATTTTGAGTCCAGGATAAATACTGAATACCAGAAATGCAATAGATATTTATCAAATTTCTATTTCATTCATCTGAGGAAACTGATTTTCAGATTTCTGAGTACATAGCTATCTGATCTTATATAATGTCACCTTCCTGTGCACTAATGACTAAGATAAATGTCCTCAGCCCCGGCTGTTTTGATCTAGTCATTTCCGTGCTTTTGCTCTGACACGGTAATGGTGTTGAAGGGTTCAATGCAAGAGAGATGCTGCATTGGGATGAGTGTCATTGATTTATACCTTCTGAAAGACTTCTAGGGAGTAAATTATTAGGTCCCTTTTCATCCTTTTAGAGGACTTGTTCAGTTTCTTTTAACTCTTCCCCAGTAAATTCAAGGGTGTATGTGTGTGTCTCTGTATGTGTGTATAAAAGCATAGTCCATACTGCCCCGCCTGTTTTGTTGTAATGTCTGCAGGGTGTGACAACTCCAGAGGGCTGTTGATGTGACCCAAAGTCTCCCTTTACCTGTAAGCTGGGCACTACCTGGCAGGCCTAGGGGACTTGAAAATGCTTTGTCAATAAACACAGCCAAAAGTTCAATCCATCCTTGGGAGGAAATGGATTCAGCCTTGCCAATTTATTTATATTTAGCATATTATTAGCAAGATAGAAAAGGCAAGAAATTCTTCCAATAGAATCCATTTCTTTCCGTGGTTCCTTTCTTTTAATACTACCATGAAGAATCAAACTAGAGTCTTATTTGCATTTTCCTTCCTAACACAGTTCTGGTACTAGATGTGGAATAAATACCACAAGTTTGTTTCTTATAAACAGCTATTGTATTTAGCATGAATAAATTTTTTAAAAATACTAACCCTACGTGTTCTCTTAGTAAAGTTTTTCCCTTTACCGCCACCAGATTTAAAAGTGAGAGTTACCCTGGCATTAATAGTCCTTCTATTTAATGTTCAATCACCATTTAAGCCATTCTCACCATACTTTTTCCTCTGGAGAATAATCACTTCCCATTCTTCAAATTTTCAATCAGAAGAATGTTACAGAAGCCTGGTTTATAACATTTAGAACATGAAATGAAGTTTTTTTTTCTTTCCCAAAATAGCCATTGAGAAACTCCAAACACATTTTTCTGAAAGAGAATATGCACTGACTCTCTTCATAATATTCAGGGGAAAACTCCTATGAATTAATGCAGTGATAAATATTACAGATATAGCCTCTAGATATATAGTAACATGGTGTTTCTAATTAGGATGCAGCATGATTCTCAAACACAAAATTGTTATTTTATATTAAGAGCCAGAATTAGAATAACTTGTGTTAAAGAGTATACTAACTGTACCACCATCCCATTTCTGTTGTGTATTTTCAGTAAAAGCTGTCTAAATTAATTTTTTTAGACAGTACTGAAACTGTGGAGTAAATCCAGTTCAAATAAAAGGTTTGTTTTTAATGTTCTAAGTCAGTGAGTAAGAGAATTTTTCATTCAATTTCGTTGTTGTTTAGAAGTTATGGGAAATGAAAACAAATAAAAATTTAAAATAACTCTAGTGGTAACAGTTTTCATAAAATTCAATTCACTAGGATATGAAATAATGTGTAACTTTTAGATTCGCTGTTAAAACTAGTAAAAAGTTATTCTAAATTAAATCAATGCAGTAGACAACAAATATTTATTGAATGCCTACTTTGTGTACAAGAGTGTGGAAAGCAGTGTTTAATGGAATTGATGTTGCATTTCTTCTGGATGAAAACTCACTGCAGATTCCCCCTTGTGGTTTCAGTTTACCAGACAGAAGATAAATAAATACATTGTGGGGAGAGAGTCTATTCTAATTAATACAAAGGCTGCCTTGATGAAGAAAATGGTAAAACATTTGTACTTAAGCTCTCCTTTTAAACTGTATTTCCTTTGTTATCACAGCTACAGGAAGAATAAAGCAGGCAATAATTATACCTTAGATCTATATGATCATATATATATTTTCAGCCCTGCTTCTTCCTCCCCCTTTTTTGCATATGAAGATATAAATAAGTTTTGCAGATTTATGCAAACACCTCTCCTTAACCCTTATGTTAGGATATGCTCAGGTATTCTAATTTCTACCTTGTTTTTTTTCCCTTTGATTCTTTAAGAACTGAGTATGAATTACAAGTGGAAAAACAAAACTATGTCTAACAAAAACCTTAAAAGTGTAGACTCTGCCTGTCACATGGTAACTTCTATTCTATTCACAGAGAACCAGCCAGGGTATATCTGAGCTATCTTGCACTTAATCACTTATGTCTGCTCAAATGCATGGGGATAATTAGCTGAATCTGTAATTGAGCCCTGAAAACTAGACTAGAAGTACTGGCTTGGAATGCCCAGCTCACATTTAAGGGTAACCTTTAGAATTAAAAAGGGGTGAACAGACAATCTCCCTCCCTCCAATCTGCTTCTTCTATCCTGATTCAATGTTCTGTTTCCCAACACCTCATCCACCACCTCCACAATTTTTGTTATAGCTGTGCATCATTGGAATTATTGCTTACTCACTGTGTTTCTTTAAATTGGCTCTTTTACAAAACTCAAATACCCAAGTTACCTTCATCCTAAGCAATATCTCTGAAATCATGGTTTTAAAGTGTTCATTTTTCCCAATATATGTTAAAGTAAGAATAGAACTATTAGAAACGCTCATCTCTTAACAAAGACATATAGAGAGGGAATAGATTAGTGATTGCCAGGGCTTAGGGAGGGAGGAAGAGAGAGGACGGCTATGGCTATAAACAGTAACATGAGGAAACCTCACGATGGAACTGGTATGTATCTTGATTGTGTTGGCTGCACAAATCTACACGTGGTAAAACTGCATAGACTACGCACGCACACACACAGTGTTTGTAAAAGTGGTGAAATCTGAATAAAATCAGTGGACTGTATCATCGTCAGTTTCTTAGTTGTGCTATTATATTATAGTTATATATGATGTTACCATTGGGGGAAACTGGATGAAGAGTATACAGGATCTCTGTATTATTTCTTACAACTGCATGTAAATCTACACTTATGTAAAAAAAACTTTTTTAATACAAGTTGCCCGCTAAATTTGAATTTCAGATAAGCAATGGGTTTTTTAGTATAAGTATGTGCTTTGCAATATTTGGAAGATATTTATATGAAAGAGATATTTGTTGTTTATTGAAGATTCAAGTTTGGCTGGTAATCCTATATTTTATCTGGGAACCCTACATTTAACTTAAGACCTAAATTGAAAGAAGAATCTAGTTACGTAGACAGAGGCATAAAAGTATTACAGGCAGAGGGAATCACATGTACAAAGGGCCTGGGGTAAGAGAGCACTTGGTGTATTTAAGGAACTGAATGTAGCCTTGCGGGCAATGTGGGAAATAGAACAAGATGAGAAATTGTAAGAATCTGGGGTTTCTATGGTATGGCCCCAAACAGGGAAGGGATGTGATTATTGTCCTGTCTGCTGCAGATCCAAAGTCCCTTAATGATGAAGCAAGGAAGCTGTTCAGACTTAGCTGAGGCAAGGCTTGGCTAACTACCGGGAAAATATCTTTTATTCTTCCATGTCTTCTCAACAGTGAGAATAAAAAACAAACATATCAGTAAATTTTTTAAAAATTCTCATCTCAGTAGCTCCCAAACATATCCACTGTACGGGTGGTAGTCTGCATCTCCCATGCTGTTGAAGATAATGGATGAGTTTGCTTCACTCTGCCCTGGAAAAGTTGTATAATCTGTAGCCCCTCCCTTCATGTCTAGGGCTTCAGTTTCCCCCTTTTGTACAGTAAGGGGTTTGACAAACTCTAAGGTTACTTCCAGATCCTATGGTCTATGATTTCTCTACCCATTTTGCTGTGCACTCAATGTACCATTAACTAGGGATAAACCAGTGGAGATATTAGAACACAATCGATGCAAAAAATTATCTTTCACTCTCATCTCCTACTCACTAATGTATGGAATATATCAATTCCTACAGCAGTAGCATTAAAAATGATTTAACTCCTATAGTTACCCTGTGGTAATAATTATGCCACCAAGGACACAGAATGTTGACCATTTTCCCCCAACTCTTTGAAAACACAAAAATATCAGCAGTTATGTGTTGGATTATTGCAAGAATAAATGATATGTGTTGGGGAAAGACAAGAGCTGGATTCAGAAGACCTGGGTTTGATTCCCGGCTCTGTCACGTACTAGCCATGAGAATTTGGGTAAGTCACTTCACCCCTTCAAACACTGGCTTCCTCATCTGTAATATGGGTATATTCAGCTGCACAGCTGACTCACTGAGAAACTGCAGTGTTGCCCGAGAAATCACACAGACATTGGAGGCATAATTATTACTGATTTGTATATCCTCAGCCTTACAGAGCTGTAAGTGCAGGAAGGTCTCAGGAACTGTTCATGGCAAGAACTGATACACCAATTCCTCCATGGGTTTTCTGAGAGTCCTTGTCGGGTCTCTGAAGAGATGGCACAGTGCTTTACTTATCTAGAGACCCAATTTTGAAATACTGTACAGATACGGTTTTTAAATTTTTATATCTTTATATATTAGGTACTTTCTCTTAATCAATTTATAGATTTTTGTTTTTTTAAAAAATGAAAATAAACTTGAACACATTCATCAATTTTTTCCCAACAAATTCCAGATAAAAACATCAGTCCATCTTACTATTACTTTTCGAACACAAACATTTAAAATATCAAGTTCATTTTAAGGAAACATTAATCTTCCCCATTTCCTTTTTCCCCCATCACTATTTTTAATTAAAAGCGAGAAAAATTTCAAAATAGACTATCAAGTTTAAGAGTCCCAATTTTACACTCTAGGACAAAAAATTACAATACAACCAAACCCTTTTTACTACACAGTCTCTGATTTTGCACATAAAAAATTTCCACCCAAAATCTCATAAATTCATTTCTAGAAAAAAGAATGCCTCTTATACCATATGAGACATTGTGTCGTGACGGAACAAATGTGGGTTTTGAGGTCAAAGGAGCTGGGTTTTAATCTCAACTTTCCCACTTTCTTGTTTCTCTGAGTTTCAGTTTCCTAACCTTGTAGAGTTATTGTGAGGTTAAAATGGGATGAGATTAAATGCACTGACATATTTAAAGCATCTAGGAGCCAAGTAGAAAGTGCTTAATAAACGGCAGCTATTAAGCAGCAGTGAGGTGTAATCAAGAGTCTGGCCTTTGGAACCTGGAAGAGCTTTATCTGGATGCAATACTTACTAGGTGAATAATTTTAGACAAGTCAGTTTAGCCTGCAGAACTTCCTTGCTTTGCTGTAAAACAGAATCATCATGTTTGCAGAATTTTGAAAATTAAGTAATCATAGCATATAAAGCACGTTTCCTATAAGCTTGATGCACAGTGCGACCATACTACAATTAATCTACTCTGCTGCTGATGGGCATTTGGGTTGTTTATATTTTGAGACTATTACAAAAAGTGTTGCTACAAACATTTTCATATATGCCTTTTGCTGCACATATATACAAGCATTTCTGTTAAGTATATATCTAGGAGTAGAATTGCTGGGTCATAGGGTATGCATAGCACAGTGATGGGCACATATTAGGTGATCATTAAATGATAGCTAGTAATATCATTTGATAGTGGTGTTCAGGTCTCCATGGTTGACAAAATGGTAAAATACTTACCAAAAAAAGTGCAAATACTTAGTGGAAGAAGGGGATGACAATGGCATATTTATGTGCATTCAACATTACAGTTCTAAAGTTTGCTTTATGATCAGGCAATCTAAAATAACAAACAAACAAATAAGTAAATATTGTAGGCTCCAGTCCTCCAGACCCATCTCTCTCATTCTGACACACAGACGTATCCTTTTTGGGGGACATGTGAGCTTTAGACTACAGTGGGCCTTTCACAAACAGTGACCAGTATTACATCCAGGGGTGCGCTGGCAAAGGAAGTTTAAGTTATTCAGCTTTTTCAATATGCAAACTTGAGCGTCTAAAGCATCTTCCAGGAAATTAGTTCTCTCTTGGTGTCTATGTGATGCCAAAACCACACATACAAAAAAAAATCAGGCCAACTGGCTGGTCAACACACTATTTATAGATTTTATTGTTTTGCTGGTTTACATTAAAAAACAAAAACAGCTTAGTAAAACCAGTGTGGCATGTAGAGAGAGCTTTACCCATCATTCTTATGTTTTATTGACAATCTGAAAACCTCCTTACTTTGAGGACTAAATGCTATTCCATGGAATCATTTATACACATACAGGAGTTGGACAAGTGCTCAGAGTCAAAGAGGAGATGTGGCTGGGATGCCTTGGCAAAGCTTAACAAGTCAAGTTGCCAACACCACTGCTTAGTCCTGGAAGAATCAGTCTTCTAGAAAGTTAGAACTGAGCCCTTTTTTAAGTTAATTTTTATTTTTATTGAAGTATAGTTGCTGTACAGTATTATATGTTACAGGTGTACAATATAGTGATTCACAGTTTTTAAATGTTATACTCCATTTATGGTTATTATAAAATATTGTCTATATTCCCTCTGTTTCACAATATATCCTTGTAGCTTATTTTATACCTAATAGTTTGCACCTCTTAATCCCTTATCCCTACATTTCCTCTTCCCCCTTCTCTCTCCCTGTTGGTAACCACTATTTTGTTCTCTGTATCTGTTGAGTCTGCTTCTTTCTGTTGTATTCACTAGTTTGTTGTATTTTTTAGATTCCACATATAAGTGATAGCATACAGTATTTGTCTTTCTCTGTCTGACTTGTTTTACTTAGTATAATACCCTCCAAGTCCAACCATGTTGCTGCGTTCCTTTTTATGACTGAGTAGTATTCCAGTGTGTGTGTGTGTGTGTGTGTGTGTGTGTGTGTGTGTATGAAGTGCATGTATTTCAAATATTCAAACAAAGTGTTTTTGTTTTATTTTTTGGACATATACCCAGGAGTGGAACTGCTGGATCATATGGTAGTTCTGGTTTTAGTTTTTAGAGAAACCACCATACTGTTTTCCATAGTGGCTGCACCAATTTATTCCCACTAACAGTGTATAAGGGTTCCCTTTTCTCCACACCCTCACCAACATCTGTTATTTGTGATCTTTTTGATGAAAGACATTCTGAGGTGTGAGGTGATATCTTACCGTTGTTTTGATTTGCATTTCCCTGATGTTTAGCAATATTGAGTATCTTTTCATGTGCCTGACGGCCATCTGCATTTCCTCTTTGGAAAAATGTCTATTCAGTTCTTCTGCCCATTTTTCAATTGGCTTGTTTATTTTTTTGATGTTGAGCTGTATGAGCTGTTTATATATGCTGGATATTAACCCCTTATTAGTCATATCATTTGCAAATATTTTCTCCCATTCCGTAGGTTGTCTTTTCATGACTACCATCTTTAAGCCTAACCCTCTGTTTAAATACAAGGAAAATGAGGTTCAGAGATGTAAGTTACTGACCCAAAGACCCTAATAGGTAATAGATCTCAGACCAGAGCCCTGACTCCCAGGCTCTGTAAATGTATACAGAAATGTATATCATATAAGGAAAAAATCCCATTCACCATTGCAACAAAAAGAATAAAATACCTAGGAATAAACCTACCTAAGGAAGTAAAAGACCTGTACTCAGAAAACTATGAGACACTGATGAAAGAAATCAAAGATAACACAAACAGATGGAGAAATATACCACGTTTTTGGATTGGAAGAAACAATATTGTGAAAATGACTATACTACCCAAAGCAATCTACAGATTCAATGCAATCCCTATCAAATTACCAGTGGCAATTTTACAGAACTAGAACAAAAAAATTTTTAATTTGTATGGAAACACAAAAGACCCCAAAGAGCCAAAGCAGTCTTGAGGGAAAAAAATGGAGCTGAAGGAATCAGACTCCCTGACTTCAGACTATACTACAAAGCTACAGTAATCAAGACAACATGGTACTGGCACTAAAACAGAAATATAGGTCAATGGAACAGGATAGAAAGCCCAGAGATAAACCCATGCACCTATGGTCAACTAATCTATGACAAAGGAGGCAAGGATATACAATGGAGAAAAGACAGTCTCTTCAAAAAGTGGTGCTGGGAAAACTAACAGCTACATGTAAAAGAATGAATTAGAACATTCCCTAATACCATACACAAAAATAAACTCAAAATTGATTCGACACCTAAATGTAAGACCGGACACTATAAAACTCTTAGAGGAAAACATAAGAAGAACACTCTTTGACATAAATCACAGCAAGATCTTTTCTGATCCACCTCCTACAGTGATGGAAATAAAAACAAAAATAAACAAATGGGACCTAATGAAACTTAAAAGCTTTTGCAAAGCAAAGGAAACCATACACAAGACGAAAAGACAACCCTCAGAATGGGAGAAAATATTTGCAAATGAATCAATGGACAAAGGATTGATCTCCAAAATATAGAAACAGCTCATGCAGCTCAATATTAAAAAAACAAACAACCCAATCCAAAAATGGGCAGAAGACCTAAACAGACATTTCTCCAAAGAAGACATACAGATGACCAAGAAGCACATGAAAAGCTGCTCAACAAATTGTGAAATTTTTTGTACTCTTAGAAGAAAACAGGACATGAAAACATAGCACATGAAAAGCTGCTCACAATACAAATTGTGAAATTTTTTGTACTCTTAGAAGAAAACATAGGCAGAACACACTATGACATAAATCACAGCAAGTTCCTTTCTGACCCACCTCCTAAAAAAATGGAAATAAAAACAAAAATAAACAAATGGGACCTAACGAAACTTAAAAGCTTTTGTATAGCAGAGGAAACCATAAACAAGACAAAAAGACAACCCGCAGAATGGGAGAAAATATTTGCAAAGGATTAATCTCCAAAATATACAAGCAGCTCATGCAGCTCAATATCAAAAAAAAAAAAAAAAAAACCCAATCCAAAAATGGGCAGAAGACCTAAATAGACATTTCTCCAAAGAAGATATATACAGATTGCCAGAAACACATAAAAGGATGCTCAACATCACTAATTATTAGGGAAATGAAAATCAAAACTACAATGAGGTATCACCTCACACCAGTTAGAATGGGCATCATCAGAAAATCTACAAACAACAAATGCTGGAGAGGGTGTGGAGAAAAGGGAACCCTCTTGCACTGTTGGTGGGAATGTAAGTTGATACAGCCACTATGGAGAACAGTATGGAGGTTCCTTAGAAAACCAAAAATAGAATTACCATATGACCCAGCAATCCCACTGGCCATATACCCAGAGAACCATAATTCAAAAAGAAACATGCACCCCAATGTTCATTGCAGCACTATTTACAATAGTCAGGTCATGGAAGCAACGTAAATGTCCATCGACAGAGGAATGGATAAAGAAGATATGGTACATATATACAATGGAATATTACTCAGCCCTAAAAAGGAATGAAACTGGGTCATTTGTAGAGATGTGGATGGATCTAGAGACTGTCATACAGAGTGAAGTAAGTCAGAAAGAGAAAAACAAATGTCATATATTAACGCATATATGTGAAACCTAGAAAAATGGTACAGATGAACCGGTTTCCAGGGCAGAAATAGAGACACAGATGTAGAGAACAAACATATGGACACCAAGCAGGGAAAGTGGCAGGGTGGGTGGTGGTGGTGGGATGAACTGGGAGATTGGGATTGACATGTATACACAATATGTATAAAATGGATGACTAATAAGAACCTACTGTATAAAAAATAAATAAAATTAAATTTAAAAAGAAATGTATATCATACGTATATGCATGTATATCATATGTATATGAAAGAGGTCATTTAGTAAAGTTTGGACAGATGAGTAATAACGACTATGACAATAAACCAAGAACAGTTTTAATAGTAATACCTCACATTTTCTCAACTTTTACCTATGTCAGGTACTGGAGTGAACCATCTGACATACATTATCTCCCTTAACTCACAAAACAATCCCAGTGAATGGCATTACTGTTACCACTCTTTTCAAGATGAGCAAAAGAATTAAAGTATTTTAAGGAAGCTGCCCAAGGTCACAGAATCAATAAACAGCAGAGCCAAATTGATGCCCAGTTCTGTCTAACTCTGCTGAGGGATGCTTAGCCACCTCTTCATGTATAGTAATACTTGCAGAGTTAGATTATTAAATAAAGTAGCATATAAAGTACCTCTCCTATCTCTAGCCTCACTTACACTTAAAAATGTGCACATTCCTTTCACAATATACATGAGAACACAGGTGCTCTCTGTTATTACTGGTGAAAACTAAATGAACTGGAAATTTGGTTAGCACACCAATCATCACCAATCTTGAAAAATGTAGCTCTGAGGATGAATGTTTTCTTTGCACTAAAAAAAGACGGCATTCATTTAAATAGAACGTTCTTGTTCTATAATATCCCAATTCCACTACGCCACCTGTCATTAACTCAGCACGTAACTCTTTCATTCAGGCTGAATAGTGTTCTGGAAAAGGCAGCTAGACTACTTAAACATTCATACATTGGGTAGGAATTCATTTTTTCAACTTCTGAACACTCATTCCTTATGGACAGAAAAGGTAAGATATGAGTGAAATATGTATTGAGGAAGGAGTTATTTCCCCAGGACAGTTCAAAGGAGGTGGAAAGCACTAAAGTAATTTCTTTGCAATTGCATAGTTCCTTTGCTTATTAAATTTTGAAGAGGTTATCAATTTGGAATATAACCTAAAGAGTTTATGTTTCATAATTTTACTTTATTGCTGAAATATTTATGCAAATATTCAGTGTAGGAAGATGCTGCCAGATGGAAATGCAATAGTTGTGGAATTCTTCCTGGCATTTCCGACAGAATATATAATACCAAATCGCTTTATGCTAATGTTTTGCAATGGAATACATATTTTATAGCTACTTTGAAATGCAAATTTAAAAGATCTGAACACTTTAGAAATCATGCCAATGCAAAGTAAACTAATATAAGAAGTAGGAGTTAGATAGATAAATTACAGCAGTGTTATATCAACTGCATTTTGGTAAAAGTAATAAGCCATGTCTTTATAGCCTTTGTGTAAATACACTTTAATATTTAGAAGTAAAACTGTGTTTTGGCAAGATTAATATTAACTAACCTCAAGATATATGTGACATCTGTCAAATACTTAACTTCTAAGAGGTACACTCAAGGATACTTAACTTTCTTATTCCAGTTTCTCACACTAATTATCATCATTGATAAATTCTATCACGTAGGGTATATGGTATCTTTGCATTCAGAAAATTTGAGGCATGCACTACAAGTGAGTTTGAATTACAAGAGGATTAAAGTTTTATTGTTATTGAAGATCATCAAGTCTGAAATTTAAGTTTCTACAACTTATCTGTCAATTATATCTCACTACGTTATAATAACTTGTAAGAATGAATACAATATCCTGATACTGTCACTTCTTTTTTTTTTAATGTCAGGACATTTATTGCAAATTTGTTTGAAATACAAAACAAGTTCAAGGTTAGCTAACATAGATACAGATATATTGTGAGATATATATATATATATATATATATATATATATATATATATATACACACACACACACTACAGAATACTATGTCATATAAAAAAAAAAAAAACCTGGCAGTTTCCTATGTACCAGCATCTGACACTGTCACTTCTTAAAATTGTGGTCAGAAACTCAGTGTTTAAACACTAAAACATTTTTTTAAAGACACTAGAAAAGGTCAATCTTCTCACTGAGTCCACTGAACAATTTCTTCTTTTCAAATTAGGATCTATTTCATCCCCGGCTTTTGAATTAAATGGTATGTTATTTTGAAAGGCATAGTTACTGACAATGCCTTCAATTTGTATTATCATTTTTAGAGCTACTTTAACACCAATCATGACTCAGGGATTGAATCTGGCCAAGAAAAAGGAAAATGAATTTCTCAGGAATGAGTAAAATTATAAACCCCAAAGCTTGATTAAAAAATAACTATTTTGGTTCGTTTAAGGTACAAAAATACCTGGAACATTTTATCTTTTACTCCTTCTTAGTCTCAGAGAGAATATTAAAAAACAAACAGCAAACAACAATAATACCACTGGATTCTTCTGCAGACTGTACAATATTCAAATCCAAGAAAAAGAGTGTTGTTGAATTCACTATTAATATTTTACTATTTCACCATACAAAATGCTTTAATAGTCATTATCCCATTAATTCCTTGCAGTTACTACAGAAGGCAGGTATTACTATTTCTTTCTGACAGCTGGGGAAATAGACTCAGAGAGGTTAAGTGGTTCGTCCGAGTCACATATGGAGGGAACATTATTGCTGGTCTCTTTTATAGTGCTTAAACTTTGATAATTTAGGTTTGGCTTAACTACATGCTATAATTGTGACTTAGAATGCTTCAGTGTTAGTTTCACTCTGCTGCTCTAACCACTGACAAATTCTTTAGAACAACTGCTACCCTCTGGTCACCTACTTTTTTCTCCCTATAGTCTGTAGACATGGAACTATACTTACTGTAGTTCCAGTACATAGTGTTCCACACACAGTACTATTGAATAGTATATACTATATATACTATGGTCTATAGATGGGGAACACGTGAGGTATACTTATTTGTGGAGCACAGAGCTTGTAAGGAATTTAGATTTGGTGATGAAGCCAGTGAGGTGTGAAAGTACAGAAAAAAAAAATGGAGGAACAATATTATTCCTCCCATCCTGCTTCATTGGAAGTCCTGACCACCACTGCTTGTGGACGCCTGTCCAGCAGTATTTGTTGGCTCTGAGACTTGGCACTCACATGTGATCCTGCACTTGCAAACCTGAATCTAATATTGCAGGAGTTTTATTTATTAACAAAGGCACTAGTGCATGCATAAAAGTTTTACACAAAAATCTTATTCATGCCATTAGAATTCCTGGGTGAACAGCCGTTAAGACACACCCACTAATGCTGATGACCACGCCTACACACGCCTATTTACCTCACTTAGAAGGCGTGCTGTGGTGGTTATTTTTCTTAATAAAATTACTATTCTCTACAATGCACAAACCCAAGCTAATCAAAAATGAATCATGTGGCTCCCAACACATTTGAGGTAAATTAGGAATCACCATCTGGCAGAGAGCTTCTCTTCTTAAAATTGCTCTCTCCTTTTTTAATTAAAATGTGTTTTAATTAAAAATAGACATGTCAAGAAGCACTGTATATCAATTACATGACTGACAATATGCTTTCATTTTTTTCTAAAACATGTGAACCAGAAATGGGATGTCATGGTCTCTCTCAAGAGAAACAGTGGAATATAGAACACACAGAGAGAGAGGATTGCTGCTAGAAAACATTTCAGCTTCATCAAAATCCAACCAAATCTTTTCTTGAATGTTTCATTGCTTTTAAAAAAACTGAGAGGGTATTAGTCCTCATTTTTTGATGCAAAAATGGAGTTTTGCCTTCATTCCATACGATCAATAGCTTTGGAAAAGTTCTCAGATGTTCTTAGCCAGCCTCCTATTAGTGACCATGGGATGTTCCAAGACCCCTCCTCACTGCCCAGGCCCTCCTTTTAACCCTTTTCTGTCCACACTGCTTTTCTGAGAAGCACAAAGTAATAACAGCAGATTTCTTTTGTATAATGAGGAGGGCCAAGGGTAAGGGGTCCAGAAACAGCCAGAGGAGAGAACCAGAAACCACAGTGAGGATGAGTGGTACCTCACACATAGTGTGTGTGTGTCGGGTGGGGGGGTGCGGGTAGAGAGACAGAGAATATGCTGTCAAACCAGCTGGACTTCCATTCCATAAGACTGGCATCTGAAACTTCCTTGCTTTGTCTTAGGCAGTCACAGGGTAATGCTTTCAGAACACCCAGCTCTAAATGTTTAAAAGTTAAATATTAATGATCACAATGAGACATATTCAGCAAGAGTTAAATAGTTTTTAGCTTTGACTGGTTTTCCCAACCTGCCACAATTATTTAGTATCACTGTAATTCTCCTTCTCTAAAATTTTTCCAGTATTTGCTTTTGTCTTTTAATTTGCTTTTATTGTTTTTCTTTATTTTATATCACTGCAATCTAATATTTTTCTTAAATAAACTTGTTTTAGACTAGTTCTATAGTTAGAGAAAAATTTTGGAGATAGTACAGAGTTCCCATCTACCTCACACTCAGTTTCCCTTATGAATATCTTACATTAGTGTGGTTTATTTGTCACAATTAATAAACCAATATAGATACATTATTAGCTAAGTCTATACATTATTCAGATTTTCTTAGTTTTAACCTAATGGACGTTTTCCTGTCCCAGGATCCTATCCATGACACCACACTACATTAGTTATCATGTCTACTTAGGGTCCTCTTCACTGTGACAGTTTCTCAGACTTTCCTTATTTTTAATGGCCTTGGCAATTTTGAGAAGTACCAGTCAGGTATTTTCTCACCTGTCTCTCAATTGGGATTTTCTAATGTTTATGCAGGTTGTATTTTGGGAGGAAGACCACAGACATAAAGTGCCACTTTATCATATCAACCTGACTTACCACTGCTGATGTTAATATTGACCCCCTGGTTGAGGTAGTGTTTGTCAGGTTTCTCCACTGTAAAGTTACTCTTTTCCCCCACTTGTTCATACTTTTTCCTTTTATTGGAGAATGGTATTAGAAACCAAGATGAAATTTAATTTTTATTTATGTATATGTGTGTTTTTAAATAACCCACCTTGTTTTAAAATACTTTTAAGGCGTGTTAATGTTATTTTCCCAAATAGCAGATCTTTTACTTTAAAAATTAAAGAATTGGTATAAACATTTAAATTTTATTTATAAAAACAGAAGCTCCATTTGATAATTTATAATATGCTTCTGTTTCTATTCTACATAGCATCTGTGATATACACACACCTTCAGTGCATAGACTTAGCATGTACCATGTTGACAATAACAAAAGAAAGCACTCGACCCATAGTATTGCACAAGCAATAAGGGATATACTGAATTTGTGTTAGAAATATTCTCTTTCTTGGGGAAGAAATATATATTCCCATGGGGTGTAGCATATTTTTCTGCCCCACTGACTTGGAATCTGGCCCTGTGATTTCCTTTGGCCCATGGACTGTGAGTTGACGTGATTCAAGAAGGAGCCTAAAACTTGGATTGTATTCTCGTACTCCTGTGCTTTGCCATAGACAAACACGCCTTAGGGAGCTGCTGGTCCAAGAAGAATATGATGACACATGGAACAGAGGTAGACCCAGTTCTAAGCCTGAAGCCAAGCCCAGCTGACCAACAGCTTGAAACAGGGTCCTCCTGGCTGCCACACACTTGTGGGATCAAAAAAAAAAAAATGCTGATTGTTAGAAGCACTGAGTTTTGGAGTGTTTTGTTACATGGCATTATTACGGAAATAACTAATTAAAACAAAACATATTTATGTCAAGAGCAACATCTGATACTTGGTGTCTTAGAATATGACTATTCAACACATATAATACACTGGGGAAGTAGACAGATCTTGGTTCAAATCCTTGCTATGCCAATTACTGGTTATGTCTTAGACAAGCTATCTGACACCACTAAGCTTTGCTTCCTCACTTCCAGAATGGAGATACTAATAATACCTACTTCATAGGGTGTTATGAGAGTCAAATGAGATCATTCCTGTAAAAAGCTTGACACAGGGCCTGGCACAGAATAAATGCTCACTAAATGCTAGTTGCTATTATTAGCTGTCAAGTGAAAGTCGCAAAATAATTTAAGATTTACTGTATTCAGAACCTTATGCACTACAATGAAATATTTTTAATTGTGGAGGAAGAGCAACCTAACTTAGTGAGAAGTGTGAAGTTTGGGGCTGCTTTTACGTTGTTGGGATAGATACATAAAATAATCAGGAAAACCATGGTTCTTCAGCTTTTAGGGAACTTACTTTAGAGAAAATATAAGACTGACATACACTCAGCATTTTAATAGTTTGGTTACCTCTAAAGTTTTTGAGGATTTTAAAGTATTTCATTTAATTTTTAGTTAATTATGATTACACATTTAACTTACATTATAAGGACTGATATTAAACAAACTTCATTCTATTGTATGTCCAAATAAGTAGAAGTCTTGAATTGATAGAGACTGAAAAAAATGACCTTTTGCACAGTGGACTAATTATTGACACCATAAGAAGCATTCCAAAGAAAAAAGTGGCCAAAATTTACATCCAAATAATTTTGCTAAACTGCTTTTAGTTATCAAACGGCAAAGTCATCAACCTATGCAAAAGAGATTACCTTCCTTTTCTTTAAATTTGAATAAAAAAAGCAATTTTATTATCTTTTAAATCTGGTTGGATCTAATGCTGAAGTGAATCTTATATAATGAAAACTTAGGTTTAAAAGAAGGAAAATTGCATTTATATATGATATACTATAAAAAGGCAAAGATGTTTCCTATACTGTAAGTTGAACAGTGTTTGTTTTGGAGTAGACTATTTTAAATTGCTGACTTGGTAAAGAAAAATTTGCTGTAACAATTTTTAAAAAATTTTCCAGGAGCAATTCTGAATTCTATAATGTATCATATTTCGGTTAGAAATGGAAATTTAGCTTTATCTAAATCAAGGATGTTTAAAAATTATATATCTTTGAGATGAAAATTATAAAATTAATAAGTGATAGCTTTTAAAATCTATTCTTCAAAAGAGTTCTAGGTTGTTCCAAAAGTCTTCAATTCCGAACCTGAGAGAGGTTGGCAAGGCTTTGACCCCATTCCACTCCAGCCTGCAGAAAGAGGATTAGAGCCACCCCAGAGAACCCACAGCCTGAAGCAAAGCTGGGTAAGTCAACCCAACTGCCATAATCAAGAAAGAATAAAAAGATGACCTTTATTATCATAGCTGAGATCAGTCATGTACTACCTCAAAAAGAATATTGAAAACTATGTATTCCCTTACATTTTTAAAGTTGACATCCAAAATTTTTCATTATAAGTTTAAATAGTTCTAGAGGATGTGATTCTTGGCACACTATATAAACGAATCTTTTCAAATCAAGTTAAAACATCACTTTGAATGAAACTACTGGGATCTAAGTACTGAATGATATCCACAGTCATCAGGTTTAATACATATTTGAAAAGGACTTCTGGTTTGTATGTAGAAAGTCACAACAGATCATTGCCACCACCTTAACAAGCAAAAATCTTTTTTTTGTTTGTCTGTTTTGTTTTGTTTTTTAGCTGCGCCATGCAGCATGTGGGATCTTAGTTCCCCAACTGGGGATTGATCCCATGCCCCCTGCAGTGGAAGCATGGAGTCTTAACCACTGGACTGTCAGAGAAGTCCCCCAAAATCTTAAATAAATAAAAAATAATAAAATAAACTACAGATAGGCTATAAATAAACTAAATTTCAGAAAATGACAAGCCTTTCCTGGGAGAGAAGAGATCTATGGCTCCTCCCATAGAAGGTATAAGAACTGAAGCCAGCCAAACATTAAACAAATACTGAGCCACCATATGTGTGATGACATGATGAATTATATGCCTAGAAGCGCCAAGTCTGTGAATATGCACGTACCTACCAACTTCTACTCACAGATCTTTACTGGGTATGGAAGGTAATATGCCCAAAGCAAGGGGCCCAGAGAAGGAAAACGGAGAAACATTTTTCATTGAGGTCCACAGAGACTCTCCCCAATGCAATGCCCCCCTTCAAAAGGTGGAGAGTGATGGGGCACATGGGAGGAAAACTGGGGGAAATATATCAGAGGCACTCCAAACTTTCAGCTACCAAACACTAATAAATGGTAAGAGAAGGTCTTGCAGGGCATTCCCAGTCTTCACAGCAGCAGCGCTCCAAAAGCAAAGGATGATTCAGTCAGGCTGAAGGTTCAGTCTCCATAGGTGCAGAAAACAGGGGCAGGAATAGATAGTGGAGAAAACTCCCCAGTGACTCAAAACCATACTAACTGGGCTATAAGCAAGGTGATATCAGCCATAGGATCAAAATTTGGCATGTGAACTCCAAAGCACAGGAAGGTTTACGGACTCTTTCCAATGCTCTGACATCAGATCTTGTTGGAAGGAAAGTCTGGATCATCACCTCAAAATATTTTTTTTAACATCTTTATTGGAGTATAATTGCTTTACATTGCTGTGTTAGTTTCCGCTGTATAACAAAGTGAATCAGCTATACATATACATATATCCCCGTATCTGCTCACTCTTGCATCTCCCTCCCACTCTCCCTATCCCACCCTGTTAGGCGGTCACAAAGCACCGAGCTGGTCTCCCTGTGCTAAGCAGCTGCTTCCCACTAGCTATCTATTTTACATTTGGTAGTGTATATATGTCCATGCCACTCTCTCATTTTGTCCCGGTTTACCCTTCCCCCCCCCGTGTCCTCAAGTCCATTCTCTACGTCTGCGGCTTTATTCCTGTCCTGCCCCTCGGTTCTTCAGAACCATTTTTTGTTTTTTTTTTAGATTCCATATATATGTGTTAGCATATGGTATTTGTTTTTCTCTTTCTGACTTACTTCACTCTGTATGACAGACATTGTTTGTTTTTCTGAGATTGAGCTGCATGAGCTGCTTGTATATTTTGGAGATTAATCCTTTGTCAGTTGCTTCCTTTGCAAATATGTTCTCCCATTCTAAGGGTTGTCTTTTTGTCTTCTTTATGGTTTCCTCTGCTGTACAAAAGCTTTTAAGTTTCATTAGGTCCCATTTGTTTATTTTTGTTTTTATTTACATTTCTCTAGGAGGTGGGTCAGAAAGGATCTTGCTGTGATTTATGTCATAGTGTGTTCTGCCTATGTTTTCCTCTAAGAGTTTTATAATGTCTGGCCTTACATTTAGGTCTTTAATCCATTTTGAGTTTATTTTAGTGTACGGTGTTACGGAGTATTCTAATTTCATTCTTTTACATGTAGCTGTCCAGTTTTCCCAGCACCAATTATTGAAGAGGCTGTTTTTTCTCCATTGTATACTCTTGCCTCCTTTATTAAAGATAAGGTGACCATATGTGCGTGGGTTTATCTCTGGGCTTTCTATCCTGTTCCATTGATCTATATTTCTGTGTTTGTGCCAGTACCATACTGTCTTGATTACTGTAGCTTTGTAGTATAGTCTAAAGTCAGGGAGCCTGATTCCTCCAGCTTCCATTTTTCTTTCTCAAGATTGCTTTGGCTATTTGGGGTCTTTTGTGTTTCCATACAAATTGCGAAATTTTTTGTACTCTTAGAAGAGAATGGACTTGAGGACACAGGGAGGGGGAAGGGTAAGCTGGGACGAAGTGAGAGAGTGGCATGGACATATATGCACTACCAAATGTAAAATAGATAGCTAGTGGGAAGCAGCCACACAGCACAGGGAGACCAGCTCAAAGCTTTGTGTCCACCTAGTGGGGTGGGATAGGAAGGGTGAGAGGGAGATGCAAGAGGGAGGGCTTACGGGGTTATATGTATACGTATAGCTGATTCACTTTGTTATACAGCAGAAACTAGCACAACAATGTAAAGCAATTATACTCCAATAAAGATGCTAAAAAACAAACAAAAAATTCTGTTTACTGATTATTCAATCTTATTTCTCTGCATAAAATGTGAATGCATTTTTAGAATTTATTTCCAATGGCTGTAAGGCTTTAAGGATTTAAACTTTATTCAAGTTTTAATTATAATTATTAATAATACATAATTTATTAAAACAACAAATATATTACACATTTTGATAGATAATTAACAAAGGTAAAATTATTTTTATTGTAATTGCATCATTTAATGAGATGAATCAAGCCATTTTTCTATTAGACCATCTATCTTTGAATGAGTATTGCTTCCTGGTAGAATGAGAGAGGGTTTTTCATCAATTATATTTCTATTTATCTTTTTTTTTTTTTTTTTTTTTTGCGGTACACGGGCCTCTCTCACTGTTGTGGCCTCTCCCGTTGTGGAGCACAGGTTCCAGACGCGCAGGCTCAGCGGCCATGGCTCACGGGCCCAGACGCTCCACGGCATGTGGGATTCTCCCGGACTGGGGCACGAACCCATGTCCCCTGCATCGGCAGGCGGACTCTCAACCACTGCACCACCAGGGAAGCCCTATTTATCATTTTTATACATGCAAGTTGAGAAGGCTTATTTATATGAATAGGTAAATGAGAATGGATAAAAATTCAGTTCTATAAATGTTGCTCAAGCCTCTAAACTCCTTCTAAGTCATATTCTTAAAACCACAGTGCTTTTCACCACACATTATATTTATTGATCTATCAGCAGAAAACTGGATTAGATCCTTCTTCAATTCCATTAAAAACAAAGAACTGGAAACTATCTGACTTGCAAAACAATTTATTACCTAGTCATTAAACTCAATCCCTTTCTGAAAATCAGTGTTAGTGTTTTATGTCTTGGACTTTTTAACAGCCTGAGCAATGCTTCATATTAAATTTTTGTTGGATGAGATATATTTTCTTTTTTTTTTTAAGTGGAAGAAGGGCTTATAAAGAGGTTTATAAAAGTGAAAGTGGGAAAGGAAAAATAACCTGAAGTATGTTCTCATGTAGCTCAGGTCTAGAGAAATTTTAATAGAAAGTCGAAATTCTGGAAAATTTTGTCCATTAAAATGCATTAATGTCCTCATACTCCTTGAAAAATCTTTGTGGATCCCCAATTTGAATATTATGGGCTTAAAACATCCATTAAGTAAATCAATACATGAATGCATGCCTCTTTAACAAACTGTTACCAAAGGGGACTTTGTTCTTATCAGACATAAATGAAACTGCTGCCTGAAATACAGATTCATGTTTCAAGATGTTTAGTAGGAAGCCAGAAAACATCTATATATGGAGAAAAACTTAATATTCTGTTCCCACTTCATGATGAAACGTCTTGGAAACGTGGTTTTGAAGAAGGAGGTGATGCTTGTGACCTTGGACAAGATTTCTTTCAAATTTGTTGGCAGAGACTAACACTAGTACTTGCTGATGTGGAAACAAGAAGGTTTTTTTGGTTTTTTTTTTCCGCCAAAATATCCAAAAAAGATGTGTGATCTAACATCACAGTGCTGCCTCCTGAGTAAAAAACAGCAAGATTTGTTTCCTAATCATCCTAAACTGTTTATTTGGCAAAGACAGTTTTCATCATTTTGAGTATGTCCGAGGCCTTGGTACTTTTTGAAAGCGGCTCACAATATAATAATTCTTTGATGTAATAGGTATGCACAGAAGAGATGAAAACCTTGAGTGAGCTTCATTTGATTGTTTCAGCTGGCTGCTTATGAGTGTCCATAGAATCTGCCAATATGCCCATAATCAGCTACAAAATATTAAGAGAAATGTCCTCAATACTGGGGATGGATTGTATTATCTGGCTGAGGCACTACACGCCAGCTATAAACTGTAAATGCAGCATTCTCTAGAGTATATGGACTTAAGGTTCCATGATTGGTGTAGCTGTAACTTCTTCTGCTTGGAATTGCAATATGCATTATATTGATTCTTCAAGCATAGCCTTCTGTATTTGATGAAAGACAAACATTGGTAATATGCCAGCATATCAAAAATGAGTCTTCTTTACCTTGAAAACAGGAATAGCATTTGATATATTATTAGGATGTTCAGATAAAAGGTATTCCTTCAGCTTGTTTGGATTCATGGTGCCATTGGGTGCCACTCTGGTCCCAGCCACCATCATCTCTAGCCTGGATTACTGCAGTAGCCTCTAAACCGGTCTTTTTGCTTCCACTCTTGGCCCCAAGCCTATATTCTATACAAAAGATAAAGTCCCATCACATCATTTCTCTGCTAAAAATCTTCCAATGGTTTCTCATCTTGAGTAAAAGCAAAAATCATTATAGTGGTTTACAACGTCCCACACAATATGGTCCACCATTACCTCTCTGATCTAATCTTGTACCGTCTTCTTGCTCACTCTCTCAACCAGCCACCTAGGCTCTTTTCTGCTCTTTGATCATGGCTTGTAGGCTCCTGCCTCAAAGCCCATGCCCTTGTTTTGTCTGCCTGTAACACGGTTTCAGAGGTATCTGCAGGGTTTGCCCTCACCTCACTCAAGCTCTCACTCAAACATCACCTTCTCACTGAAGCTCCCCCTATCCTCTCTACTTAAGATTGCAAACTCTTTCCCTGCTTTTTCTTTTAACTTGTATTGGAGGATAGTTGATTTACAATGTTGTCTTAGTTTCTGCTGTATAGCAAAGTCAATCAGTTATACATATACATATATCCACTCTTTTTTATACGTTCTTCTTTCTCTAGTTGCTTTAGGTGTAAGGTTAGGTTGTTTATTTGAGATTTTTCTTGTTTCCTGAAGTAAGATTGTATTGCTATAAACTTCCCTCTTAGAGCTGCTTTTGCTGTGTCCCATAGGTTTTGGAACGTTGTGTATTCATTGTCATTTGCCTCTAGGTATTTTTTTATTTCTGTTTGATTTCTTCAGTGATCCATTGGTTGTTTAGTAACATATTATTTAGCCTCCGTGTGTTTGTGTTTTTTTACAGTTTTTTCCCTATAATTTCTAATCTCATAGCACTGTGGTTGGAAAAGATGCTTGATATGATTTCAATTTTCTTAAATTTACCGAGGCTTAATTTGTGGCCCAAGATGTGATCTATCCTGGAGAATGCTCCATGTGCACCTGAGAAGAAAGTGTATTCTGCTGCTTTCAGGGGGAATATTCTATAAATCCATTATCTGGTCTAATGTGTCATTTAAGGCTTGTGTTTCCTTATTGATGATCTGTTCATGGTGTGAGTGGGGTGTTAAAGTTCTCCACTATTGGAAAGAAATAATAAAGATCGGAGCAGAAATAAATAAAATAGAGATGAAGAAAACAATAGCAAAGATCAATAAAACTAAAAGCTAGCCCTATGAAAAGAAGAGCAAAATTGATAAACCTTTAGTCAGACTCATCAAGAAAAAAAGGGAGAGGACTCAAATCAACAAAATTAGAAATGACAAAGGAGAAGTTACAACTGACACCACAGAAATACAAAGGATCATAAGAGGCTACTACAGGCAACTATACGCCAGTAAAATGGACAACCTAGAAGAAATGGACGAATTCTTAAAAAGATACAACCTTCCAAGACTGAACCAGGAAGAAATAGAAAATATAAACAGACCAACCACAAGTACTGAAATTGAAGTTGTGATTTAAACACTTCCAACAAACAGAAGCCCAGGACCAGATGGCTTCAAAGGTGAATTCTATCAAACATTTAGAGAAGAGCTAACACTTAACCTTCTGAAACTCTTCCAAAAAATTGCAGAGGAAGGAACACTCCCATACTCATTCTATGAGGCCACCATCACCCTGATACCAAAACCAGACAAAGATACCACAAAAAAAGAAAATTACAGGCCACTACCACTAATGAGGATAGACACTAAAATCCTCAACAAAATACTAGTGAACTGAATCCAACAACACATTAAAAGGATCATACATCATGATAAAGTGCAATTTATCCCAGGGATGCAAGGATTCTTCAATATATGCAAATCAATCGATGTGATACACCACCTTAACAAATTGCAGAGTAAAAACCATATGATATCTCAATAGATGGAGAAAAAGCTTTTGACAAAATTCAACACCCATTTATGATAAAAACTCTCCAGAAATTGGTCATAGAGGGAACCTACCTCAACATAATAAAGGCCACATACGACAAACCCACAGCAAACATCATTCTCAATGTTGAAAAACTGAAAGCTTTTCCTCTAAGATCAGAAACAAGACAAGGATATCCACTCTCACCACTTTTATTCAACATAGTTTTGGAAGTCTTAGCCATGGCAATTAGAGAAGAGAAAGAAATAAAAGGAATCCAAATTGGAAAAGAAGAAGTAAAACTGTCACTGTTTGCAGATGACATGATACTGTACATAGAGAATCCTAAAGATGCTACCAGAAAACTACTAGGGCTTATCAATGAATTTGGTAAAGTTGCAGGATACAAAATTAATACACAGAAATCACTTGCATTCCTATGCACTAACAACAAAAGATCAGAAAGAGAAATTAAGGAAATAAGCCCATTTACCATCACATCAAAAAAAATAAAATACCTAGGAATAAACCTACCTAAGGAGGTAGAAGACCTGTACTCAGAGAACTAATAAGATACTGATGAAAGAAATCAAAGATGATGCAAACAGATGTTCTTGGATTGGAACAGTCAATACTGTCCCTATTTTATTTTTTATAGCATTTTTCATTTAAAATATTACCTAGTTCAACTATTTATTTTCTATTGCCTGACCTGCTCTAAATGCAAAAAATTTTAGCGTTGTGAGGGCAAGTCTGTTTTGTTCACTGCTGTACCCTCAAACACCTAGAAAATTTCCTGGCACAAAAAGGGAACTCAACAAATATCTGTTGAAAGCAAGTTTCTAGAGAGGAAGCGAGGAGGCTTCTGCTTCATCACAAATGATAATGAAGATAACAGCAAGGATATATAAAGTTTTGCTGAGTGTTCTTTGACATTTTTCAATTTAAGTACTTAAGCTAGGCCCAATGTAAACAAAAATGAATGCTCATCTACGTAATTGCAGTGTATGTTTAATTACTGATAATGAGAAAGCATTCTAGTTGTCATAGGATGGAGATGTTAATGATTTCATAGTGCATGACAAAATTTAGAAGTATTTCATGCCACAATATATTTTTTGGATTGAAATGAGGCCACTATGTTAAATTAGAGAATGTGTCCCAAGGTTTCTTGACAGAACAATTTGGGGTGCCACTGGTGGTCCCTGATGCTATGGAGAATAAAAACCTCATGATTATAAGACAAAGAAGCTATTAGAATGGTTAAAACAAACAAAAAAAAGATTGACCAAACCAAGTGCTGACAAGATGTGGAGGAGCTGGATTTCTCATACAGTGTTGATGGAATGCAAAATGGTAGAGCCACTCTGGAAAATACTTCGGCAGATTCTTATAAACCTGAGCATATACCATTTGCTCAGCAATCCCACCATTCGTTATTTACGCAAGGGAAATAAAAAATAACATTAACAACAAAAACACCCATACATGAATGTTTATAGCAGTATTATACATAGTAGTGAAAAACTGGAAACAACCCAAATGTCCTTCAATGGGAGAATAGATAAACAAATAAAGGTACAGCCATAAAATGGAATACTATTCAGCAACATAAGGGAAAAAACTATTGATATGTAACATGAATGACTCTCAAAGGCATTATACTAAGTAAAAGAAGCCAGTCTCAAAGGTCACATATGGAATATACCACATATACAGCATTCCAGAGAAGACATAGGGATAGAGAACAGATCAGTGGTTTAGATCTATAATCTTTATAGATCACCTTCAGTTGCCTCTCCCCTGGACCATATGCAAAATGAACTGAATTGACAGTCTCACCTATAACTTCTTCATATACTTTCAGATGATCTAGAAGGCCAATTTAGAGCGAGAAGGTATTATCAAGAAATATTTCCACATGGTGAAGTTGATTCTTGAATGACATAATCTCTTATGTCTTTACAAGTATATTTTTAGTTTTTTAAGGCACCTCCATACTGCTCTCCATAGTGGCTGTATCAATTTATATTCCCAACAACAGTGCAAAAGGGTTCCCTTTTCTCCACACCCTCTCCAGCATTTATTGTTTGTAGAATTTTTGATGCTGGCCATTCTGACCCATGTGAGGTGATACCTCATTGTAGTTTTGATTTGCATTTCTCTCATGATTAGTGCTGTTGAGCAACCTTCCATGTGTTTGTTGGTAATCTGTATATCTTCTTTGGAGAAATGTCTATTTAGGTCCTCTGCCCAATTTTGGATTGGGTTGTTTGTTTTTTTTTGATATGGAGCTGCATGAGCTGCTTGTATATTTTGGAGATTAAACGCTTGTCACTTGCTTCGTTTGCAAATATTTTCTCCCATTCTAAGGGTTGTCTTTTCGTCTTGTTTATGGTTTTCTTTGCTGTGCAAAAGCTTTTAAGTTTCATTAGGTCCCATTTGTTTATTTTTGTTTTTATTTACATTTCTCTAGGATGTGGGTCAAAATGGATCTTGCTGTGATTTATGTCATAGAGTGTTCTGCCTATGTTTTCCTCTAAGAGTTTGATAGTGTCTGGCCTTCCATTTAGGTCTTTAATCCATTTTGAGTTTATTTTTCTGTATGGTGTTAGGGAGTGCTCTACTTTCATTCTTTTACATGTAGCTGTCCAGTTTTCCCAGCACCACTTATTGAAGAGGCTCTCTTTTCTCCATTGTATATTCTTGCCTCCTTTGTCAAAGATAAGGTGACCATATGTGCGCAGGTTTGCCTCTGGGCTTTCTATCCTGTTCCATTAACCTATATTTCTGTGTTTGTGCCAGTACCATACTGTCTTGATTACTGTAGCTTTGTAGTATAGTCTGAAGTCAGGGAGCCTGATTCCTCTAGGTCTGTTTTTCTTTCTCAAGATTGCTTTGGTTATTCAGGGTTTTTGTGTTTCCATACAAATTGTAAAACTTTTTGTTCTAGTTCTGTGGAAAATGCCACTGGTAGTTTGATAGGGATTGCACTGAATCTGTCAACTGTTTTGGGTAGTATAGTCATTTTCACAATGTTGATTCTTCCAATCCAAGAACATGGTATATCTCTCCATCTGCTGGTAACATCTTTAATTTTTTTCATCAGTGTCTTATAGTTTTCTGCATAAGGTCCTTTGTCTCCTTAGGGAAGTTTATTCCTAGGTATTTTATTCTTTCTGTTTCAGTGGTAAAGGGGAGTGTTTCCTTAATTGCTCTTTCACATTTTTCTTCATTAGTCTATAGGAATGCAAGAGATTTCTGTGCATTAATTTTGTATCCTGCTACTTTACCAAATTCATTGATTAGCTCTAGTAGTTTTCTGGTAGCATCTTTAGGATTCTCTATGTATAGTATCATGTCATCTGCAAACAGTGACAGTTTTACTTCTTCTTTTCTAATTTGTATTCCTTTTATTTCTTTTTCTTCTCTGATTGCTGTGGCTAAAACTTCCAAAACTATGTTGAATAAGAGTGGTGAGAGTGGGCAACCTTGTCTTGTTCCTGATCTTAGTGGAAATGGTTTCACTTTTTCACCACTGAGAACAATGATGGCTGTGCGTTTGTCATATATGGCCTTTATTATGTTGAGGTAGGTTCCCTCTATGCCCACTTTCTGGTGAGTTTTTATCATAAATGGGTGTTGAATTTTGTTGAAAGCTTTTTCTGCATCTACTGAGATGATCATATGGGTTTTCTCCTTCAGTTTGTGAATATGGTGTATCACATTGATTTATTTGCATATATTGAAGAATCCTTGCACTCCTGGGATAAACCCCACTTGATCATAGTGTATGATCCTTTTAATGTGCTGCTGGATTCTGTGAGCTAGTATTTTCTTCAGGATTTTTGCATCTATGTTCATCAGTGATGTTGGCCTGTAGTTTTCTTTTTTTGTAACATCTTTGTCTGGTTTTGGTATCAGGGTGATGGTGGCCTCGTAGAATGAGTTTGGGAGTGCTCCTCCCTCTGCTATATTTTGGAAGAGTTTGAGAAGCATAAGTGTTAGCTCTTCTCTAAATGTTTGATAGAATTCACCTGTGGAGCCATCTGGTCCTGGGCTTTTGTTTGTTGGAAGATTTTTAATCACAGTCTCAACTTCAGTGCTTGTGATTTTTCTGTTTATATTTTCTGTTTCTTCCTGGTTCAGTCTCGGAAGGTTGTGCTTTTCTAAGAATTTGTCCATTTGTTCCAGGTTGTCCATTTTATTGGCATAGAGTTGCTTTTAGTAGTCTCTCATGATCCTTTGTATTTCTGAAGTGTCAGTTGTTACTTCTCCTTTTTCATTTCTAATTCTGTTGATTTGAGTCTTCTCCTTTTTTTCTTGATGATTCTGGCTACTGGTTTATCAATTTTGTTTATCTTCTCAAAGAACCAGCTTTTAGTTTTATTGATCTTTGCTACTGTTTTCTTTGTTTCTATTTCATTTATTTCTGATCTGATGTTTACGATTTCTTTCCTTCTGCTAACTTACGGTTTTTTTTTTGTTCTTCTTTCTCTAATTGCTTTAGATGTAAGGTTAGGTTGTTTATTTAAGATTTTTCTTGTTTCTTGAGGTAGGATTGTATTGCTATAAACTTCCCTCTTAGAACTGCTTTTGCTGCATCCCATAGGTTTTGGGCCATTGTGTTTTTTTTGTTTTTTTTTTTTGCGGTACGCAGGCCTCTCACTTTTGTGGTCTTTCCCATTGCGGAGCACAGGCTCCAGAAGCACAGGCTCAGTAGCCATGGCTCACGGGCCCAGCCGCCTCGCGGCATGTGGGAACTTCCCAGACCAGGGCACGGACCCATGTCCCCTGCATTGGCAGGCGGACTCTCAACCACTGCACCACCAGGGAAGCCCTGGGCTGTTGTGTTTTCATCGTCATTTGTTTCTAGGTATTTTTTGATTTCATCTTTGATTTCTTTAGTGATCTCTTGGTTATTAAGTAGTGTATTGTTTAGCCTCCATGTGTTAGTATATTTTACAGGTCTTTTCCTGCAATTGATATCTAGTCTTATAGCACTGTGGTCAGGAAAGATACTTGACACAATTTCAATTTTCTTAAATTTACCAAGGCTTGATTTGTGACTCAAGATATGATCTATCCTGGAGAATGTTCCATGAGCAGTTGAGAAGAAAGTGTATTCTGTTGTTTTTGAATGGAGTGTCCTATAAATACCAATTAAATCCATCTTGTTTAATGTATCATTTAAAGCTTGTGTTTCCCTATTTATTTTCATTTTGGTTGATCTGTTCATTGGTGAAAGTGGGGTGTTAAAGCCCCCTACTATGATTGTGTTACTGTTGATTTCTCCTTTTATGGCTGTTAGCATTTGCCTTATGTATTGGGGTGCTCCTATGTTGGGTGCATAAATATTTACAATTGTTTTATCTTCTTGGACTTATCCCTTGATCTTTATGTAGTGTCCTTCTTTGTCTCTTCTAATAGTCTCTATTTTAAGGTCTATTTTGTATGATATGAGAATTGCTACTCTAGCTTTCTTTTGATTTCCATTTGCATGGAATATCTTTTTCCAACCCCTCACTTTCAGTCTGTATGTGTCCCTAGGTCTGAAGTGGGTCTCTTGTAGACAGCATATATAAGCATCTTGTTTTTGTATCCATTCAGTCTATGTCTTTTAGTTGGAGCATTTAATCCATTTACATTTAAGGTAATTATTGATATGTATGTTCCTGTTACCATTTTCTTAATTGTTTTGGGTTTGTTATTGTAGGTCTTTTCCTTCTCTTGTGTTTCCTGCCTAGAGAAGTTCCTTTAGCATTTGTTGTAAAGCTGGTTTGGTGGTGCTGAATTCTCTTAGCTTTTGCTTGTCTGTAAAGGTTTTAATTTCTCCATCAAATCTGAATGAGATCCATGCTGGGTAGACTAATCTTGGTTGTCGGTTTTTCCCTTTCATCACTTTAAATATGTCCTGCTCTCCCTTCTGGCTTGCCGAGTTTCTCCTGAAAGGTCAGCTGTTAACCTTATGGGGATTCCCTTGTATGTTATTTGTTGCTTTTCCCTTGCTGCTTTTAATACTTTTTCTTTGTATTTAATTTTGGTAGTTTGATTAATATGTTTATGGCGCATTTCTCCTTGGATTTACCTTGTATGGACTCTCTGCGCTTCCAGGACTTGACTGACTATTTCCTTTCCCATATTAGGGAAGTTTTCAACTATAATCTCTTCAAATATTTTCTCAGTCCCTCTCTTTTTCTCTTCTTCTTCTAGGACCCATATAATTTGAATGTTGGTGCCTTTAATTTTGTCCCAGAGGTCTCTGAGACTGTCCTCAATTCTTTTCATTCTTGTTTCTATATTCTGCTCTGTGGCAGTTATTTCCTCTATTTTATCTTCCAGGTCACTTATCTGTTCTTCTGCTTCAGTTATTCTGCTATTGATTCCTTCTAGAGAAATTTTAATTTCATTTATCGTGTTGTTCATCGTTGTTTGTTTGCTCTTTAGTTCTTCTAGGTCCTTGTTAAACGTTTCTTATATTTTCTCCATTCTATTTCCAAGACTTTGGATCATCTTTACTATTATTACTCTACATTCTTTTTCAGGTAGACTGCCTATTTCCTCTTCATTTGTTTGGTGTGGTGGGTTTTTACCGTGCTCCTTCGTCTGCTGCATATTTCTCTGTCTTCTCATTTTGCTTAACTTCCTGTGTTTGGGGTCTCCCTTTCGCTGGCTGCAAGTTCGTAGCTCCTGTTGTTTTTTGTTTCTGCCCCCAGTGAGTAAGGTTGGTTCAGTGGCTTGTGTAGGCTTCCTGGTGGAGGGGACTGGTGCCTGTGTTCTGTTGGGTGAGGCTGGATCTTGTATTTCTGGTGGGCAGGACTGCATCTGGTGGTGTGTTTTGGGGTGTCTGTGAACTTAGCTTGATTTTAGGCAGCCTCTCTGCTAATGGGTGTGGTTACGTTCCTCTCTTGCTAGTTGTTTGGCATGGGGTGTCCAGCACTGGAGCTTGCTGGTTGTTGAGTGGAGCTGGGTCTTAGTGTTGAGACAGAGATCTTTGGGAGAGCTCTTGCTGATTGATATTATGTGGGGCCGTGAGGTCTCTCTGGTGGTCCAGTGTCCTGAACTTGGCTCTCCCACCCCAGAGGCTCAGGCCTGACACCCTGCCAGAACACCAAGACTCATAAGCAACTGTGGTAAAAATCTGACTGGTAGGTTGGATTTTGCTTTGCTGGGCAATTTATCTGAGCCAGGTTCCCTTTGTCAGAAACACAGCAAGCCAAAACGCTGAGACATCCGAGGTTTGCAGCAAAGACTGGGTTTATTCACAAGGCAGCCAAAGAGAAGACAGGAGAACAAATCTCAAATCTGGTTCCCAGAAGACAAGGGGCTGGGGTATTTATGGGATAAAGGATAATGCAGCAGGGCCATCTAAGGCGTAGGGAGTGTTGGGAGCATGGGGAGCGTGGGGAAAGGTGATTGGGAAAGGTGTGGTAGGTGTGGCAATCACCCATTCTGCGCAGGTGTAACTAAGCTACAGTCCTCTAGTTTCAAAAACGCCAGTAGGAATGTTTTTAATACTTCCTTTCTTTTCTATTAATTATCTTTTTTTGACTCACCTGGAAGGATGTCATTTATTCTGAGAATTCAGAATTAAGCATTTGGGTTTAAGACCAGTCTATCAGAATGAAAGAGCCATTAATAACCTCCTAAATTTTAATGTTTAGTTGAGAAATCTCATGAATATTAGTACTTACTGCCTCCAATTTAATAAATATATATATATATTTTATGAACAGTGTTTATGGGGAAGGGATCCTATTGCATTATGGTGATATCAGACTACTACAAAAATTCAACCTAAAGGTTGTATTCAAGCAAATACCTTTAAAGTAGATTTTGTAAGGTCCATATGTATAAGAATAGTCTTTGATGTCTTTTATTAGTCATTTGTGTCTGCTGTGTTCTTTGAGGATGGAACTGTGAGGACTTTATAGATCATGAATTTAATTTGTCTCATAGGAAGAGTCAGTGGTGTGTGTGTGTGTGTGTGTGTATAACTGCTAATAGGTGGACATTGACTAATATGAGCATCACAGAAGAATAAGATCTCATTCAGTAATTGTCTTTTACTATAGTAATATTAATGATAATTGGAGCACACATTTACTGATTGTTTACCATATTTCATGTACTATATTAACTGTCTTACCTTAATTTTCTCATTTATTCATCTCCTAAATTCTCATAGAATGCTTAAATTTCCCAAGTCTTATATTTTGCATCAGGGATTCAGCGGACCCAGAGCTTAAATGGATATAAAGAAAACATAGTTTTGCAACTTTGGATTTATGGATAATTTAATAGCTTTTGTAAATAACTTTGCATTTTAAGTTTCACAACATAAAAAAAAAAAAATACTCCTGTGAGGCTGACCTAATTTTATCTTTGGAAATTATTTACTTATAATTTCCAAGGTACATGCTTTATTTCAAAAGTAGCATTCTTTCAGTATTATCCCTTCTTTTTCGTTGCTTACTTACTTATTTCTAAATCCAATGACCACTGTGTATTTCCAGCATATACTGAAACTGATGCTGACTGGCAAACATGGACTGTGGTTCACAAGTAGCTGGATACATATTGGATACATAAATAGTGCACTAAAAATCCAGAAACAGATCCATTTAACTGCTTTGGAATTGATGGGTAATCATTTCATTTCCACAATCAGTGACGTATGAAAATTTACTGTTCGTATTTCCGAATCTCCTCACTCTGCCCACCCCCCAGGCCCTCACATATATCCTCTTGACTGTCAAACTGACTGATGCTTATTAAATTCCATAACCTCAGAGGCATCACAATCTAACCATGATATTCATTTTCATGATCTAACCCCCATACATTAAAGTTCCACTACAAAGTCTCAGGCTACTCTCAGCAAACTCTACACCGAACCTTGTAGGTCTTGTATTGCTGGTGGCTGAATATTTTATTTCTAGAAGAAGCTAACCATGAACATACTCATTTCTAGAAAAAATTTAAACTTCAGGTAATTCTCTTTAAATTCATAAAGGGTGAAATAGAGGAAACGTGTAATGCTTTACGATGCTAAAAATTATCACTATTTAATGGAAACAGTATGGACTTTGGAGGCAGATTTGAGTTCAAATCCTGATTTGACCATTCATTAGCTCTGTGATCTTGAGCAAGGAGTTTAACCTACTTGACCTCAACATTTTTATCTGTAAGGATAATAATGCAATCTTATAGGACTGCTTTGAGGAGTAAAGAAAATAACTTGGGCAAGTTAATTAATTCAACAAATATTTATTGAGCACCCACATGAGCAGGTACTGTGCTAGGATCCAGAGGCTGAGACTAATTAGCCTCTGCCCTCACTCAGAGCTGAGTGAGGAGATGGACAAAGAAGTAGCCGGTAACACTGGAGTGTTAAGGGACGCGAGCAGGTGCAGCCCTGCCAGGTGAGGAGTCAGGACGAGGCACCCTCGGGAGGGGACACGATAAGTTGTCCTGGTGGGGCCTGTGTAGAGTGCCTGTGCTGTGCATTAAGGCTGCAGTAGCTCAGCCTGGCCTGACTGAATGGTGAGGTGAGGAGGTGATCTGGGATGAGAGTGGTGATACCATAAAGGGCCTTGCGTGCATTGCCAGGAGTTTACACTCCACCCGGGGTGGTCATTAACGATTTTAAGCAGAGAAGGGACATGGCCAGATCTACGTTTTGGAACTGGAAGGAGAAAGGCTGGTAGACAGGTGTAACTGGTAGAGAGCCAGCCAGGGGGCTAATGTAGGGAAGCGTGGGGAAAATAATAAGGGTCTAATGTAATATAGTGCCAGTGCTGAGAGAAAAAAGGGGACAGAATCAGGATCTACTAAAGAGGCAAAATTGATAAGATTCGGTCCCTGAGAAGGCCAGGGGGGGGTTGGTTCCTGCCTGGAACTAGGAGTAAACTGTAGCACATTCCTCAGGGTGTGGAGAAAAAACAAGTTTGGGGAGCCAGGTTTGGATATGCAGAGGCGGATGGATCCTTGTGCCATTCCGTGGAATGGGCAGTCCCAGATGTGGTGGTGCATTGCCCACACCCCCTTGTGCATGCACCTGTGTCTTTCTACCCGAGAGCTTCCTCTCCCCTATGTTCATCAGCATCCAAACCAATGTGATGGGAGTTACTCCCTGAAGCGGCTTCAGGCAATGGCAGAGGAGTTAAAGGAGTTAAAAGTTCAACCCCGCTCCCTAAGCCCTCTAGGGGAGGGTGAATCTAAGGTGCCTGGTATGCTGTCTCCCAGGGTTCCCCATCCGCACTGGGACTAAACCCCAGTTGCACACAAGTGGTATTCTGCCTTATGACAAACCCTTAATCCCTGTATCACTTCCTCACTCTCCTGCTGGAGCATTCTGGGCAACCTGTCCAAATTAACTACTCACACTCAAACCCTGGTCTCAGCATCTGTGTATAAGGGGAGATCCCATCCAAGCAATGCCCAATGGCTTCAGAGTATAAGGATCTGTGTAGTGAAAGAGATGTCTGGGTAGGAGACACAAATTTAGAAGCTACCTGCATATATGAGATTGTTGAAGCCAGAAGAGGAAATAAATTCATTCTAAGGAAGGGATAAGAGGAGAGATATTGGGACATAAAGTAAAAAAGAAAAAATTCAAGCATAGTGTGTGAAACCAGATAGACTTAGTACCACTTCCTTTTCAAACAGTGATCTGTGGCCGAGAAGTTCTCAAACAAAGTTGTCTGGAAATACTGGACTAATTATTTTATAGTTATGTAATCAATTTAATTTATAGCTCTTCTGCTGTACCTTGAGAATTGAGTATTTACTGGTTCTTTAGGAGCTGTAACATTTTATGGCCTGTCGGGGCCATTGATTGATACGATGCACTGAAAAATAATCATATAAGATTACCTTAAAATACGTATCAGTATCTGTCATTTTGACAGCGGAATTGCAATACTATAAACCTACAAAGATTAAAAATTTTAAGTGGAATGTTCTAAGTTAAATATTTATTAAAATACCTCAACCGCACCAAAAGAAAAAACAGAAACAAACTACTAATTTGACTTGAAGAAAATTTAGGTCTGGAATTCTAGGACTACAGCAGATCTCACACATTTATGGTCATTAGAGTCATCTGCCATTCTTACTACATGTGTTATGACAAATGATTTCCAGACTACTGTGTAATCGTACAGGAAGCCATTGCTCCAATTACATGTCTAAATAACATGTAGAGACAGAAAAAGGCATTCTTGCTCTATGCAGACTTTGAGAATAGTCTACTCCCAAAATCAGGAGAAAATGTGTCAAATTGTGATCATCCTTCAAAAATCTTAGAGAAAAGATAATGTGGCTGGTTTTACCCTTCCATGTACCACAACAGTTCTGCTACAGGCCAGTGACTCCCAGGCTGTTTATGTCCTAATGTCCCTTTAACTTCCATCCATAGGCCTGGTATTTTGAAAGATTTCATGTGTCACACTGCACATATTGACAATTACTTTTCCAACGCTTTATTAATCAGAGATAAACAAATCTACTCAGAGCTATCAATCAATAGAACATAACCACTGCCACCATCCCTGATTTGATAGAGACCTAGCCAAAGCTTGCCGGTTTTTTTGTTTTGTTTTGTTTTGTTTTGTTAATACTAAGGGTGCTTATGCCCCCACTTTTTCTTCCACTGGCATGTGGGAGCTGACGGTCTTCAACTGGGAAACACTGCTATAGATTTACAACCAGAACTAGAGTTCTAATTCACTATATAAACGCAATTTCCAATTGTTAAGAGAAAACAAGAAACGTGAGAAAGAAAAAAATGGGAGTGAGATGACGGCCACAGAAAATAATTAGGTTTGGTGTAAAATCAGAGCACAGAAGGCTTTTATATAAATAAATAGGAAATCCAGAGCTAGTGCCCCACATCCCAGGCTAGCCACCCTCACAAAGAACCTTCCATGCCCTTCTTTCATGCAACCTCCTGGCTGAGGAGCCCGCAGCCCCTAGGAGAGAAGGAAGGTCGGTGGGTGTTTATCTTTTTCTGCCTCGTGACTCACTCCACTGGGGACCACCTTTATTTTCTTTCTCTATGTCAACATTACCTACTCCTTGATTCAATCAATTCTCTACATTTAAGCATGCCCGTTCCCTCAAAACTAATCCACAACAAACACTCCCCTGTACACACACAGGTTACATGATGCCAGTACCCCCTTGTAGCTTAGAATATCTCTTTGGGCAAGTGAGATTATGTCTCTGTGTGTGTGTGTGTGTGTGTGTGTCTGTGTGTGTGTGTCTGTCTGTGTCTGTGTACCATAGTACTTGTGTCCTTGTCCTACTCATCCACATGTTCCCACTCAACATTAAGGAACATCAGTTAATTAGTTGATTAAGACATTAATGAGTCTCTGAGGGCACAGATGAGCCTCACTCATTTTGTTTCTTTTGCAACAATAAGACCAAAACAACGATTTGTTAGATACTTTCTGTGTACCAGGAACTGTGCTGGCTGTTTTACCTTCATTACATTATTTCATCCTCTTATTGTCCCTGTGAGTTGGAGGTAAGTCTCATTTTACACATGAGGAAACTGACTTGACCAAAGACACATGCAAAACGCTGACCCATTGGCAACCTCCCTGGGCTTAGTTCTGGCTGTGCTGGACTACACACATCCTCCAGCCATGCAAGACCAGGGAATCTTCCTGAGCAGTCCACGCTGCTTCACCCTTCCTTGATTTGCATTTCTACTGCTTTGTTCATAATGTTCTCCTCTATCCTTGTCCACCCGGGGAAAACCCACTCACCTTTAAGACTCAGGTCTCTTCTCCACCTTCAATGAAGCTTTTCTGCTCTTCATTCATCCTCCTATACTTGATCAACATCTATTTTAAGCCTCCTCGTCCTAGCCCCAGCTCCTGCAACAGTCTGTGACGTACTTCTATCACACCTCAGTAATTAACTTATTTCTTGACATGTTCATCTGCCTTCCAAGACTATACATTTCTCAAGGGCAGGACACATCTCTTGCCATCCATGTACCTCCAGGGCACTACTGCCCAGTAGAACTTTTGGTAATGAATAAAATGCTCTATGATGCCCAATACAGTAGCCACTAGCCACGTGTTTTGTGGCTTAAGAACTTGAGATGTGCACAACTGAGGAACTGAATGCTTCAAGTTTATTTAATTTTAAGTAATTTAAATTCAAATAGGCACATTTGACTAATGACTATCATATTGAATAGCGCAGCTTCGGCTTATAAAGAATCTGGGACATAGTAGGTATCAATAAGTATCTGCTGAGTTGTACGGCCATTCAGTTGAAGTCACCCAAGGCTTTCACCTAACCAAGCCCAACCAACATAACCTTTGGTATATTTTTTAATTTTGCGCACCCATTTCATTGAGGGACACTTTCTGGACCATCCTTCATCTTCCCCATACATTTTCCAGGCCTGGCTGGAGGAGCACCCCCTCTCTTTCCTGGAACTCTTTCTGACCACTAATTTGCTTCTTTTGCTGTTTTTCTCTGCCTCTCATTTCTGTGGAGGCTATAAAATAGGATTGTATTTCCACCAGTCTCATTCCACAACACGTAACCATAAAACACAGGAGCAGAGTAATTAAAGCCTCAAGGGAAAATGCATGAACAAAATATCAGCCTGATTCATTACAAACAGTTATTATAAACAGTGGGCTTGCTAGCAAATGACAGGAAAACTAATTTGCATTTACAACAAAATTACTCCACACACATCTGCCATGGCTCCCATCCCCCACTCCTTCCCAGGGTATTACTAGGACTCTTAAAGAAATCCTGCCAACTTAGAAAGCTTTAGGTCTATGACTCATGTTCACAAGAGCTTGACTTGAAATCTTTGCTAAAAATAAAAGTATTACCTAGATTTCCAGGTGACTAGAAAGTCCTCTAGATACCCAAGGGGAGAACCTGAGCCAACAGTTATTGGGCACTTACAACATTCCAGGCACTGTGCTAAGCACTCTGCCCTGCAAGAATTTCTGAATAGCTCCATTGAACCAATGAGGAAGAGAAGGATGAGAAAGTTTACTCCTTCCCTCAGGGTCATGAGTGGCTGAGCTGGAAATATAACTTTGGTTGCTCAACTTCAAAGCCTGTGTACTTGGAAACAACGTAAGTTGTTTTAGATTAAAAAATGTGGGTCACATCAGAAACATATATATCATCATATACAAATCATATCTATCCAATATACAGAATGGAATATTTTTCAGCCATAAAAAAGAAGGATATTTTGCCATCTGCAACAACATGGATGAGTCTTGAGGTCATTATGCTAAGTGAGATAGGTGGAACAGAAAAAAACAAATACTGTATAATCTCACTTATATGTGGACTAAAAATTAAAACTGATAGAAAAAGAGAGTACATTGGTGGTTGCCAGGGGTTGGGGTGGGGGGAAGAGGGGAGATGTTGATCAAAAGGAACGAACTTTCAATGATAAGATTCATAAGTTCCAGGGATCTAATGGGCGGCATGGTGATGACAGCTAACGATACTGTGTTATGTACTTGAAATTTGCTAAAAGAGTAGATCTCTTGCCCTATCATGCTTCTAGGTTGAATTTTCAAGGTGATAATTCCAAATTCCTGAGATTTACTCTGTTATTAGTACCTTTCCTGGACTGGGAACACCTTAAAATATGCTCTGTGAATAGACAATTCACAGAGAATTAAAAATTTGATTTAACACTTGAAAAGAAAACCCTCAACCTCAAACTACACTGAGATACTATTTGTTAACTATCAGACTGGACAAAGATGAAAAAGTTGCTAATACACCCTGTTATATCCCCACAAAGGTGCAAGGACTATAAATTCATCAAAATTTATGGGACCCAAACTGACAAACTATATATAAACTAATAACATATATCTTTGACTCAGAAATTCCACTTTTAGGAATTTGTTTTATATATACCTAATATATATTCTCATATGTATTGAGAGATTGAATATGCAAGTGGACAATGTTTGGGCTATATATAAAATTAGAACTCTACCCACAGCCTGCAGCAACCTGCACAGGAAGCCAACCCGTTGCCTCCAATAAACAGCCCAGGTAGCCAACCTGCTCTAAGTCAGACTTGCAGGAAGCCAGACAATCCAGGAAGCTAAACAATAACTTCTGTAACAATCAGCTCAATGTGTCCAGGACTTGGTTAATAACTGAGAGCTCCCCTAATTTTTATCCCCACTTCCAACTTAGGACCAATCAGAAAAAGCCAAATTTGCTCCCTTGATCAATTATATAGAAGGCCGCACTTCTAGCTAGCCCACCTCCTGCCTCCTTGAGCCAATAGCCTCCAATCAGGTCATACCTGAAGCCTTCCTTTTCTCCACTGTAAAGCCTTCCTACTCCTCTGCCGGCCTTTGAGTCGCTGCAAAAATGTAAATGAGAGTGCCTGACTCCCTTGCTATAGCAAACCTGGATAGATAGCCTCGGTTTTTCTCATTTGGTCTTTTACTCATTGGTCTTTGTCTATTTCCACAATGTGCAAAGGTGTATGTAAAAGCATATTCATTCTAGCTTTGCTTTAAGTAGCAAAAAACTAAAGACAACCCAAATGTCCATCAATAAGAAACTAGTAAAATAAATTATGGTTCATCTGTAGATGGAATACTGTGTAACTACTAACAAGAGAGAGGTAGATATGTGTGTGCACATGGATCAATCACCAAGGTATCACCAATCACATCATTAAGGAAAAAACAGAATAAATGAAAAAACGAAGCAAACGATGTACATACAATCATATACAATCATATATGCTTACATAACATCTAAATCTAGTCACAAGAAACGGCTAAGAATGGTTGTTCAGGGGAAATGAATTGAAGGACTGAGAAATAACAACAGTGCAAAATTACTACACATGTATATCCTTTTGTTTCTTTTAATTTTGTATTATGTTTATGAATTATCTGTTTAAATAAATAAATTTTTAAAAAATCTAAATTTTGCAACACCTGGAGTAATAGAAGAGTGGCTATTTTTCCATAAAGAAACTTGATTCAATATATAAAATCCAGTCTTAAAAATATAGCAAAGTATTACAAAAATAACTTTAATGCTAATCCTTTGTGTGGAGACCCATAATTATATGCATTGTGGCTTCCCAGTCCTCCACTATCAGGAATGTTGCCCTTTGAATAACGCAGTTACAGCTGGAGCAGTCAGTGACAAAGAGGGACAAATGAACTCTGGTGATCACTGCGTCACAGACAGAGAAGTTCTCTAAATTTCTCATTTAAAACAGTTCCATAGCTAAGTATCTGTTCACTAACAGCCACATTATTGTAAGGGAACTGTGTCCCTCTCCCAGCACTTTTTTTCCCACCTCAGGGAAGATCAGAGCCCGAAGTGTTTCTCAAAGGTCAGTTAGATGCCCTGCATCACCATTACCAGGGCAGGGGGGCACTGGGGAAGGGTGTTCGTACAAGTACAGACTCCTGCCCTGACTCAGCCTGTTTAAGAAGCATCCCTGATAATCCTTAGGTCTGGCAAAGAGGAAAATGCTGTTCAGGACTGAATTGTCTGGCAGAGCCACTACGGAGGAATGAGCTCAGGTGGAGCCTGGCCTGACCTTCTGCTGAATGTTCTTTTCATTTGGAAGCTTAGACACCGGCTCAGTCTCACCTCCTGGTGTGACCTTGTGGCTGTCAGAGACATTCAGACATTCAGCACTGTAGGTGAGAGGTAGCAGGGATGGGAGGGACTGCTCCCTTGGACCCTGACAACAGAGCCGGGTTATAAGAGAGTGGTAGCCAAATGGACTCAGAATCCCAAGGCTTCCAGTAAATTGCAAGATGTCAGAGACAGAGTGACCATGTTACGATGTCAGTGTCTGCTCCTATACAATAATTTTGACTTTATTCTATTCTCACTACAAGTATAAATGATGGCCTTTACATCAGAACATAGACTCTGCAGATTTTTGTCTGTTTTGTTGACTGATACTTCTGGAGCACCTAAATGGCGTTTGCCACATAGTAAGTGCTCAATGCAAATTAGACAATTCAGGAGCCCTAGTGTCTCACACCCAGGGTTAGGAAGCTAGACTTAAGTTTTATTAATTAATCACTCAAATCTAGTCCTCTAATTCTGCCCCAACTGCTACACAACTTTGGTGTCTTCTGCCTGGGCAAACTGATAGGAACTATTGGCAAGGATGTAGTGCGGAATAGCGCTTCCACACAGATAAAATGCATACAGAGCAAAGAGCCTGTATTCTCTGACTAAAATACTACGTAGAAAAAGTAGCTCACTAAATGATGTATTTCTCAGGTGTCAAAAGAATTAGCAAGTATAATGTCAAAATCACATCATTGTAAGTCAAGAGGATGACTGAAAGAAATTTCAAAATCTTTATTATTCCATAACAATGTTTAGGATGCATGCCATTGTGTAGAAACCTTAAAGATGTCCCCCCTTTTTTTAAACTATTCCCATTTGAAGTTATTATTTATATAGTTGGATTAATATGTACTATGTTTTTAAAATGTCCTTTTTATTTTATCTGAGTGGGAAATGACTTTCTCTTCTCCAAATAGGACAGCTTTTTTTAAAAAGGAAATTAAAAGTCAATAAAAGAATAGTTTTTAGGGCTTCCCTGGTGGTGCAGTGGTTGAGAGTCAGCCTGCCGATGAGGGGGACATGGGTTCGTGCCCCGGTCCGGGAAGATTCCACATGCTGAGGAGCAGCTGGGCCCATGAGCCATGGCCGCTGAGCCTGCGCATCCGGAGCCTGTGCTCTGCAACGGGAGAGGCCACAACAGTGAGAGGCCCGCGTACCGCAAAAAAAAAAAAAAAAAAAAAGAAAATAGTTTTTAAAAATAAAAATCCACTTTTTTCCACTTCAATTCTTGCCTGAAAGGATAAATCATTTGCATAATTTCTTCATATTTAAGTATTTATCTTAACAGAACCTGCTTCATAAAAGAAAAACAACATTTCTTTATATTCAGTCATCTCTAAAATATCATTAGTTTTTACTTCTCAGATTCCCAGTTATTTATCCAATTGAAATGAAGAAAGCATGTTACTGAAGAAAGTTGGAAGGTTTGTCACTAAGGAAGAGGGATGTTTCTTATAATTAAAATAACCACAGAGTACTGAGAGCTCACTTTGTGCCAGATACTTTAAATTTCTTATATCTAGATCTGCAAAAACCCTCCCTGGTAGATGCCATTGCCTTTATTTTTCAGATGGCGGAGAGAGAGATTAAATGAATTTCCAAAGGTCACCTGGTTGGTAAATAAGGGAGCTGACATTAGAAGCACATCCATGATACTCCACGGTATACAATCATTCCATGCTGCCCTCTGTGCATTTTTGAAAATTATAGAAATTAAGAAAATATCCTAAAACAAAAATGCACTTCACAAATAGGTACGGCCATGACGCAACCAGGCAAGGTTATACTATTTTTAGGAAACATCAGGACTCACCAGCGTATGTCCAAAATAAATGACCCTTGAGTTCAAAATGCCAAGAGGCCCTGAGCTTGCATTAGATGTATAGAGTTGAACCACCAGAACCAGGTTGCAAAGCAAATCCATGTCTCATTATCTGTGCCACAGGGGTATGCTATTAGAGCATCAACAGAGCAAACCTGTGACATGCTGTAACACTTAATTGGCCAACATTAAGTATTGCCTGATACATTCAAATGAAGAGTAAACCGTGATTATAAAAGAGGAGGAAATGCTTTTATCATTAATTACACTTGAAAACTAGAAAGCAACACGTGGATGAACGTTTTCAGAAAGAGCAACAGATTTCAAAGCAAATGGAAAATTTGGCATTAATGTCAGAGAAGATAACTGCTTATACAAACAGATTTTAAATATTAACATCATTGCCCAAGAAAAGTTGTCCCTGCTGACATTTTAAGAGAACTTGCAGCATATTCACTGGACAGTGATCCAGCTCAGTTCTCAGCCACAATCCATGATCTTAAAAGCATACGCTAAACAAACATACAAGCTTGCTAGACATTTATAACAGGTATTTTGGTTACCAACTTGCAGATATGCTTTTGTCAGGGGATTCTGAAGCCCAAATAGTTATTTGTCTGTCTTAACAGTTAGCTCTCTCCTCTCAAAAACAACATCTAGGGATTTTCATGCTCCAACTTCTGAAACAGTGACCTTTACTACTGTAAAAAAAAAAAAAAAAAAAAATTAATAAACAGAAACCTCAACTAAATAGAGTCAGGAGACCGGAAGGGGGAGCTTTCATGCCCTATGACTATAGCAGAGAACAAAAGGAAGAAGAAAGACTCTTCTTTCCTGGCAAGGACTCAGCCAGTGAAAAGCCATGGACTCTTTGTTAACTATATCCCTGTCAACTTCCTTTTCCCCTTTATAAAAGAGCTCTCTTCCCTTGCTGTGGGGGAACTTGCATGTGGCTTGCCATGGTCGCAGATACTGAACTGCAATTCTCTGCTGATCCCGAATAAAGATCTCCATCTTTGCTGGAGAAATATCTGGCAGTCTATTTATTTCAGGTTAATATTACTGCTCACAAGTATGAGTTTCAACATAGAGAAAAAATGAAGCTTTTTCTCCAGAGAAGTGTCCATATCGCCCCTGCCCACATTTAGATATGAGCCAAAGAGATCCTTCATCGGGACACCTGTTCTCCAATGATCATGGGAAATGATGTGAACCTAAGGGTGCCCTCCTGATCCCACAGTTGGTCTCAGGATTTTGTGTGGATGACAATCAATATTTGTGTTAAAAGAATATAATGAAAATTCTTGAGGAGAAAATCAATAAACACAGAATACTACAGACAGGGTGAAAAGAACATGGAAATCATCTAACTCTTCTTCACTTTACAGATGAGCCCAAAAAGAGCAAATCATTTGATGAAGACCCTTCTTTCCATTGTGCCTTTTTATATCTCTCCCATTGGTTAGTAAGTTTCATTTCTCATATTACAAGCTGAAGCAGTTTCTGCCTTTTGTTTTATCTTGTTATTCTACTTTACAAACAGCTCTACCCTTAGAAATGGACTAGAGCTTATTCATTGAACAACATACACTTAAGCTTAATACCTGTCTCTTTTCACCACCTTACTTTCACGTACAGTGTAAAGATCTTTAGTTTGCATGAATATTAGCTGTCTTTTGGTGGTCTCCCAACAATTTACACTCAGGCTATGATTCTAAAATGATAAAAAAATATATAGAAATTGATATAGAATGGATATGAATATAAATATTAATACATATATAAATAACATTAATCACAATGTGATATCACTACACATACACACATATCACAATGCCTAAATGAAAAGACTGATAATACCAAATGTTGACAAGGACATGGAACAACTGTAACTCTCATACATTTCTGTTGAGAGGGTAAATTGATGTAACACCTTTAGAAAAGTATTTAGTAGTATGTATTAAAGCTGAACATGCACATCGTGTATAACTGAGAAATTTCATTCTTAGGTATATACACAAAACAAATGTGGACGTATTCAGTACAAGATATGTACTGGAATATTCATAACAGTACTGCTCCTAAAAGCTAAAAACTGGAAACAACCTGAATGCCTATGAACAGTAGAATGGATAAACAGATTGTAGCATATCTGCACAAAAATCATACTTCACTTATAGTGGTGATAGCAGTTACAAGTCATTGGGTCCAAGTAATTGAAATACCAAGGCTCAAATTGAGCTTAAACAATAAACCCAATAATACATAGTAGAAAACCACAAATAGGCTTGATTCCATGGTTGGTTGGAATAGCAGCTGAGAAACGCCAATAAAGATCTGGTTCTTTCCACTTTTTTGTTCTGTTGTCCTCTGTATTGGCTTTATTTTCAAACTGGAAACAAGATGATGGTCATAGTTTCAGGCAATACATCCAGAAATAGCTAAACCCAGAGGTAGAAGGTGAACTATCTTTTACTTATTTCCTTTTATTAAGAGAAAGAAATTTTCCTTAGGAGGACTATAGCACACTTTCCCTGCTATCTCATTGGACAAAAGTGAGTCACATCCTATTCCAAAACCAAACACTGGCAGGAGAAATGGGGTGATAAAATTTGACTAAGAGTAATCTTCTGTAATAGAATGAATGTTGGAGTATCAATCACCATGACAACTAACGTAAGAGTTAATATTAAGGGCATGTATTTAAACCTCAAATATTGGATTTTGGTTTCTGTTGAGAGGTGGAAACAACGATGCTCTCAAACTTATAACAAAAATGCTGAACAAACAAACAGATACAAAGTTAACAAATTTTCTCTTAACCATCAGACTGCTGAGGTTGCAGGGCAAGTAACTACCCAGAATCTGGAGGAAAGCAGGTACCTGCAGTGAGAGATGAGATACAAACACTAACACAAAATGTCTCCCACAAAATGTTTATTAATGACAAAGAGAAAGTATCTTTACAATGGAAAAACCTGACAGGTACCACTTACCCATATGATCAAAGACAACATCACTAGTGATAAGTCAGTTGAATGTAATAAGGCTCCCTATATGATAGGAGGCAGGCACTCTCTCTGTGGTATTCTTCCTCAAATTCCATGACCTTAAGTCTTACCCCAAGAAAAAGTCATAAAAACCAAAAATTTGAGGCATTCTACAAAATACATGAAAATATTCTTCAAAAGAGGTAAGGTGATGGAAGACGAGGAAAAATGAGTAATAGACACAGATTGGAGGAGTCTAAGGAGACATGACAACAAAATGCAGCATGGGGGACTTCCCAGGTGGTCCAGTGGTTAAGAATTTGCCTTCCGATGCAGGGGGTGCGGATTCCACCCCCAGTGGGGAAGCTAAGATCCCACATGCTTCACGGCCAAAAAATCAAAACATAAAACAGCAGCAATATTGTAACAAATCCAATAAAGACTTTAAATATGGTCCACATCAAAAAAACCTTTAAAAAAAAAGGCAGCAGGGGCTCCTGGATCAGATCCTGGTACAGAAAAAGGACATGAGAGCCAAATAAAGCCTGTGGCTTGGTTAATCATATTATACCAAATCAATTTCTTTTTTTTTAACATCTTTATTGGAGTATAATTGCTTTACAATGGTGTGTTAGTTTCTGCTTTACAACAAAGTGAATCAGCTATACATATACATATATCCCTATATCTCCTCCCTCTTGCGTCTCCCTCCCACCCTCCCTATCCCACCCCTCTAGGTGGTCACAAAGCACCGAGCTGATCTCCCTGTGCTATGCAGCTGCTTCCCACTAGCTATCTATTTTACATTTGGTAGTGTATATATGTCCATGCCACTCTCTCACTTAGTCCCAGCTTACCCTTCCCTCTCCCCGTGTCCTCAAGTCCATTCTCTATGTCTGCGTCTTTATTCCTGTCCTGCCCCTAGGTTCTTCAGAACCTTTTTTTTTTTTTTAGATTCCATATATATGTGTCAGCATATGGTATTTGTTTTTCTCTTTCTGACTTACTTCACTCTGTATGACAGACTCTAGGTCCATCCACCTCACTACAGATAACTCAATTTCGTTTCTCTTTATGGCTGAGTAATTTTCCATCGTATATATATGCCACATCTTCTTTATCCATTAATATATCGATGGACACTTAGGTTGCTTCCATGTCCTGGCTATTGTAAATAGTACTGCAATGAATATTGTGGTACATGACTCTTTGAATTATGGTTTTCTCAGGGTATCTGCCCAGTAGTGGGATTGCTGGGTCGTATGGTAGTTCTATTTTTAGTTTTTTGAGGAAGCTCCATACTGTTCTCTATAGTGGCTGTATCAATTTACATTCCTACCAACACTGCAAGAGGGTTCCCTTTTCTCCACACCCTCTCCAGCATTTATTGTTTGTAGACTTTTTGATGATGGCCATTCTGACCTGTGTGAGGTGATACCTCACTGTAGTTTTGATCTGCATTTTTCTAATGATTAGTGATGTTGAGCATCCTTTCATGTGTTTGTTGGCAATCTGTATATCTTCTTGGGAGAAATGGGAACCCTCTTGCACTGCTGGTGGGAATGTAAATTGATACAGCCACTATGGAGAACAGTATGGAGGCCCCTTAAAAAACTAAATATAGAACTACCATAAGACCCAGCAATCCCACTACTGGGCATATATCCTGGGAAAAACATAATTCAAAAAGAGTCATGTACCACAATGTTCATCGCAGCTGTATTTACAATAGCCAGGACATGGAAGCAACCAAATTAATTTCTTACTTTTGAAAATTGTACCATGGTTATGTTAGATGCTAACATTAGAAGAAACTGAGTAAAGGGTATGTAGGAAGTCTCTACACTATGGTTGCAACTCTTCTGTGGTTCTAAAATTATTTTGAGATTAAAAATTAAGAAATGAAACTGCTTGTTTGCTATTCTTCTATCTATTTAAGCATTAAAAATCTTCAATAAATATTATCAGACTTTCACACATTTTCCCAGTTCTCTGCCGCAGTGGTATTGTGCCAACAAAATCAAGTGATATCATTATGGTTCCTAGGCACTAAATATAAAACTAAAAATTAGAATACCAAAGTTTAGGGTGACATAGAAAGATATAAGCCAGTTTACAAGAATTTGAATATCAGGAAACCAAATAACTTTGCTCCTACACTATTTCCTCCTTTCCTGTATATCTTGGTTCAGAAGTAATTTTCTCAACTCTTTTAGAGTTGAGAAAAATCTTCTTCCGTAATCCTTATAACCACTGATAAAGAAGCTCTTTTTCTTGTTAACTCCATTATATGCTTTAAATAATGAGGATTGTAGAGGGTCTTACTAAGTAGCTACAAAGTTGCTAATCTGAGTTACAAAAAAAGCAAACAGATTTAATGTGTTCTTAGTATAATACAAATACTCTGGCGATTTCTCAAGAGGAGTAACAGCAAAAAGGAAAGACGATGACATTTGTGATTAAAGCTAAAGAATAATGCAAGGTTCTGTAGAAGCAAAAGTAAGAAAAATGCTTTCTGGCTGACTATTGATTATCTGTTTTCCCTACAGAAAATGTCAGCCATGGTGTTTATCCCTGTTCCATCATGGTTTACTGAATGTATGGAAAAGGCAGGTGAGGAGTCGATAAGCTGTCTTTCTAATTCATAGGTCAGCAGATCATAAGGAGCACATCTGAAGCTGATAAAAAGATTCTAGAGTTTGAGCTCCACACAGGAACTATATGAGATTTCCTTACTCTATGTATAGGAGGAAGAGTGAGATCAGTACTTGGTAACCAAAATGGTGGAGAGTGATGGAGACTGCTATGTGTTCACCAAAGTCCATTTCCACTTTCTCCTGGTGGACGGCCAGACCACGTTCCCCAGTCTCCCTTGAAGTTAGATGGGGTCACGCAATTGAGTTTTGGCCGTGGAATGTGGGAGAAAGTGATGCATGTCGCTTTCAGATTTGGCACATGACAAAAGTTCCATGAGATCCTCCACACCCTCTTTCTTCTCCCAACTTTTTGCTGGATGTTTATACCCAAGGCTACCCTGTTTGCCCCAGTTCAAGAGAAAGTAACCTCTGTCTGCCTAGGTTCCTGAGCCATGGCCCACCAAAGACCACTTTATCATTAATCTACACTGGACTGTGATGTGAATGAGAAAGAAAAATGTATTGTCTTATGCGATTGAGATCTTGAATTCTTTATTTCAGCAATTACCCTACCCTTACTAATACAGTATTTCTAATTATTTAGGAAAGAGTGATATAGGAGATTCCCAACTCTTAACCTGCCAAGTGATATATAGGTTGTATCTAGATAGATCAAAGCCAAGCAGGTATTCCAGGATAGTTTTTTACTTCTTCTTCCTTATTATCCCTCCTTATGTTGCCTAAGCTATGGTTTTATTGCCTTTTTCAGCTTTTTGGTAAGTGGAGAAAATATATGTTCCAGCTTTCTTGAGACAGTGCTAGTTTATGCCTGTTGCCCCAGTACAATGATTAATATTAATCTCAAAATTTTGGATGATAAATTATATGGTCATCCTAATGATAAGCCACTTTATCCCCTTCTTAAGAGCAGAGGAGACATAAATAAAAGAGTGAATAAAATGGATTTATCACCAAGAGTATTATACTTTATAAGTAACTGCAGATGCATTTTTCCCCTGTTGTTTTTTAGATGGCCAAAAATACGGTACCTTCTCTCTGGTGTATTATACAATATAATTTCTCTACAAGTTTATCAATCACATTGATCAGAAAAAGATTGAATGGAAAGCCTGTAGACTATGGTGCTGAAATTCTTTCAGTGATTTTTGAAACTATTTTCATATGTGTTATATGACATTCTTATTACTTATTGAGTAATGAATCTGGTTATTAAATACCAATCATTATAAAAAGTGTGGCCATCATAGTTTTGGATAAAGAGAATCTATGTACAAACTTAGGATTCCAAAGGAAACACAACTAGAAAAGAGATCTGATCATATGTCACACCTGGGGAGCTAGGAATTTAAGTTTGTATTAAAAGCTATGCATAAAAATTAATTCCATGTGAATTTTTCCATTAAAAAGAATTTCAAACTGATAAAAAATATTCTTTATTGTCAAACTGGGGGTAATTCTTGATTTTCTGGATCATTAACTGCAAATAGACATTTCTTCACACTCCTTAGAGACAGTTTTAAGAAATCACTTTAGTTTAGACAACAGGTTTAAAAAAGAAACAACAAAGTGGAAGCTTTAACAACTATGATTAAGTTAGGGTTAATTATAAATTAACCTCAAAATAGATTCTTTGAAAACAATTACAATGAAGAAATGTCCCTTTCAGGAAGAGAGAGTGTGGAAATGAGTTTAGTGAATATGGTATATTATAACATTGGAAAAACTATCATGTGACATGGAAGGGACTATGAATAGGCAAGTAGAAGATTTACCCTAGTTTTACCTTCCACAATAATCCAAACCCTTGCCATTCTGAAGATGGATCAGATCTCTATTTTAATTCTGCCATCCAAATCTTACTGATTTTATTCAGGTCACCCCTGAACCTACATTACAGAAATCTCCCTCACCTTAGCTCTAATTTATGTGAAAAATGTCATTAACTTTTCTTGAGAATTAATCACAAAAGATGCTAAAATTCTGTGTGATAGCTGTACCTGCAAACCTATTTGAAACGTGCTCTACCACACTGAGTTTCTGTCTGAAATAGCTGATTTAAGCCCTGGATATAGTAGAGCTGGTACCCCATTCACTGTGTTATCATTTTACACAGTCTGTCCATAAAAACCACAAGAGAAGAATGCACTGTCTGTCCATGAAAAATAACCCACTGTCTGTGGCTTATGGAAACAACAATAGAATTTTAAATACCTTGGAAAAGCCAGACATAGCCATTTACATGATTTTTGCCAGCACTCCTCTGGTTGAATGGCAACAAAGATAATGAACAGAGGAACACAATTAAATATGTACCCTAATGAGGAATGGAGAACCGAGATTTTTGTCATTTTTCAAAAACAAAAGCTTCCAAAATTTAAAATAATGAAGTCACATGTCTGCTGGAGAGAAGTGAGGGATGATTATTAGACACAGCAGTAAATTTCAAATATAATATACTACAGAAATATTCTTCAGTTTGACTATAGCTTTTTTATTTCTTGTTCCCATGTATCTATCTCCTGCTGTTAACTGTTCATCTCGCATCAATTTTATTCTCATCAGTAGTTGCCCTGGTCAGGCAGAAAGACTGTCTTGGTTTAATTAAATGCCCCCACTAATAAGAGGAATCTAAGCAGGCTTGGGCATGCCCGCAGCTCTGCTCTCACATTTGAGCAGGCGGTGACAAGCCTTGAGCTTACCCTTAACTCTGGATTTTATTTCTGCTTGAGTTGAAGACTCAGAAGGCTATTTTCTCTAAACATTTCTGAGTCTTGAGGCCCTAAAGAATGAAAATAATTTATACCAAGATAATTATTATTGATTGTTGCTACATGGAACTCTACCATAATGACTTCAGATATATTATGCACCCAACAATCTTACTTTGAGTAAAACTGTGATCCAAATACTGCACTGTGGATCCAGCAAGGTGTTCACCTAAATAAGATTTATGAGAACTAAGGTTTCGGCGTGGAAATATTTCGAGTCGTTTGCAGGTCGACGGATAATGCAGGCACCTTTCATTCATCTTTACCAATTTCAGTCTGATAAGAGGAAGACAAACAAAGAGGAAGAAGAGAAACAGGAGTGTGTGATCTGATGACCTGGAAGGTTACAAGATACCTTCCTCACGTGGGTAGGAATCCAAAGGACCAGGCCACACCTTCATCATTATCAGATGAGCACGACTCTATGTGTATCCTGGTAGCATGAAAGTAAGTCTCTTCCACATGTTTGGCGCAGATTGGGTGAACGACTGAATGGTGGTCTCAACAGATCACGAGCGGCAGGAAGCGTAGAAGCATTGGCTCTGTTTGCGAGGTCCCTGAGAGGAGCCAGGGTGCACTCACCAAGTGACCTCACTTGTTTGGACAGAAGACTGTCTAAATCAGAACTAAAGCTAATTTGTAGGATATTTTAAAAGTGACTTTCTTTTTTAATTGGTTGCTATTTATTGCATGTATGTCATATAATAAAAATTTTAAACTAAAAATAATCCATAATCCCCCCACCCAAAAGCATAAATTATTTTCCCTCATCCACAGTCCCTGCCAGTCCTTGCCCATCTGCATGGGTAATAGATCAGGGTGCCAGGTGCTGTCCTGGGCACGTCCATGCTTACTCATTGAATCCCCACAATGACTCTGAGAGCATTGTCCCCATTGTACAGGGGAGACTGACACTTAGGAAAGTTAAACAACTTGCCCTAGGTTGTATGGGCAGTTAAAAGATCCTGGAATTGAGTTCTGGTGGGTCCAAATCTGAAGTCTGTACTCTTAGCCACTTCGTAACATGGCCCCTGAGTTATGTGATCAAGTCAAATGTATCCTGCTTTATTTTTCCATCATCTTTTTTATTGGCTGTACAACATTCATTTGAAGAAATGTCATTTAACTTATCACTATTCTGGATATTTATGTATGTCTCATTTTTCTGCTATGTAGCTGGTACTACAATGAACATTTTCTTGCCTAATGCTTTTTTTCTTTCTCCTTTTGAATTAGTTCATAAGGATAAATTCCCAGGAGTGGTATTATTTTGTCAAGCGACATAAACATAAAATACTTGATTATTTTAAATACATTTACATCCCTTACAGAGGTTTTAGAGAACTTTTAATGAAGGGATAAGAATTATTATATTCCATTCTTTCAACATTCCTTATGAGTCTTTGCTACATGCTGGGCACTGAACTAAACAGTAGGTATACAAAAATACCAGAAGATCAGACTCCTGCCTTCCTGGTACTTAATCCTACTAAGGTAGAAAATTACATATTTATTTTAAAAATACATTTTCTTCATAAGGTATATGATGACAAAATTCAAACCAGGTCCTTCTAAGTTATTAGAAATAAAGAAAGCTAAAATAGGAGATATTTGCATATTTTTCATAAAGGAAGATAGCAGTTTTAGGTGTCCAGTACAATCCCAGCTCCCACACTTAGGGCATATTCTTGGGCAATTTACTTGATATTCCAGTTTCCACATGTGCAGAAGGGACATAAGGTGTTTAGGATCAACTGAGATGATACCTCTGAGCACTTGGAGCGTTGTATACCACTGAGTGAATGCTCAATAACTGTTAGCTAATTCAGTGGTGTGCTGGAACCAGCATACCATTTAGTTCGTGATAACTAAATTTTTACGAATTTTGAAACACAGTCATTAAGCACCACCATTATTAAATACTCCTCATGGTAGGACTATTTACACCGCAGGAATTGGCAAACACTACTAATCAAAGACTTTTATTCAGAAAGTGGTTATTACAGATTCACCAGCATACCATTGAGTATTACTATTCATATATTCATATATGTATTACCCTGCCTCTGGAAAAGGATGCTACAGATGGTGATCAACACCCACAAGTTAAGTGGGTACTTAAAGAAACAACTGGTCAGTGGTGTTTCTTTCTGTATTGCTGACTAGTAAAGCATGCTCAAGGTTGGTTAAGAAGCTACCGATTGCATATTCAGTGTGTAGATACATTTTAAATAACTTTCACACAGACAAGTCACTAGTAAACCACGTTGAAGTGGAATTTCAGTGAGCAGTTTGTTACTTGGTTAACAAATATGGTTGTAAAGGGAAAGAGAAGAGAACTTGGAATTGGCTAAAGGAGATAGCATTCGTGGTCTTGCCATTAGACCAAGCTAGTTTACTAACTTAAAACATTAGTTAACTTAACCTCTCTGAATCTTGGTTTTCTTATCTGAAAAACGAGGATAATAACGCCTCACTCATAAAATTGTTATGAAGATTAAATGAGATAATACGTTCTTAAGTGACCAACATATAGTAGGTACTAAACACAAATCCATCTTCCTTTCTCCCTTAAGATGGGAGAGTCTTAAGTGTATCTCCATATTGAAAGAATGAGCCAGTGGAAATGGAAGAGAGAGATTGATTATTATTGATGAGAGACGACCTGGAACGGATGATATCAGTGGAAGGTGGAAGGATTAGCTTTGGAATGAAAGAGGAACAATGCTTCCTGTTAGAAAGGATAGAAGGAAGTAAGGCAGCACTTAAATTTAAAAAATTGCAGGTGTCGAGTGGGGAAGTCAAGAAGTTCATACCTGACAGCCTCTGCTTTCTCTGTGTTGTTCAACAAAAAGTTGTTGGTCAAGAACCAGGAGCTGAGTGAGAGAGGAAGCAGGGATGGCCCTGGGAGGGAAGGATTACTGAGCAGCCCTGAGGACACAGCTTGGTGGGAGACCACATTTGCAAGGTGCCACTCTGCTACCCAACCCCAGCAGGGCCCTGGGACAGATGTGGAAGTGGAGAAGGCACCCAGTTGGACTGATCAAGGAATCAGAATCAGGGCAGAGGCAGCAGAAAGACAAGGCAGGACAGAAGGGTGCTGCAAGGGAGGATGAAGTGACGGGGACCACAGAGAGACGTTGAAGTTAAGAGCTGGTTGAATATCTTGAAGAAATGGGATGAGTCAAGGTACCAGAGATCTCAGGGAGCTCTGAGAGCAACAACCATGAAGGGATAAGGTAGGAGAGAGTCAAGGGGGGCGTTGCCTGTTGTCAGAAGCTGAGAGGTAGAGGTGGGGATTTCTCAGGTGAACTCTTCTGGGTAGTAACAATGGTTTGGGCCCAGCCTGGTATTAATCAGAGCCAAGTCCTCTAAAGCAGAGCATGATATGGCTGAAGAATAAGGTCTGAGGCTACAGACGAGATATAGGATTAACTCTTCTGAGTGACTCAGGCTATATCTGAAGGAATTACAAAGAAGAAAACAAATCCAAAAGTTCAAAGTCATTAGAGATGCCAGTGAAATATGTAAATATTTCTCCAAGAAAATACTTTCTGCTTCTTTAAAGCAGATAACAAGTGCTGGATATGTTAGCATGTGTACGTTTGTGTGAAAAATCAATCTTGTTGCTTCACAGCCACATGGCAGCTAAAGAAAGACAATGTATAAAACCCATGTGAGAACTAGTTAGACTGTGGGAAAAAAATATAAGAATGAAGATGTTGTTCAAGATTCATTTATGAAAGGAAAACATTGGAAACTTGAGAATCAACGAAGTATAATGATTAAGAGAATTGTGGGATATACCTAGGATAGAATATTATATGGTTGTTAAACTGATGGTTATAAAAACCATACAATAACAAGGAAAATATTTATTGTAATAAATTAAGTAAAAATCAAATGTAGGATTCAGATATACAGGTACATCATGATTCTAAGTGTGTAGGAAACAAACCTAAGATGAAGACTTAAACTTATAGTTGTGTTTATGGAGGATTTCTCTTCTATTTTCTTGAATTTTTTATAACATGGTTATATCAAAATTTTAAATTATTAATGTTCAATTTCAACTCCTTCCTACTGCTTAGGAATCCTCTTGTTGGACACCTGTAGGCTTCCTAAAACAGCTCAAGAAAGGAGCTCACAAACTCCCTTCTTCCAGCCTCAATCCCACCTCCTCCACCCAGTTGGTGACCCTGCCTTTGACCAGAGGCTAAGGAGTGGGAGGAGTATTCCAACTATTTGGGGGAGGGGGTGGAGATTTCTAGGACTTGGGTCACTGCCCACTTTTTGGCCTTTTATGGTTGGTCTTGGCGCCTGAGGGTGTGTCATTTAGCATATGCTAATGTATAACAATGAGCCCATAATGAGGCTCAAGGTCCACTGGAAGGCGAGAACCTTCTGCTATCTTGGACCTAGTTGGTTCTAACCAGTTTATGTCATGTCCTCAATGGCTATGTCATTCTTTGAAAGGTCGTGCCCTGCCCCCTTCCTGTCTCAAAAATTAGGGGGTTTCACTGGGCTAACATCAAGTGTATGGAAGCCTGCCTGCCTTCTGGAGACTCTAGAGGAGAGTGTGTCCCCACCTTCTAGAAATCGCCTGCATCCCTTGGCTCCTTCAATGCCAGCAGCATAGCATCTCTCTCTCTTACTCTAACTCTCCCGCCTGCTTCCTGTAAGGACCCGTGTGATTACATTAGCCCACCTGGACAATCTAAGATAATCTCCCCAACTCAAGATCCTTTTAATCACATCTGTACTGTCCCTTTTGCCATGTAAGGGAACATATTCACAGGTTCCAGGAACATCGTTTGGGGTGGGGGGCATCATTCTGTCTAATAAAACTGTTAATAATCTCTAAGAAAAATGTAGCCAAAGGACACCCTCATATGTTGTGTCTGGTTAAGGACATTGTAGAAAATAAAACCAAAGACTCGGATTTTTTTTTCAAACTTAGAATTTAAAAAGAAACTGCTATTTATAAGAATTGTGTTGCAGGAAGGATGGATGGAGTCTTCCTCAGTCAGAAGCTTGGGCCTACCCTATCTCAGTTCCATACACATCAAACTTACTGGCCTTCTAAACATAAGAATAGCCTCTAAGCAGTGACCTGTGGTCAGAAAAGAGGACCACCTCTTGACACACAAGAGAAACAAGACCATCTGATGCTTAGCAGAGGAGGTAAAGGTAAATTTGTAGTCATCAATTAGCAGACTCCAAAAAGGTTATTTGGGGACTTCCCTGGTGGGCCAGTGGGTAAGACTATGCACTCCCAATGCAGGGGGTCTGGGTTCAACCCCTGGTCAGGGAACTAGATCCCACATTTATGCTGCAACTAAAGTGTTCGCATGCCGCAACTAAGAAGTCCACATGCCACAACTAAAAGATCCCGCATGCCGCAATGAAGACCCAGTGCAGCCAAAATAAATAAATATTTTTAAAAAATGTTATTTGAAAAAGAGCCAATTCCAGATCTTTCAAAAGGATCTCCCTCCCCTCTCCCTCTCCCTCCCCCACCCCTCTCTGTTGTTGCATTCAGTTGTCTGCAATATCAGAGAAAGGGCTCCTTCCTCTTCCACAGGCTAACTCCTTCCTGTCTCTGGAGAAAGAAGGCTCTGCCTGTTCTTCACTCCATACTGTTGCTTGTGTGATTTCCTCTTTTTAACGACACCTTCATCTCTTCTTCCTAACTCCTTAACGCTGCTCACCTGAGCCAAGGTGTAGCCATCCAGCTCTTCCGTGATGCTTTCCGCAATGCTCCTGCCTCTACCAGCCTCTCCTCGCAAAGAACTTTCCCGAACACCACTTACTGTACCTGGTATGTGCTCTAAAGCCAAACTTCCCGAGTTTAAATTCTTGCTTCTCCACTAACTAGGTCGTTTACCCTTGCTATGTCTCAGGTTACTCATCTTTAAAATGGGGACAGTAATAGAACATACTTCACAAGCACTCAATAAATGCAGGTTTTTATTATTTGTGTTCCTTGACTGTTGGGGTGTTCAACTTGTTTTCCTTGCCACAGGGAATATTTTGGCCACTATTTTAGTCTTATTTGTTTTCCCCTTGTATAGTAACCACTGTCTCTGTTTGCCCAGGACTTATGGGTTTCCCAGGACATGAGATTTTTAGTGCTAAAACTGAGGCAATCCCAGATAAATTGGGATGGTCACCCTGCATTCATGCCTAAGACAATGTTTTACATGTAGGAGGTGTTTAGGGAATTATTATTGAATGAGTTTGTATGTAAAATACATGCAAAATCATGATACACACACAGAAATATTTCCTGTATAAACATAAATCTACAAATCTGTATTCAATCTAAAACAGTGAGTTCTCTTTTCCTGTGCTGATACAGCAACTGATATATTAAACAAATCCTTTCTTTAACAGATAATGTATCCAATATTAAAGGTAGCTTTTCCTTGTTCATTTTACAACACTGATATTAGCCTTCAATAATGGTTTATATCATCCTTTGGGGAGATGCAAACCTTTTAAAACTTTTGTCCAAATTCTGAATCTGTATTAACTGCCAGGTTTCCTTCTGCCCTTCGAAAATAACTAGATTATAATTAATTATCTCTGTAGTTTAAGTTATTTCTGCAAGCTGAAACCAAGTACCTTTCTACTTGTTTAGGCTTGAGGATTCCTCATTCCAGAAAATCCTAGCCAATAGAATGTGAAGTTGAAGCAACTTTCCATCTTGACATCACAAGCTTAACTCTCCTCCCCACTCCTAGCAACCAATATGCAAGCATAGCAACAGCAGCTGGTACACCGGAACAGCATTGTTTAAAATAAACACTCTCCCCAGTTGGCATTTGCAAGTGATCTCTTTCTTTCCATCGTTTAAAATATAAGTGTGAACATATCTTAAGAAAATGTAAAACAAATGAAAATGAAAACTGCTTGGAAAGGTACGCAGGAGAATAAAAATCATGAGAAAATGCTAACTGCCAAAAGGAATTTATGCTTTGCCCTTTATCACCACCGGAAATTCCATTCCCAGAAGCACTGAAAGTTTTTCCTAAGGGTTCCCAAAATTTAGAATTTTCAAGCATCTCCTAAAAAAGTCAACCCCATAGAATTCCATTTTTCAAGTGTTTGGAGAGTACCATGTGCTAGGAGACACAGGGATGCAAAGATGGAAAAAAAAATCATAAGGCAAGTACACAAATAACCACAAAATATAAGATATAGAGAAAGGCTACATAGAATAATGGTTTGGAGGATGGTCTCTGAGCCAGACTGACTAGGTCTGAACTACGGCTTAGCCACTTAGTAGTGGTATCACTTCACAAGTCACTTAGCCTCTCTGTGTTGCATTTCCTCCTCTGTAAAATGAGGGGCAATAGTAGCACCTACTTCCAAAGGTTGATGTGAGGCTTAAGTGAATTAATTCATATCAAGTGCTTAGAATAGGGCCTGACACAAAGCAAGTGCTGTATATGTGTGTATTATTATTAATTTTAAGATAGAATGTTACAGGTAACATAAGACAGATTAAGAAGACATGCGAAGGATGGTTCAGAAAGAGAAAGCACATCTCAGGAGAGCCAGACAAACTTCAAGGAGGAACTGAGTTGGGTTTTAAGTCATTGACAAGGACAATAAGAGAAGTGTAAGCAGAGGCAGAAGTGACCCAAGCAGATGGAGAGATGAGGCATCAGAACTTGAGGAGGAAGAAGGCAGAGGGGGTCATGGAGGGCAGGGAGGGGGCATGGGGGCCTCATCCAATAAGATGCTCCTCACTGGCTCTCTGAGGGTAAGTACGACTCTGTAAGGCCTGAAGGTGGGAACAGGCCACTGTGGTCAGTGCAAAAGCTCTGAATTTTGATGTAACTCCATGTGTTTGGAAAACGTTAAGGGTTCAGTTTTGGCCAAATAGTAAGTGCCTGGAGTTGAGGGCTGGGTGAAGGAGTGCAGGAGAAGAGCAAAAGAGGAAGCTGAAGAAGGGGCAGAGGGAGACCAGGAAAGGCCAGGAAGTACACCGACACCATGCTAAGGAACTTGCTGCATCGCGCAGGCCATCATTTCTCAGAGTGAGTGTGGTCTCCTTGGAGCGCTTCCCTTAGGATCTATTACAGTGTTGGTTTAAAATGCAGATTTCTTAGGAGGAAGGGAGGATACTGAGATTAAGTGGGAGGGCTGCAGAAAAAGGAGGCAGGAAGGTGCTTCAGGGGAGGAGAGGGTAGACCCAGAGGCATCTTCTGAAGTTCCTGCTTCTGACCCCCACCTTCCCAAGATCCTCCCTCACTGTAAGGTACAAGTGGATGAGGCAGCTAGATTGGGCAATGAATAGCTCTCCTGCTTTCTCCTCCATGGGTTTGCAATTATCACATGAACCAGTGAATGCATGCTTAAACCTTCTTTGAGGTCCAGCGTATGGGAGCTCACACCCTTAAATAGTAGGCAAGGCCACACCAGAGAAGGAATCACCCTCTGGCCATCTGTCAGCATCAGAAACACATGTGTTAGATCAGGAGTGACCTGTAGACAAAAAGGAATCATTGCAAGGAACCCTCACCCCAGTGGGAGTGACCCACTCGGAGAGCCAGAAAGGAATGACATGGTACAGGTCACACCATGTTGTATGAAAAATAATGCAGTGGCAACAGGAACACAAGGATATGAGTTACAGAGCCAGGCAAGTGAGAAACACACATTTCACTTTTTTTTAAGCTCTGGTAATCAATCTAAAGAATCTCTCTTCTTGGTGTAGTAAATGCCTATGTGAGACCATTGCCATGGTTTGATGGGTGTCCCTTTAGATTCTACTCTTTTGCCTTCATTTTTTGTTGTATTCAAAGAGCCATCTGCAACCTTTCCTTAATCTGACAGAACAAAGGCTAGGTCTGTTGTAAATTCCATCACTCGAAGCAGCACCTGTACAGGCTCCCAATTCACATTCAAGTGGGTGAAAGGAAAAAACAGTTCTAGCTGAAGCTCAGACTACCAGAGATAAAGGAGATCCAAATGACTGAAACATTAGGGGTGTGTCTTCCTGTGCAAATTAATTTGATGGTTTTGAGAGAGCAAAGTACACACACACACACACACACACACATATGCATGCACATGCATGCAGGCAACCAAGTAATCTTGTTTGTCAAATCAATGAAGAATTCACTAAACCATGTATTTTAAAATTAAATAATGATTTAATGCTCTCTCTATTAGAAGGCTTGAAAAGTTTGATTCATTATAAATCTCTTAGAATTCATATCATGAAAATGTAGATCCTAGAATTTTCAACAGAGTTAGGTGGTAAGGACATCCATGCACTGAACGTATGAAAAAAAAAAGGGGTGGGGGAGAAAAGAGAGGAAATTTAGATTTCCTCCTTACAATAATCCCAAAAAGTCAATAAAAAGCATCCCATACAGTGGTTTGCATTCCAAAGGCTCTACAAAACAACATTTCTGATATCTAGTACCCGGAAACAGTACAAAGGTAATAATAACCATAATAACAATTGTGTCTGCAAACCATTTTTTATTTCATTTAATTTTTTTCCTCAAAGAAATCCTATGACAAGGAAGGACAGGAACTATTACCTCTGCTTTTCTAAATAAAAGTAATAAGTAAAGCTCAGAGAAGTTAACTGACTCAACCAGTGAAACCCAATTGTACGTGAATTCCAAATATTGACATTTCCAGGCCCACACACATTCTTCTTCTTCCCAAAGTCTCTTCTCAACAGAAACTGATATTGAAGGAAACAGCAGTCACCCAAGCTGGGGTCTGCAGCCACCTCCCACCTTCTCCTCACCTTCCGTCCCCAAAACCCTCATCTCACAGACATTGATGTGCGTCTTCCTGCTCCTACCACTGTTTGGAAGGTATTCCAAGGACATGGAAAGCTGCTGCCCCCATCTTAACACATAAATTTAAATAACTCGTGGTATAAAACAACATATTTTTTAAAACACACACTTCATACAGTAGACTACTAAGAAGAAGGTATATATGTACTCATTAAAATGGGTAAATATTTAAGATAAATTAAGTGAAAAAAAGCAAGTTATAGGAAGATATGCGTGATCCTTTTAGGGATATTTAACACTGCATACTTTTTATAGAGACAGAGACATACACATATACTCCTACACACATATATGTAAATGCAGCACATTACACACTGAAGCTAACTGCAGTTACTTCCAAGGTTTTGGAAAGGGCACCACGTTTGGGGGTGTCATCAAAGGGGCTATGCCATGGTGTTGAGCACCCAGGCTCTGGAGCCACATGTGTGGTTTCAAATCCAGCTCATATAACAGCCATGTGACCACAGGCAAGCCACTCAGCCTGCTGTGCCTCAGTTTCCTCATCTGTAAGATGAAGATGATTACAGGGCTGATATGAGGACTACATGAAATAATAACATGTAAATCACTTAGCATCTGGTACATTAAAAAAAGAGCTCTCAATAAATGCTAGGTACTAACTGTTCCAATTTTTATAAGAAGAATGTATTGCTTGTATATTTTCTTTTAGTTTAAGTAGAGTTTGAGATAATAACAGAAGAGAAGATGGCTGGTTTAGTTTCCTAAGGCGACTGTAACAAAGTACCACAGATTGGGGTTTTAAACAGCAAAAATTTGTTGTCTCACTGTTCTGGAGGCTGGAAGTCTGAGATCAAGGTGTCAGCAGGGTTGGTTGCTGACAACCAACCCCGAAATACAAAGGTCAATACTTAATCGCAATATCCTCCCTTCCTCCTAAGAAATCTGCATTTTAAACCAACACTGTAATAGATCCTAAGGGAAACGCTCCAAGGAGACCACAGTTTTTTAAAAATGAAAAAAATGCAATGAGATTTGGTGAGTGGATATAATGGAGAGAGGCAGAGACCCTGGGGTTTCTGGCTTAAGCAACTGGTAAATGCTGGCAGTGGCATTTACTGAGATACAGTGAGGGCTGGAGTAGGTGAACTGGGGGTAAATACAAACAGATCATCAAAATTAACTTTAACAAAATGTCCATATAGCTTAATTCCAATAAATATGTGGCATGAGCCAACCAGGTTTATTTAAAAAGACTGAAGTTTATTTTTTAGATTTTATTCCCTATGCTTTTAGTCTCCTTCACAATTTCTGACACCTGTCTTTCAGTGTCAGGGGTCCTTTATAAACACCTCTTTGCTGTTCTCCATGGCGGCTTCTACACTCTAGGCTTTGAGTACCAAGTGTTCCCGTGGCTTCAGGTGCACACCTGATCCACAGGAACAGCACTGAGTCTCTGCAAGCAGTAAGAGAGTGTCCATTTCTTTTATTATTCTATCTGCATCTAACTCAAAGGGGCCCTAATAAGTGTTCCCAGCATAAGCTACTGTAGCAAAGTTATGCAATAGGGAGAACTCTTGGCAATTAAAAATTTTTTTGAATCTCTAAATTGTGTGCTGAATTATATGCTGTAGTATCACTAAGACACTGGCGAGCCCATGGGTGACACATATGATTTGCTGCAAGAAATTCTGCAACAATATTAACAGCTCTAGGTTTATACAGGTGACTTGGATGAAAGATGCCTGTGGCAAAAACAAGAGAAAAGGAGTTGTAGGGCATAGTTTGGGAAGTGGTAGGGTGAGCAGAGACAAGAACCTTCTGGAGTGTAGGAAAATAAATTGGAAAATAAAAAGTTTTCTTCCAGTCATTGAGGAACTGTCAGTAGCACTAATTTTACATCAGTTAAGTAAGCTGTAGAATTACATCAGTGAACAAACCAGAAAAAAGTTCCTGCCCTCATGCAGCTTACACTCTAGTGAGCAGAATACAGGCACTGAACAAGGAAACAAATGTATCATAACATGTCAGATGGGAATGAATGCTCTGAGGAAAGCATTGGCGACGGAGCGGGGGTTGCTAATTTACAAAGAGTGGTCTGGATAGGAAGCGAGTGTAGTGTGATGGGAGAACCAGGCCTTTGGCATCTGACAGCCCTGAGTTCAGATTCTGGTTCCAGCCCTTACTGACTGTAAGGGGCTGAACAGGTGATTTAACCCCTTTAAAAATGAGAAAGGAAATGCCTGTCTTAGGGCACCAAGCCCGGTCCTTGCCCTCCTCCTTCCTGTCTCAGGAAAGACACTATTTATTATTGGAAATTGAGGTTTGGAACAATGAAACATAACTGTGCAACCTGGTATGAAAAGCAAACAAATGCCTGAAGTTTCTACCCTCTTCACATTTAAACCTCATTTTACTTAGTGTTTTTCTCCTGTCATTGATGCACAGGAACAATATTAATTATATATTAAAAAGGATTAAATACTAGTGAATTCAATTCAAAAAGTTTTATGGGATATCTTTTTGTATAAATATCTTGAGAGAAATACAAAGGTCAAAAGCAACTGCATCTGCCTCTGGAAGGAAAAACATAAGCATGTACAGTCATCCCTCAGTCTCCATGGGGGATTGGTGGCAGGACCCCTGAGGATATCGAGATCTGTGGATGTTCAAGTTCCTTTTATAAAATGGCATAGTACTTGCATATAATCTATGCGTATCGTCCCGTGTACTTTAAATGATTTCTAGATTACTTATATACCTAATACAATGTAAATGCTATGTAAATAGTTGCCTGTGCTTTTTGGAACTTTCTAGAACCTTTTTTTCCCTAATATTTTTGATCTGTGGTTGGTTGAATCCATAGACACAGTGGCAATAGATATGTACAAAGCGAACGTCACAAGGGTGGGGGGAGGGGTTAAAGTGCTATTTCTCAGAGGCTGCAAGGTAAGAACTTGACGTGGGCCTTGCCTGATGAGAGGAAGGATGTTCCAGGTGGACATGTCAGCAGGGATGGGAGAGGAGCCCTGCTGGATGCAGAAGGAACCAAAGGAAGACATCAAGGGGGCAGGAAAGTAAAGGGTGCTGAAAATGTTGCTTTGAAACGTGCAAATCTTATTTCGAAATCAGGAATGAAACTGAACGAGACAATTTGGGGGCAGCTGCAAACCTCCCTTATTGGACACTTCTTTTATGTGGGGGTGTGACTTCTACCTCTAATCTTTTAAGGGAATAGAAACATGCTGAGGATACATGCCACTTCTAGCTCCAAAGCCTGAATTCAGGTCACCTGGCAAAAGGACACTCTGACAATGTAAGATAAGGAGGAGAAAAACTACCTTTTCCCCCCCCAGGAATGGTTTGGTTCTGGCCCATTCTAAAATGCTTAGTAAGAGTACTCCTAATTCTTACACCCCAGCAGGACATAGGATGAAATACTTATGGAGACTGGGCAATGCAAGTTGCTAAAAAGAGATTTGTTGCCACCCTAGATTTTCAACTGTAGTTTAAGACTCTAAAATCTACTTCGGGCTACTCTGGGTAAAGACAAAAACCTGATCTCTCTCATTCTCTCTCTTTTTTTATCCTCTGAAAAGTGCAATCTTGATTCTATATGCAGACTTTAAAATGTTTTGAAGGTGGAATTCTCAGCAGCAGAAAAATAACTGTAAATACATTTTGGCAGGATTTGAATAATTTTTCAACTTTCTGCAGCATATGCAGACAATAACCAAATAAAATTATAAATCAGAGTGTGCCACTTGAGAGTTTTGTTGAAAGAAAAATGTCATCTCAAATCTCAGCCTAAAGGTAGGCTACAAATAAATACCTATATATTCTCAAGTTACAATTTCCAAAGTGGTTTCACCATACAAAGGGGGATATTTTAAAAGCATATCATTATCAGTTCCAGCTTGTGAGAGCTCATTGAAAACCGCAAATCAGATTGATGATATCAGTGTTTGTCATTTACTGTTGATACAGAGATGGAACTACATAGTTATTCTGCTACTAGTAAGGTAAAAGCAATCCACATTTATTGTATACTTGTGGGCTTTGGAAGCATGCTACTTGCCCTAGTACATGAAGCTATCAGAGGAGTACCTACCAAAGATCCTATGAGCAACTAATGAAACCTCCTTATCCTATAAAAGTGGAAACTGAGTCCTAGAGTGGTCAAATAGTTGTCCATGTTGTCCAGCACCAGGTGACCCATTCAAGATGGATGATCACACAACCCCCCCAAAGACATAGAATCTGCAGAGTACTGTCTGTGCCTTTAGGGTGGACCCAAGAACATCTTGTCCTGTGGTTTCTGACCTTGATTTCTAAGCATGTATCTAACTCCAATTTACGCCCTTTGGTTCTTGTAAGCTCCCTGTATTACTTTAATTTTCCTCTAAAGAAAATAATTATCTGAAATAAGTTTCTGTCTATTTGCTTCTCACCTCCCTCCCTCCCTCCCATGCAGGGAGAGAGGGAAAGAAAGAGAATTATTTTCTATCCAATAACTGAGTCAAATTGTCCAAATGACATCCTGAGAATAATAGGCTTTCAAGAAAGCTCAGCAGCTAATTCGATATCCAGGAGAACAGAGGAAAGGAGGTCTGGAGGGAGAAAAAGACACATGCCTCCTATTTGTCTGAGATCCCTTTTGAATTAGCCACCTGCTCTTTGCCTCATTTATAATTCTTCCAGACAGACTGCTACTTGGCATTGTCAACAGTGACCTATCAGAACTGCAGTACAGTTTCAGATCACAGATTGGAAGAGGCAAAGGCCAGAGCAAGAAACAAAACTGTGGCTTCAATACCACCTTTTCACCTCGATCCCACCTCCTCACCTCCATACAAACATTAGCATCCATCAAGGTGAATGAATGAAGCAGATCTGGCTGCCCAGAAAAGTTCACAAAGGCCCCGGGATGCTCTTGCATGGTCTCACCAGCCTTTTATCAGAATATGTGTTTTCCCTTCTAAGTTGGTACTCATCTGCACATGGGGAACATGGCTGGGAAACGGATCTGGGATCATTCTTTCTACTAAAGAGGCCATAGCAAACGGTCAAACAAGGAACGAACTTCAAAGGTAATGCTAGAATTTGTTGTAGCTTATCTGGAAAATGCAGCCATTTAACACAGACTATCTCTACAAAATACCAAAACAACCAACCAAATAGGAAAAAATATTTTAATTGTTGTCTATCACGTGGCCCTTATGAAAGAGTGCTTAATAGCTATTATTTTCAATTCATACAAAGGGACAGTAATTATAAACACCATCCTATGGTGCTGAGATTACCATCAGATGAGATGGTTATTGAGAAGATGCCCCTTTATTGGCAATCAACTCCAAAAAGGATAAAAGGGGGGAGCCAGAGAGAGAATGACGAAGTCTGCACAGCCCAAGGAAGGTTGGTGCTCTTAGAATAGAGACCCTATTATATCCCATGATTCCCTAAAACAAACCCAAACTGAAATATGAGGCCAATATCCAGAAATCCCTGTACTATATAATATACCAATAAGCAAATGCGTTGAAAAAACAAAACAGAAAATATGTATAATGTTGTAAAGTAACAAGGAACATATTAAAATATTGTTTTAGTTATTTAGCTAGCACTTATACATGTGCCATGTGTTGCTGAAAGCAACTTGACAAACACTATCCCATCAGTCCTCATAGCATTTCTACAAGGTACATACTACATCCAATGCTGAGTTCTACCCTCTGGGTTCCCACCTTCTCCTAGGTTTTGGCAAATTAATTCCTGCCTCTCTTGATAGTTATTTGATGTCCCTTTAAAAGCACTGTAGTCCTAATGTCTTTATATTGAATGACTGGCAAACACAAAGGAGACATATCACTTATAATGAGGGATAAGTATTTGTCTCAGTTGACTAGCCAACTAACCAAGACTCTTAATTTCCCAGGTTATAATCTCACTGTTCTTACATATTTTTATGAAAAATATGAAAATACAAAAATGAAGAATATAGCAATAAACCCCCATTATTCATCCTCAGACTTAGCAAATATCAAGATTTTCCTACGCTTCCTATCTCTCTCTCTTACGCTCCTCTCTCCCTTTACCTTCCTTCCTCTCCTCTCTCCACCTCTCTCAGTTATTTTAAGGAGAATCCCAGACATCAGCTCATTTCACTCCTAGAATTTCAATATGTGTCTCTAAAGTAACATGGAGGTTTTTCTCAAATAATTTTGGTATAATTATTGGTGCATAATGTCATCATTGCACGTAAGACAAGAAATAATACTTTGGTGTTATCTAATACCTACCCATACTCAAATTTCCCTGATTGTCTCAGCTGGTCAGTTTGAGTCAGAATTCAAACAAGGCCCACATACTGCACTTGGTTGTTATGTCCTTTAGGTCTCATTTAATCTAAAGTAGATCTCTCTTTATTTTTCTTTCTTCATCCCATTGATTTATTAAAGAACCTGGGTCAGTTGTCTGACAGAATATCACACATTCACAACTTTTCTGTTAGCTTTATTCTGAGGTCATTTAACTTGTTTCTTCATCTGCCTTCTTTCTTTTTTTTTTAACATGTATATTGGAGTATAATTTCTTTACAATGGTGTGTTAGTTTCTGCTTTGTAACAAAGTGAATCAGTTATACATATACATATATCCCCATAACTCTTCCCTCTTGCGTCTCCCTCCCTCCCACCCTCCCTATCCCACCCGCCCTCACAGATTTGACTAGACTTGGATTTTACTGTTTTCACAGAGATATGTCATAGGTGGTGCTGTGTAATTTGGATTGAATTATGTCAAGAGGACACAACCTTACTGCTGCTGAGATTGATCAATCAGTGGGTTCAGGTGATGGCAGCCTGAAGCCTCCTTGGTACAATTACCCATCAACCTTTCATCTTGTGACTTCAGCCATTTATGAGCATTGCCTGACTCTGTTGTTTCATTTGGGTTGCAAAACAATCATCCTTTCCATATTTATTGCTTGGAATTTTGTAAGGAAGAAATTTCCCTTTTTAGGTAGGTGTATTTGGTTGTCCAAAAATATAGTTTATACCGGAAAAACAAGAATATATGCTTAATTCTTTCATATTAGTTGTCTAATTTTAGAGTGAAGTTGTTGCTCTAGTTATTACAGGGGTGTCCAGTAATTTCTCCTTCTATTTATATAGTTTTATTATGACCCCTTGGTTTTTACGTGTTTATTCTGTGTCCAGTAATTGCATTTATTTTCCCTTTCATGTCAAAATTGTCTCATCTTTGGCCAATGGGAGCCTCTGGATCCTTTGACAACTCTTTGGGCCTTTGGAATCTCCCCTGTGAATTTTGTAAATTTTCTACCCCAAACCTGGAATCAGTCATTCCTCTAGAAATCCTGGTTCCTTTCAGAGTGGAATGGTATTTGGATAGCATGACGCTCATTTCTGTTGGGTTATTATTGCTTCTATGCCTTTTCACTGGACAGAACTAAGAAATATATAACTTTAAACAAAAATAAAACTTTAAGTTTATATTGCCATTTCCAATTACATTTAATGTAGGATTTTGCTTAGTTTATTTGGCTTTTACTGAATTTCTTTTCTCATATCTGAAAATCTTGACTCCTTACAGTAGTAAAATAATCACTAACTTGCATTATGTACGTAACTATAACACTAAAAACAACAAAAAATAGTTTCAATATAATAATATCAACACCACTAATGAGTGAACTTTAAGATTTCTTTGCAGATCTACATGTCCTCAGATAACATTCCATTAAAGATAGTAAAAATATCATGTTCTGGAATCACTTGAAATAATTCCTTCTGTGTGCTTATGGCACACACAATTAGATTCATTTGTTTCCATTAATTTTCAGTTTTTAGACTGCTTTCTTTACTTTTTTGTTTGATTTTATTCTCTGAATATATTTACATCTTCCCAAGTTCAAAACTTAAAACAAGATATATTCAAAGAGGTTTCATGTTCATCACTGTGTCCACCATGTTCCCTTTATCCACATACAGATTATCATTTTTATTAGTTTTGTTAGTTTGCTAAACTTATCCTTTCATTTCTTTTTGGCAAATAAAAATATTCAGTACAGATATTTATTTATTACCACTCTCCTTCCTACTGTTCTTACACAAAAAGTAGCACACCACATATACCTTTCTGCCTCTTTCTTCTGTTTTGTCACCAATATGCCCTGGAGATACTTCATACTAGTGAGTTAAAATCTTCTGCGTTCTTTTCTTACAAGTGCATACTGTGTTATCCACCTTTTTCAGTTGTCTTCAGTGGGCAGATTATTCCAAATTACTTAGTCCCCATGCTAAAGTCAACTGTCTTCTTCTTGGGTCTGTAGGTAAAACATTAGTTTGATAAGCACAGCTCCATGCCTGTAGGAAGCAGTTGTTCAAGTGTGGCTTCACTGGATGGTGGAAGGATCTTTCCTTACTCCACTGCACGGACCTCTGGTACTTTACTCCAGTGAAGTATAAAAAAGACCACAGTCCTGAGTGTTAATGCTACCAAGACTCTCCCTCTCTCTTATCCTTTACTTGAAGAAATGTTTCCAAATTGAAATATGCCAGCACTATTTACTTCTTCCCTTGATGTTTTCTGAGAGTTGCAGCATTGGACGGATTCTCTGATTTATTCATTCAAGAAATGTTTACTGAGCATCAACTATTTGGCAGACCCTGAACATGCATAAAAATGAAATATAGTTGGGACTTCCCTGGTGGTCCAGTGGTTAGGACTTCGCCTTCCAATGCAGGGAGTGAGGGTTCGATCCCTGGTCAGGAAGCTAAGATCCCACATGCCTCATGGCCAAAAAACCAAAACATAAAACAGAAGCAATAGGGTATCAAATTCAATAAAGACTTTAAAAATGGTCCACATCAAAAAAAAAAAAAAATGAAATTAGGCGTGGTCCCTGCCCTCAGAGGGCATTAAGGGGGGATTAATGAAAACGACACGTTTCTGTTTAAAACAAATTTCAACTATAACTGCTTATCAAATGATCACTTAAAACAAAATGACTCAAAAATGCTAAGAATAAATTTTGTAACTTATTTTTCAGGGAAAGAGAAAAATAAAGTAGGGATAAAGAAATATGAATATATAATTAATTAATACAGTAACTCTTTGTACCCTAAAGATAAAGATCACCACTTCTTTTCAAGCATCCATAGAATGTTGACACAAATTAATCATATATATATGTGAAACCAAAAAATAACCCCTAAACAAATACCCCAAAATAAAAACAACAAAGGCTATACTTTATAGCCTCGATTTAATAAAAGAAAGTATTTTAAATGCTTTTCTAAATAATAGTTGAGTTAAAGGAAAAATATGTAATTAGAAAATCTTTCAAAGACAGAATGAGGATACTGCTTATTAGATTGAAGACAAAACTGAATTAGAAGCAAATTTAAAACCTTAATTTTATTGTAAAAATATTAATTCACTAAAATAAATAAACTATGCATTAAACTGAAGAAATAAGAAATGGAACAACAAAATACGCCTAAAGTTAACAGGCAAAGTTAATATAAATATTAAAATGCACTAATTAGAAAATACAGCAGAATTGATTAATACAATAGCTGATTATATAAAAAGAAAAATTAAATTAAAATGAGAAGTATGAAAAGTATTATAATAAAAGAACATACGCAGATAAGTTTTGAAATAAAAACAACTTAATAACATGTTAATTAATCTTAAAGCATTCACTGATATATCTTGAAAAATAACTGGAGTTGGCTTATGATAATGTAGAAAGCCTGAATATTCAATAACCAAGGAAGAAATGAACATGTTATTAAAAAAAGAAGACCTATAAGACTTCATGTATGTACAGTTTTACTAAGAAATGTTTTCAAACTTTCAAGGAACACATAGTTACCATGCTATTGTATATAAATATTAGAGGCCAAAGGAAAATCTAAGGAGCTTTCTGAATTCATTTTATGAAACTGGTATAGCCCTGATTCAAAACTTGAGAAAAAAATCACAAACTATAGATAAATTTTATTTTATAAGCAGAGATGTAAAACTTAAATAAAATACCATTAAATAGAAATAAAAAACAACTTAAAAAGAAATTACCCATTAAAACCAAACAACGATTTGGATCATTGCAAGAATGTTTAATTTCCATAATACAACAAATTTTTGCTGTTTAAAACCCCAATCTGTGGTACTTTGTTACAAAGACAACCTATCAATACATTGAGTTGGATTTTCTAGTCAATATAATAAAACTACTGGCAAAGAGGATCACACTTACTATTACTTAGAGATCAGAAAATTACATGTTTGGAAACTCCAAAAGAATCAACTAAAAAACTCTTAAGTAGTAATAAGAGATTTCAATAAGGTGAACAAATACAAATCAACATGCAAAAAGTCATTGCTTCCTATTTCTAGTGATATCCATTTAGAGGAGGAAAAAGGAAGGAAGGAATTGATTTGTAATAAGAAAAATCGTAATAAAAAAAGCAGGAAATGTATATAAGGAAATTTCAAATTTTTCCTGATATCTATATCCATATCCATTTCCATATCTATCTGGTTATACTATATTCCTAGATAGGAAAAACAAATTTGTAAAGATGACAATTCTTATAACAGTATATAATTTGGGACAATTCCAACTAAAGTCGCCAAAGATTGCTTTTGGAAGTTTACACAATTTTAAAGTTTATATGGAATGAGTATGACTAACCAAGAACATAAAAAGAAATGAAGAATTTCTCAACCAGATATTATAATCTACAATCAAAATGTAATATTTAAGACAGTCTGAATCAGGTGCTAGAAATTATAAATGTAACCAGGAAAATAGTTCAGAAAGAGATTCTAACAGATAGATTTTTAACATGTGATAAAGATCATGTCGCAAATTGGAGAACAAAGAATTGGTCAGTAATTAGTGTTCAGGTAGTGGGTTAACTACTTGGTATAAGACAGGACTACTGCTTCTCTTCCTAGCCTATACCAAAATTTCAAATGAACTTAAGACAAACGTTAAAGATGAAACCATTAAAAAAATGGGAAAATACATAGGTAAAAAGAGATACTAAAAAGATTTCATTTCATAAAAGTCATTATTTAAAATTCTACAGACTCAAATAGCATAAACATAAATAAACATACCATTTGAGAAAATATTTTCCACAAATATGAAGGCAAAAGCTTAATATACATAATATTTAAGGAGCTTATACAATAATTGAGAAAAACAATGAAACCTCAATAAAACAGTAAATGAAAACATAGCCACAAAACGTGTGAAAATGTAAACCACAATAATTAAAAAAGAAATCTGTCTGACTTATTTCACTAAGCATAGTATTCTCTAGGTCTATCCATGTTGCTACAAATAGCAGTATTTCATTCTTTTTTATGGCTAATATTCCATCATATATATATATATTTATATATATATCACATCTTCTTAAGCCAATCATCTGTTGATGGGCACTTGGGTTGTTTCCATGTTTTGGCTATTGTAAATAGTGTTGCTGTGAACACTGGGGTGAATGTATCATTTTGAATTAGAGTTTTTCTTTTTTTCAAAATATATACCCAGGCGTGGGATTGCTAGTCAGACAGCAATTCACTAAAATATTAACAATGGTGGCCTCTCTCTATTGGGTTGGTGAAGAATATTTTTAAACTTTGTGTATATTTTCTAAAATGAGCATAAATTCATATTATAGATGCAAATAAGCATTACTATAAAAAGAGCAGAAAATTTTATAATGTAATTTAGAAACATTGTCATTCAAAATATGTTGATCGAAAAAAAAAGTAAACTGCTATTATTGGTAGATTTCATTTATGTAGAAGCCTCAATTCCTAACAGTTTTTAGATGAACTAGTAGTCACTGTACTTTGTTTTAAAAATGCAAGTAGCTTCCTTCTTTCACTGACAAAGCTCAGGTAAGAAGCTTGCAGTTTCTTTATGAAGATGCAAGACCTATTTATTTGGTTGGCCAAAAAGCGCCTTTGGTTTTCAAGTAAAAATAAAAGACACATTTTTCATTTTCACCAAGAACTTTATTGAACAATGTATTCACCCTTTTGTTCCACTACCTTCTGCCATTTTTCAGGCAACTTCTTAATTCCATCTTTCTTTATAATTTTATCTTGTTGAGAAAAGAACTTTCCCAGGTGCCTTTTACAGTCTTCCAGGGAATTGAAAATTTTTCCATTAAGAGAATTTTGTAAACACCAAAATAAATGGAAATCCGAAGATGCCATGTCTGGTGAATATGGCAGATGAAACAGAACTTCCCAGACAAGCTGCGACAGTTTTTGCCTGGTCATCCAAGAAACATGCGGTCTTGCGTTATCCTAATGGAAGATTATGCGTTTTCTGTTGACTAATTCCGGACACTTTTCATTGAGTGCTGCTTTCAGTTGGTCTAATTGGGAGCAGTACTTGTTGGAATTAATCGTTTGGTTTTCCGGAAGAATCTCATAATAGAGGACTCCCTTCCAATCCCACCATATACACATTACCTTCTTTGGATGAAGACCGGCATTTAGTGTGGTTGGTGGAGGTTCATTTCGCTTGCCCCACGATCTCTTCCGTTCCACATTGTTGTACAGTATCCACTTTTCATCACCCGTCACAATTTGTTTTAAAAATGGAACGTTTTCATTACGTTTAAGTAGAGAATCACACGCAGAAATATGGTCAAGAAGGTTTTTTTCCACTTAAATTACGTGGAACACAAACATCAAAGTCATTAACATAACCAAGATGGTGTAAATGATTTTCAATGCTTGATTTGGATAGTTTGAGTATGTTGGCTCTCTCCCACGTGGTATAACGTTGATTGTTCTCAATTAAGGTCTCGATTTGATCGCTATCAACTTCAACTGGTCTACCCAACCATGGAGCATCGTCCAGCGAGAAATCTCCAGCACGAAACTTTGCAAACCACTTTTGACGTGTTCAATCAGTCACAGCACCTTCTCCGTACACTGCACAAATCGTTTTTTGCATTTCAGTTGCGTTTTTACCTTTCTTGAAATAATAAAGCATAATATGCCAAAAATGTTGCTTTTTTTCTTCCATCTTCAATATTAAAATGGCTACACAAAAATTCACCAATTTTGATTTTTTTTTAAATGCACGCTGATATGACAGCTGTCATATACAATCTAACAAAATTGTTTCTAATGAAGTTAAAGACAACTAAGCGCTACTGGAGCCACCTTACTGAAAAAAACAAACTTCTTGGCCAACCCAATACTAAGAGTAGGCAGGTTCAAAGCTGTACTTGTTAGCTCTTGACACTAAACATTTTTTTTGCCCTGCTTTCAATTTTTAAAAAATTAATTAATTAATTTTTGTTTGCATTGGGTCTTCATTGCTGTGCGTGGGCTTTCTCTAGTTACGGCAAATAGGCGCTACTCTTCGTTGCGGTGCACAGGCTTCTCATTGTAGTGGCTTCTCTTGCTGTGGAGCACAGGCTATAGGCGTGCGGGCTTCAGTAGTTGTGGTACACGGGCTTAGTTGCTCCGTGGCATGTGGGATCTTCCTGGACCAGGGATCGAACCCATGTCCCCTGCATTGTCAGGCAGATTCTTAACCACTGCGCCACCCACTGCGCCACCAGGGTAGTCCCTAAGCAATTTCTATTAACAACTTTCACTGTAATGTATGGATGGCATATTGTTACTTTTAAAATGTACATAAATATGTATTTCAGGCACATATGTGGAAGCCTATGTATTTGAAAATGTTTCGGATCCAAATAAAGGAAACCATTTATAACCTTTCCATGTAATTACGATCACAAGGCTTAAACTTCAATCACATGAACAAATTCCTCCCTGGATCCCAACACGTTTTCCTGCCTTTCTCTTCCTTCCAAAATCATTAAAATGAAGTTCCAAAAGTATGTACTTCTCCTCTCTACTTCTAATTAGCCCACTCTTCAGTTTAGTTGGCAAATGTGACATTTGCATAACCAATAGCTCTCTTTCAAAGAGGACTGTGATGTGGGTGATTTTGAAAGGTCTAAAAGAGGTTTTGTGACCTTCAGTAGGGTCCATCTGACCACTCAAATAGAAGCTTCCCAGCCACAAATGGCCCGCGTGTCAGACAGGGAGCTTCCTTCGCATATGCCTACGTGGATAACTCCTCTCTCATCCCTTTTCTGCTGGCACAAGTCAGAGGTGCTGTTCCAAGTGTGAAATGTGGGTACGAGCAGCAATTTACAGAGGGTGCGTTGCTTTTTTGTGTCTGTTGGTGGCACATTGGAAAATGGGTCTGGCACAGCTCATCCCTCACAAATGCTTAATGCCATCCCTGGGGACAGGAATATCACGAGCCCAGAAAAACACAGCTTTTAGCTGCTTGGTACTGAAAATTTCAGGCAAAATTCCAAAAGCCTTCAAAGCTAATGTCAAATTGACAAAGTGCCAAAAACCTCTCTGGCATTAAATATCCACTCTTTATTTTCTCCCTTCAGGTGAACAGCTTGTGAAAATAATAATGTGATAATGCCACCCTGTGTTCCAAATATCTCGAAGCACCATCTTGTTAAGCCTCTCGGCATCCCTTTGAGACTAATGGGAATTGAGCTGACTTATTCATTTTACAGACGAGAAAACCCCACAGAAGATGGGTCAAATGGCTGGGCGATGGCCATGCAGACTTATCACATAGGTCCCAGGTCTGAATTTAGTTCTCAAAACAATTCCAAGTGTTGTAGGAAAGGACCTGAAAAGCTACCATCAAAAAGGGCCAAAGCAAGTTTCACACAGGATGCTAGGTGGGTTGGGGTAATAAACTGGCAAAAGCGATCAAAACACATCCCAGGAGGAACAACAAGGCATAGTCTAGGCATAACAATAAGGCACAGTGTAGGTGTGCGGCCAGTTGGAATCAGAGAGAATTGGCATGGGCCATCAGAAGATCTAATGTGGCATTACGGGCATCTTACAACAGCAGGCACAGTAGATTTCTGTCATTTCAAATTTTTTTAGTGCATCTGAGCCCCCATCCCATAATTACAGATTCCACTATTAAAGGAGTTACAGCAAGGAACAGGACTCTACCCCTCACTACAGAAGTAACTTCCCTTCCCTACATCCTAACAATCTGGCTTCGAACACATGATCTAAACCAGTCAATGGGATGGCCTTGTTAAGGACTCTGCATCTAGAGGAAGTGTGTCAGAGAAGCAAGGCACATTTTAGAGCTTCTTATGACCGTTGCATCCAATGACCCAGCAGTGCTCCAACAATGTTGTCTCTCAGGTGTGCCTTTGCCTGGAGTTCTGGCCAACAAATTTCCCTTAGTGCCTCTTTTGTTTCCTGAGCCTGATTCTCCAGCCTTCCTGTTAATTCAGGGAGATAGCTGATATCTTTCTAATAAATTCATTTTTAGCTGAAATTAACTACGGTCAGATTCTGTAGTTTGCAACCTGGAAGATTGAAACAGGCAACGACCAAGGCTGTAGAGAAGTTAACATTAAGCAGATCTAGTGGCATATGTCAACTTTATAGCAACAGGAACTAAAGGTTTGGAGGAAGAATCCCTCCCAAGTATGGCAGACAGTACTGAGTGATCTAAAATCCATTTCCTTGTCTTATTTTTATGTATCCTGTAGAATTATCTTTACCAATCTCCCTTGCAGTTAGCTATGGCACATGACTGAGTTCAGTGACAAGAATGTGCATTGAGTGATGTGTGTGTCTCTTTCAGACTTGGCCCATTAAAACCTTCCATGTATGCTGCTCCATTTCCTTTTCCCTTTTTGGTTTGCTCTAAGTTTTGACTCTAGGGTAGTTTCGGACACCACGTGTTGAAGATGGCAGAGCCCACACCATCCTGGGTTCTCTGAATGACTGTATGAAGGAGGGTCACCCCACTAACCTGCTCACCAGTCCAGCATGGATCCTTAATCGAGAAATAAATTTCTGCTGTGTTTGAACTATTATACTTATGGGGATCTACTTATTACAACATAGCATAAATATACAACGTATAGTACAAACCCAGGTAATCAAAGACATTCAAATTCAGAACAACACCAGCAGCAAGACTGACTTGATGTTGAGTCCCTGAATTGATGGTCTACAGCTTTGGAATTTCTCTCAATTAGGAAAAATACAAATAACAACTGGGATAAAATCTCTAAGGGTTGATTATGCAACTACAGCTACACAAGTTGAAAGGATGCAGGCACAAAAGCTCATTAGATATTTGACGATTCTGAATAGAATTGTAGAATTTATTAGAGATCAATAAATCCTAAATTTTTGTTTCTCTTTCATGCATTGAAGTATCTCCAGACTAGAGATAATGAAAAAGATAAATTATAACTTTGGTTCTGCTTTTACCCCTTTAACCTAGTTTTTTCCTTCTCAAATAGATCCAAGTAATGCATCTTACTCTCCCTCCTGGGTCTCTTTTCCCATCCTTTCATTTTATTTATTTATTTATTTATTTATTTATTTATTTATTTATTTGTGGTACATGGTCCTCTCACTGCTGTGGCCTCTCCCGTTGCGGAGCACAGGCTCCGGACGCACAGGCTCAGCGGCCATGGCTCACGGGCCCAGCCGCTCCGCGGTATGTGGGATCTTCCCGGACCGGGGCACGAACCCCTGTCCCCTGCATCAGCAGGCGGACTCTCAACCACTGCGCCACCAGGGAAGCCCCCCATCCTTTCATTTTAATTTATTTCCCAATCTCCCCCTTTTTAACTCCCTCTCAAGTGGATGGTTTCTTGGTGTCTCAGGCAGACTTGGGTAATCAGTTCTTAGAACCACACAGTACCTTGAGTATGTACCTAACGTTTGTTGAACGAAGAAATTATTCTTGTTTTCTATTTTTAATGAGACAACATTGCACTAATGTCTCCTCTCCATGTTCAACTTGAAAGAGACCTTAGAGATCATCTAGTCCAGTCATTACACACACACACACACACACACACACTCACACACTCACACACACACACACACCCTTCCACAATATATAGTTCCCTTCTACAGCATCTCTGATGTGGCCCATCCAGTCTGTGCATGCATATTCCTGGTGATGAGAAGCTTACTGCTTTATGAGAAAGCCTATGCCATTGAATGACATCTCCGAAGTTTTAAAAGTTGTTCTAATTTTAGATAAAAAATATTTCTCCATAAAACTTTCACTGATTGCTCAGCATTGGGGTTCCTTGGTGATCACATATCCCAGTAGAAATTCCCTTGCTTGGGAGTCAGAAAAATCTGGTTTCTAGCTCCACTTTTGCAGCTGACCAACTAGCTGACCTCAGGCAAATTGTTCCTCCTCTCCCACATGAAATGTCCTCAACTATGAAATAAGAGGTAGGAAAAATATTATATTTAAGATCATTGATTAAAATAATGCTTATAACAGAAACCTATTACACACCATTATGTGCTTACCTCCAGGCTAGCTCTGATTCATCAGTTAACACAATTTTGGTAAGGCTATTTAACCAGCCCAAATATTACCAATTTGTATTACTATTCCATCCACAATTATTTATCTTCTCCACAGAGATATCAGAGAAAAATCTTCATAGTCGTACTGAAGTCCAGATACAGCACCTGTATTTATATTCCTTATAATTCCAACCAAAGTTAAATATGAGTAAATTTGTATGACTTGCTTTAAGGCATTGAAACTTGACATTCTTTTCCAAATATCCTCAAATCATTAGCCTGAGTCTATCTTTGACCAGTCCTTAAAATATAAAGATACTTAGTAAATCATGGATAGTCAAAGGACATGCTTTCTGTACCAACACCATGGTCTGCCTAGTACAGTTCCACCAGTTCCGATGCACCCAAAATGAAACCCCAGGTGAAGAGATGTTTCTTTCCTGCCATTGTGGTACACAAAGGTCAGACATCAAGCGCAAAAACTGCATCTTGGAGAAGCATGCTACTGAGATAATAGCAGAATGTTGAAGTAAAAATGGGTTTTCCATCAAGATGGGTCTTATTAATGGAGTCAGGTGCTGTGTAATGTACTGTGTCAAGTGCACTGTATAAGTGCATATTAGATGGCGTCAAAGACACAGGTAAAATCTAAAAAAGATATATGTATATGTACAACTGATTTGCTTTGCTGTACACCTGAAACACAACATTGTAAATCAACTATGCTCCAATAAAGCTTTTTAGAAAAATACACAAGTAAGATGAGAATTAGGAGCACAGGATAAATTAGACAAGATGGAAGTGGCCTGAATCCATCCAATGACTGGCTGCCTGGATGTGTTTTATATGCTCTGGCTTGAGTTTACTTATGGGAGGGAGTCAGCTTCATACAGAGGGACTGGGATTTGAAAGACTACTTAAAATGAGAAAAGCATGGTACTACCTCTTTGGAGGATATTTCTGGTCTTTCAGCTTTCCTTGGAAAGTCTCTAAGCTCTGTTTAGTTTTCTGAAACAGTTCAGATTACTCCACAGTTTCTAGTAATATTTAATAATCTCAAATCAGTTAGGCCATATCTACTTAGGCCCAACATGTACTATAAAGTAGGAATGTTCATTGTGAGTACAATAGGGAGAGGGAAGGAACGCTAACAATAAACATAATTAACTGAGGACAAAAATCATGTGATGGAAATCTCTATGCTGAAGTATCAGCCCAGGGTGATTCTCTAGGAAGCTGCAGAACTGCCCTGGGGTACCTGATGTCATCTGATCCCTATCCATAATGCTAGAAACATAGTAAAACAAGCCTAAAATCCATTTGGAACCAGTCAGGGTCCTGCTTCACTGCAATAATCCCAAGAATACCCATTTCCCTCTAAGAAGCTGCCCTTTGGGACATTCCTGTAACACATCCCACTTTCAGGCTCTCTCCTACTGAAACTGGTCCTGTTGGGATTGTAGCCAGAAGAGTTGCTTCTGGTTGGAAGCTGTGATGGAGATGTCCAACAGAAATGAGTCTGTGAGTACCTGGGATGGAAGAACTATTTCACAGAACCAACTTTTTTCTCTTAGTGTCAAAAAGGGCTGAAATCAGTAGGAAGAACCACCCCTGTCAGTCAGCTCCCTCTATGTTCAGCTGCCTTGTAAAGCATCCTAACTAGGGTGGTTTTCATAAAGTAAATATGCCCTTAAATCCTTCGTAGCCAAAGGTTACAAAGCCTTTGCAAGGGTGGGTGGACCACAAAAAAGAGATCCGTGAGCATATTTTTACATTGGCAAGAAAAGCAAAATGTCACTCAACTAAATTTAAGATTGTTCACACACATCTGCTACCACCAGAATGCTATAAAAAAAAAAAAAGAAGAAGAAGAAAGAAAGAAAAAAGAAATGCAAATAGCTCACAGTCTAAATAGCTCTGGACATTTTTCTATTCTTCAGATGACTTATGCTATTTCAACAATGATTGAAAGGCTCTCAAAGCAGAAGCCAAAACATGTTTGTGGTCTATCACATAGGGACAATTTTTGGTTAAATAAATACACAGACAACCGTATCTCAACTAGAAAATATATGTTAGATAGCTGTTGTTATAAATACATCACTAAAATGTGTGCACAAAGTCTAGAAATGTAAAATGTTACACTGCAGACAATATCATAAGTAAATCACATCCCTAAGAGATAGAGACAAAGATTGCTAGAAAATACATTTCTGAATCAGGTACATGTCCTCCCATTTCAGAACATAAAGCAGATGCATCTTATGACATGAGCCTCAAATCCTCTAAATTAGAATCTTACAGTCTAATCAACCAGAGTGATTTGTCCAAAGTCTACCACTGCAAATAATGGATACAGTTTATCATAAAGGAACAACCAAAGTTTTAAAAACACAGAAGTCTGCTCAACAGTGTGTGAAAGGCCCTACTTATTCATCTCAAAAGTCAAAGCATAATGGTAAAACACAGGGAAATTAAACTAAAACAACTGGAATCATATATCTACCTTTCTTTTCAAAAACAGAGTTCTTTTATATATTGACATCAGTTAAAGAAATCATCAGTGGATCTAGTAAACATAGCTGACAAACATATATAACAAGGGCTCCTTAATATAAAACTAAGTCACAGCCTCCCAAATTTTGTACCAAATACACTGTCAAAATGTAAGTGCCATTTATCCAAAAATCAAATGCCAAATTACTGAAGACTTAAGAAGCAACAGTAAATTCACCTGGAAGTTATCCATAACAGAAAAAATCAGTTATATTTGAATTAGGGGTATAGTTAAGTAAATTGTATTTACAATGGTTTTTACATAGGAGGAGAACTACTGAGGGAAATAAATTCCATATTACAATAATATAAAAAGATAGTTTTCTCAGACTTTAAAATAAGTGGTTCAGCATAAATAAATGTTCCAAACCTCACTTAACTGGCCTGAGAAAAGATAATTATTTGTTATATTACTTTTTTTACGACACTCTGTTCCCTTAGACAAATTTGAATAGCTAATCAAGATATCTGTGGAGGTCATTCTTCAAAGCAATTCAAAGTATCATTTCTTCACTGGCTGTGTGATATAACAGTATCATAAAACTATACCTTGGACAGTTTTAAGGAGGTTGTTATAAGATATTTTAGAATAAACTATTTTTTAAATTTCTGGTTTGAACAGTTAAATTGGACTACTTTGAAACAAATTAAATACTTCAGTGACGCTAAAGGTACCTCTCCAGTGGTCCATATCTAATCATTTTATAAAAGGATCTGCACTTTCCACTTACTATAGGCTTTTACGGTACATATTTTATACCAGTAAATTTAAAATTTCATAAGTCATCAAATATCTCCTATGCGTGCCAACATTAGAATACCTAGACATTTTCTCTTTTGGTAAGTGAAATATAATCTGCAATTTAAAAGTTTAAAACTATCCTTTAAAATGAGCACAGATCAGAAATAACTTTCCAAAGAGAGCCTTGTATTTACAAAAGGCAACAAACTGTACATTTAGAACTATTTAAATGAGTATTTTAAAATGCTCTGTTTTGTCCAACGGCAATGCAATTAATTTGTGGTAAATTAAAACAAAAACTTAGACTATAAAGATTCAAAGTACCAAGCATTCACATACCAACTGATGCAATGAGAAAGCAATTTTTCAAAATAACATATTCACACTTTCTAAAATAATATTTTTAAATGGTTAATCCTGAATTTCAAATGTAATGAAGCCCATTACATTTTACAGCTTAAATTTAGACTAACTCGGTTAGAGTTTGGAGTTTCCTCTCTCCAATTGTAAAAATATGATAGACCTAAAATAGATGATAGACATTTGGAAAACTTACACTGTCAGATTGCTTGCCCTGGTCACAGTCCCACGTCGTTGTTCGCTGGCCTGACCTCTCCATGGTGCTGAAGAGTTACTCTTGCCCATTTGAGAGGAAAGAGTTGTTTATTCAAACAGGCTTTACAAGAAATCCATAAAGGGCCATCTGTGTTAGCAAGTGAAGTTATCTGAAGAATTTCTGTAACACATACTACAAAGGAGATGCTTTACCCTTCAGTTATCAACCACGATGCTCAGGCAGCTCAAAGATTTTGGAGCAGAAATCTTCAAGTATTGACAAAAAAGAGGGAGAGCTCTTTGGGAGATGAAGTTTGCTGATTTTTCTCAGTGTTCTTCAAATTAAGGGGAAAAAAAGGGAGAAACTACAGGCTACTCAGAGAACAGAGGATTCCAGAAAAGTTCTTGATCTTAATGCAGAAAACAAGCTCCCATTAGTCCAAAGAAGCCAATTCACTTCATTCTATCATTGCATCTATTTTTTGATTAAACAAAAATAAAGCTCAGAATTCCACAAGGCACTGCACACACTATGTAAACAGGTATGCCTCACTCTAGCCCCAGCCTCTGTCTGCTGAAGACTATCACAGCAGAAATCAGGCTCTTGTGGCTTTCACAGATTACCTCTTTCTGAGGCTGAAACGTATACAGAGCCACATGACACCCAATGATGTCATCTCTAAAGCAGGTCACAGTTGCCGCTGTATGTAGATGAAGTTCTTCTAGTGAAGTGTTTGGCATAGTGATTTTCTTGCAAATCTACTTGCATTAAATAGTGTGGTCTTCTATCAATATACTTAACCCTATCAATACAGTGCCATGAAGAGAAAATCAATTTATTCCTCACAGGTAAAGAAGGGGTTTCCCCTCACGGAGCTCTAAAGGGAACTAGAGGAACTGTAGAGACAGACAGAAACTTCTAAAACATCTCTCAGAATTTTTAGCATTTAAAAAAATCATTATTTTTTAATGCCAATCTATGAAGATTGCAAAATAAAAATGAAGCAACTGTCTTCAACTCCAGACAACATTTTATTTGATGGAATTTAAGAATGTTTCATAGACAAAAAATTTTACTAACACCTATCTCTGAAAGGATTTGAGTATGTTTTCAAATGTTGGTAGGAAATTTCTTTTACTCATTATTTCTAGATGTTTTTCAGCTCTGAATACAATAACAAAAGTTTAACTATACTATAGGTAATTTTTACATGTAACTAGTAACAAATAGTATACAAAGATATTTTAAAGAATGTATAATAATGAGAATTATCCATTTCCATTCTGTGTAGTGTATTTTTCTCTTTCTTAACATGTAGTCACACACCATAACTTGGGATTTTCAGTCATAGTTGACTTTCTTGTCAGCTAATAGTTAAATCATCTAATCTCTCTTCATGCAAACTAAAAATCCTCATAGTCAAAGTGAAGATTAAATTGAAACTAATCTAATCAGTGCCTATTGACTGTATCCTCTTTTAATAAAAACCAAAGTGGATCAAACAACAGAAACCTTCCTTGGTGAGCACAGTACTTATATTTTTGAGAAAGAAAAGAACTAAAAATTCTAGGAAAACAGAATTTTCAACACAATCAGTGCCACTGGGAAAATTCTATTAAAACAATAATGGGTGTTTTGGTATCAGACCCAGGGAAAATTTGCCTAAGCACCCCCTCAAGGCACATGATTTACAATACAAAAATATCGAGATGCAACTTAGAAAAAATATTGATCACCTGGGTGATCGTGTCTGTTTCTTAAATAAAGTTGAATTTGTTTGCAATTTCTATAACTCACAGTTTTCTATTCTTTACGATAATAAGGATTACCTAAGATATTAAAAAAAAATACAGAATTCCCAGATATTCTAATTCAAAAGATCTACTATGGTTCTGGAATCTGTGGGGTTTTTTTTTAAAGCTTTCAAAGTAATTCTTATGCAGAAAACACTGCAATAATGAATATATTACAAAGTATACAATCATAAAAATCAAGATAAGTACAAAAATATATATGATATTTATCATAATAAAAGGCCAAATTGTTGCTACATGAAGCGTGCAATGTTGGAGGTTCCCTTCTTCCTGCCTCCTCAGATTTCCATGAGGAAGAAACTTCCTAAATACTCCCACACTCTGATTTCCACCCTTTAATCCACTCCAGGAAGGTAGGAGTTACCTTAACTGCAGGATTAGGCAAAGGCACTGGAAACCCAACATCATTCTCCCTCCATTTTTTAATGGGCTCCACCTCCCTGCACAAGATCTGTGGGTGAGGCTGGCAGTATCTCGTGCTTCCTGTGATTGATAAAATTCCTTAAATCCAAAGCTTAGTAGTAGAAAGCTCAATGGCCACAAGTTCGAATTCCACCCTCAAATCCAGCTTTGACAGGAAATAAAGCTGAGATTTTTATATCCCTCTGCCTAAATCTCTGGCCTTTCAAAGTAAGTTTCCACATCAAGAACAGAAAAGGAGTTATTTACTGATTCCCTAAAACCCCATCTTCCAACACTGTTATGTCGTTGACTAGACTTGGTCTTTTTGTTTAATCCCTGCTAGCCAGTTAATGTAACAAGTTTTATATGTGAACTAACTTAGTAAAATTTGCATAATACAGCTCTATAATAGAGACCTATAAAAAAGAGATGTCATGTGTAAAAATTTCATTAGAAACTTTCAAAATGCACTGCTCAATTCATTTTAATTTTATAATTGAGCCACTTAGAAGCTCCAGCTCTTGGCACTTTTCTTCAACAGCTACTAACTCTAGAATGGTATTCCCCAAAGTGTTCCATGGATCAGTAGTCCAATAAGATGTGACTCTTAATGAGTTTCCTGGTCAAAGAAGTTTAGGAAACATGAAAACAGTGATCCCCATCTTGCAAATTCAAAATGTGTATTAGCTTAGTAAGGCTCTAAGAAGTCCTGAAGTAAATAAATTAGCTTATTTCGCCCTTCCCCCAATTAACATCTATCAATACCCTATGAGACTAGTATTCCAGGTTCCACATTTTCGGAACTTCTGCTCTAGAAGATATTTCAGCAGTTAGATTTTTGTTACTAATAATACCTAAACATCTATATAATTAATCAATGAAATGTTATCGAGGATGTTCTCTAAGTTGGCAGTACGTCTGTTACAAGAACTGCCAATCATGACTGGGGAATTATGTAAATTCTGCAAGGGCAGAGGTTGTGTGTATTTGGGTGATCATTTTATCTCCAGGGCTTGACAAAGGGCCAGCACACAGCAGGCACTCAATATCTGTTGAATGAGTGAACAAATGATGTTGACCTAATCCAAGGATGGGAATAACTCCCCTCCCCACCCAAGATGTCTTATTTACAAAAAGAACATCCTAAAGAGTCTTAGGCCAATCAGGAAAAAAAAGGAATACAGTAGTAGACCTCACTCCAGTTCCACCACATCCAATTTCTCCTTGGATCCTAAAGCATCTTTCATACTCATTCGAAGAGTGAAACGCTGATTTGTAATGATGAAACTAGATTTTATAACAGAAGGTGCAACTGGGTCTAAACTAGAGATTCAACACTTTATCTCACCTAAGCTGTAGAATAAGGACAGGATCTAGGTGAGGACAAATGCTGAGACTGGACTTAAGGAAAACTGCAAAGAGAACAAATTCTTTTTCAACCCTCTTTGCGTAAAGTGAGGTACTTAGTGCCTAGATTTTTGCATCTGAATTCCTAGGTTAATGACTTTGAGACCGCTTAGGAGGATTTATTATATTACTGTGGATGAATGAGTTAGTTATCAAATAGGGAATTGTCAATTTTGTATATAATTTTAAACTCAGGAAATGTTCAATGTTAGCAGTCACTAAAAAAAATTTTTTTTAATCCTCAAACCTAAACAACATGCTCATTTTTGTTTTGTTTGTTTTGTTTTTGCAGTACGCGGGCCTCTCACTGCTGTGGCCTCTCCCGTTGCGGAGCACAGGCTCCGGAGGCGCAGGCCCAGCGGCCATGACTCATGGGCCCAGCCGCTCCGCGGCATGTGGGATCTTCCCGGACCAGGGCACGAACCCGTGTCCCCTGCATCGGCAGGCAGACTCTCAACCACTGCGCCACCAGGGAAGCCCAACATGCTCATTTTTAAACCTATCAAGAAAAATGTCCTCAAATCATTAAGTCAAAAGGATGATTTGGGAAAAGGAATCAATATTATCAACCAATATTCAAATATGCAAAGAGGAGAGCGCTTGTGGTATAAAGATATTATTTTTTGCTGGAGAGGGTGGAGAAGAGGGAAAATGTAATTTTCCTACACTGTTGGTGGGAATGTAAATTGGTGCAACCACTAAGGAAAACAGTATGGAGGTTCCTCAAAAAACTAAAAATAGAGTTGTCATATGATTCTGCAATCCCACTCCTGCACATATATCCAGAGAAAACTGTAATTCGAAAAGATACATGCACCACAATGTTCACAGCAGCACTATTTACAATAGCCAAGACATGGAAACAAACTAAATGTCCATCTAAAGATAACTGGATAAAGAAGATGTGGTACAATATACAATGGAATACTCCTCAGCCATAAAAAAAGAATGAAATAATGCCATTTGCAGCAACATGGATGTACCTAGAGATTATCATACTAAGTTTAGTAAGTCTGAAAGAGAAAGATAAATACCATATTATATCACTTATATGTGGAATCTAAAATATGACACAAATGAACTTATCTACGAAACAGAAACAGACTCACAAACATAAAGAGCAGACTTGTGGCTGCCAAGGGAGACGGGGTGGGAGAGACATGGACTGGGAGTTTGGGATTAGCAGATGCAAACTATTATATATAGAATGGATAAACAGCAAAGTCCTACTGTATATAGCACAGGGAACTATATTCAATATCCTGTGATAAACCATAATGGAAAAGAATATGAAAAAGAATATATATATGTATAACTGAATAACTTTGCTGTACAGTAGAAATTAACACAACATTGTAAACCAACTATACTTCAATAAAATAAATTTTTCAAAAAACAGGATATCATTTTGTACAATTCCATTTTATTCAAACTGTAATATATGGTTACGTATTATATAATTTCTAAAACTTTGGAAAAGAAAACATTTGTTCTCTAAGACCCTGGTTTGAAGAAAAGAGAAATGTATTTACCTCCATGTAAATACCAAGAAGTCTTCTCTTTTTACATATGATTACTATATTCTCTGAACCAAAATTTGGGGCAAATAGATTGGCAAAAAAATTGTGCAATTTCAGGGTCTGAAAGGCTAGATGTTAGATAGAGCTTGGGTGCTGAAACATTAGAACTCATGGGACCTAAATTTATAACAGCTGGGCATAATACTGTAACTTGTCCCTGACCTGGAAAATCTAGGTTATTAAATTATTAAGTAGTACAAGGCTTACATTCTCTATAATTTTGCAGCTTTCAGGATTGTACTGGGGGGTGGTCCCAGGAAATCCTCTTTTAGGGCTTGAGTTTCCTCCCAAAACAAGTACGACTTTGGAAGAAGACTTTCTCCCTTTAACCACTAAATTTTTCCCGATGTATTTAAAGCCTGGAGGTTGTAAATCTCAAAAAGGGCAATAGAACTTGAGGATAATTAAGCATGCTGAATATAGGCGCACCTGCTGTGTCTGGCAGGAAGGAACGGTCCTGGCTTTTGGTGGCGTACTTGGGGAGGTGTGGTAGGTCACCTGGCTGCCCGCTGTTGGCTACCCAGCTACTCTCACTAAAAGCCAGGACTCCTCCAGCAACCCCATAAATATGAGGGCTCCACGGCTTCTCTCCAGGACAACTGGCGTAACAGGGTCTTGAGCTGGCCCAGACCACCGCTCCTGAACCTGCTCAAGAATTATAAGAATTACAGAAACTGCTCAAGGATTACAAGAACTGTAATTCTTCCTGACCAGGAGTGAAACAAGGCTTTGCACTGACCGGCCTGAGAGGTGTAACTCTGTTCTCCCCGACATGCTGGAGATGGGATGGATCCTCCCATCTCTTTTTCCTCAGGTCTGAAGTGAGGAGAATAATCTAGGCTTTCTTCTACTATGTATGTGGGTGTGGTCTCTCAGAAGAGGCCGATTCATTTAGAGGCAAAAGTACTTGCACCTGACTTAACCTTTCGACCTTGAAAATTAGTTTTTAAAGGAGCAACACTAAAATACATGCTTAATTTATTACTTTTGTAAGTACAGCTCCAATCTCAGAACATACACATGTATACATATATACTCCGAACATATGTATACATTTATATACATATATATATATATCTATATACACATATATTTTAGGACACAATTTGATCCTCATAGATTCATTCGAGGAATCAGAAACAGGCTCTGTGCATCCCTGGCCTCCTCAGTGCAAATCCAGGTAAAATTTTCACCTCTGCTCTTCACAAGTTTTCCAGTGTTTTGAACGCATGGAGTGTTTTCAAGAGCAGATTCAGAATCGACTAACATTTACTGAGAGACTCCGGGGTCCCAGGCTCTGTGCTGCTTTACATATGTAGTGCCATTTAATCTTCACAGCAATAACAATCCACCTCTGAGGTGGGTATTATTTTCAGTTTGCAGATGAAGAAGGGCTTCTCAAGGGATACATCTTAGACTCACAAAAAGTGACAGGTTTTAAGTCAGGTCCTCTCACCAAGCCAGGGCCTCATTCCATGAGCCACGCTGCCCCCTACAGGCCAGACCGTAATAGTATGGGAACCAACGGGAAAAGTGGGCGTGGCAAGGAAAGAAGTCCCAGGCATATGGAATCAAACCAAATGGGACTAAGAATGTCCCCAAACAATCCAGAGATTTTTCTGGATTTATCTGCAGGGATATGCTAATGATTTTTTAAAAAGCATAAACCTAATGGTTTACAATAGACCATGCTATACTTTCTTTCCATGACATCTTATTAAACAAATTACAGGTTTCTTGAAGCTGGGAACTAAAACAATAAGTATTTGGTCACATGAGATTGATTAATAAAAAACACAAAGCATTTTCCAGTGTTGTCCTCTATTCAATAACTAATATTTTTATAGTTAAAAAAAGTTATTCTTTCCTTCTCACTTTGATACCCACAAGCTCCATTTCTTAATAACAGTTGCTATTCAAAATTGCTATTTCTAAAACAAATTTTTCTGTTACCACATGACACACTGTGGTATAAGGGCACTTGATATGCAAATTGCTAACAAAACTTAATATTATCTTCCCTCCTGTTGCTCTTTAATTTGTCATTGAGCAGCTGAGGTTTGAGGTTTTAATCAAAGAGCATTGAATGAGGCAATTTATAAAATCAAATGAGGATTCTTTTTTCAATTATTCCATTCACTGTTTATACCTACTAAATTGTAAAATAGTCTTAGAAATGCATTAATGCATTGGTTATCTCTTTCACTGCTTAACCATATCTAAATGCAGGCTTACTTTCAAGTGGTACAATATAGTAGAATAGTGACCCATGCAGGCTCCGGCCCAAACAGTAACCCAGGGCAAGTTCTCTTTAACTCTCATTTTCATCATCTGTAAAATGGAGATAATAATAGTACCTCCTTCATATGGTCATAGAGAGGATTAAACGAAATAATCCATGGAAAACATTAGCGAAGCACCTGCCACATAACAAGTGCTCAGCTCTTATTAAGATGAATTTGAGAGCTCATACTGAAACATTACTGTTGCTATTTATTTCACGGCAAAAATATTCTAAGAACTACATTAACTATTATGCTTGGCCAAAAGAGAACAGGAGCATGCAAAAGCATCATTCTCATCTCAGCACAGGGACTCCCCCAGATCAGGTTGCTGGCTTCTCATGCAGCACATGCCTGGGGCAGACAGCTAGGATGAGCAGTAATTGCAGTTATTATAGGCATGGGGGCGGGTGGAGCAGCTGGCAAGGCCCACGGGTTACGCAAGGGCAGACTGGCCTCCAACTGAGGCTGTGTCAGAAGTTAGTAGAGGGTTAGGACGAGACAGGCAGCTGATCAGATTCGAGAAGACAGACAATGGTCTAGGGCAGCAACCATGATAGATCAAGCCCAGAGAAAGAGGGCTGAAGTTCAACAAGCTGGAGGGGATCTAGTAGAAGTCAGGGGCCTGGAGAATTGCCCAGGGATACACCTCACTGAGAGCATTTGACTTGGACTGAAGGCTTTTAACCCTGAAGTTCCAAAGGACTTTCTGATTATTAGAGGAAGCTCATCTCTTTATGACAGGCTTAGCCAAGGTGAGCCGGGGGTCATCCTTATCCCCTCCATAAACTTGAGGTCTGCTCATCTACTCATCACTGGGTCTGGCAGGCCAGTCAGGGTAGAGCAGAGTCACTCTCCTTTCATGGGGCTGCGACCAACGAAAGATGTAAGAATGAATCTTCTTGAAAGGCCTCAGCAAAGGGATAATCATGGGAGATAAAAACAACCTTAGCTAGTTACAGCAGCTCCAAACAACTAAGCATTAAGTTTTAAACAATTATGGCTTGGGTATTTTAGCTGCCTGACAAATGAGAGGCTTGGGAATGTCCCAGCATCTTGTACTTTCATATTTTATTTTGTACATTTAGTGTCACACCACTGCCATCATCAATACCAAAGTTGTTCTTATAATTAATAACCTTATTCGAATTCTGGGCAGGGTCTGCTTGCTTCCTAAAGCTAATTCCAGTAATGTTTTTTGAAATCCTGTTTTGATTCTCACTGTTTGTAGGCGATCAGGAGTGAGCCAGACTTCCACACATGGAATAGGCTCATTTTTGTCCCACGAGCACAGAGATAAAGCATGATGACGTGGTGGTGGAGCAGGGTGCCACTCCCAGTTCAGCCTGACACACCTTATGGGAAACTAGATTGCTGGGGACACTTGAGGGAGGAAATCTCCTCTATTAAGAAACCTCAGGGAACCTGGAGGCTAGGCTAAATTAAATAAGGTAAAACTGTTAGCAAAGCTGTGCAATGATAAACATAAACGTGATGACCCATGAGGGGGAAGAACATGCATTTATGCACAAAAACACTTGAGGTGCTAGAATCACAGCTGTGTGGCAGCATAAATATAAAGCAAAGATAGATTCTTCCAGAATTTCAATAAGCCAAAAGGAATAACCGCCCTAAAGCAACACTAAAACGGTTAGATATCACTAGACAGTTGATATTGTCCGGAATTAGGGCTGAGAAAGTACAAAGGCAGTAGTAAACCCAAACCTTCAACTCACGGGCACAGTGATTTCTGATACTCAATTTCCATCATTCAAATCCAGTCTTCAGAGTCATTTAATTTGTACCTTCTACTGACATTCACAGCGAGGGCATCCTAGACACTCAATTTTCACATTCTTTTTCACTCACAGATCACAAGTTAAATACAAACTTTACTAACCTCAGACATTTTCCAAAGTGGTTCGTGAGCGCCCTCTAGTGATAGTGAGGCCAGTTAAGACAACTCATTGCCCCCCAAAATTGTCTCTATAAAGTGCAGATTCACTAAGGATTCAATTTCTGCTGTCAGCTAAAAATACATCTTCTGCCGTTGTTATTGGCACAGCCATAAGCTGAACTTACTGCTCTCTCTTTAGAATCCACAAGGTAAAGCCATGAATTAAAGAATATGCAACACAATCATCTGAAAACATTTCAAAGTAACCTTTGCTTGATCCCAATGTGAACGCATTATTTTGGCTGTTGGGAAGCCTTTTTCACAACCGAATAAACATGATTACAAAGTAGTCAAGGAAGATTTTTTTTTTTAAATAATATACTTGTATAGTTCATTTCTCTTCCTAACTTCTTTCAGTACTCCAGTGACAATGGCAACTGATGACAATGGCTAAATCCACACAAATCTGCATTACAATTCCCTGATCATTTATTTCCTAACACATTTGGTGTTTTTTTTTTTTAAAAAGTAAAGGCTTCCATCAGATTCTTTCATTCCTCAGCCCTGTACTCCAGAGTTCTTAAACCGGTGGACCCGGGACAATTGTGGTCTGCACATATGGTCTATTTACATTTAAAATTTCTTACTGGTTGCCAAAATTTAAAAATCTGGATTTCTGACATCTTATGAAGAAAGAAAATGACCTTTGGCAACATCTTTTCTGCTTCCCCACCTGGCAACATACTTGCAGGAGCCGAGAGGGGCTGCGCCTTTAGGTGATGCCTTGGTTCAGTGAGCCAGTCACAACTCAACCCCCATCAGTCACATGGGTTACTTACCTGGCCCCAAAAGCCTTTGAGATGCAACCCCTGAATTCGTGACCCCTTTCAATTCTTCCTGTGAAGGTTCTCTTTAAAATCCTTATAATCAAGCTAAAAATCCTTATAACCAAGCTAATCTTCTATCCTGTTCTCACCACAAAACGCTACTGACACAGACTAAAAGGAACACGCTATTATAAAGAAAAGTAAAAAGATATTCTCCGTAATGGAGGACTGCCAACACACAAACTAGCAGTTTAGGTTGATTTCAAATGCAATCGATTCCCTCAGACTTGATTAAGTTCACTGCGCATTTATGAATCATGTCTTTGTTTTGAGAGGACAAAACCCTCACCATGGGCTCATGCATAGCAAACAAGCAACTTGTAGGCCTATCACAAACCACCTGCTCACATCCCAAGATTTCTTTCTTGGAACCAAAGCCCTGGAGACCAGGTGATTGGCCAACCAAGTCATGAAAAGGAGACATGCACTCACAGGTGTGCTGCTGTCCGAGAAGGTGTTCATGCTGACGGAGGTACTCAGCTTGTCTGAGGACACGGAAGGTGGGGATGGGCTCCTCTTCTCCAGGGGGTCCTGCCGCTGCAGGTACTCGCGCCACACTCGCTGAATGCTGCCAAAAAACAAACAAAAAAAAAACAGCGCACACACCGTCACTCCCCAGCCACACACTCGGCAAAGCACAAGGAGTCTGAAGGAATTGGCTATGGGGACAGGGAAACTGACACACCTAGAACGTGACAAGGGAAATCAGAAGATCTGGACTGTCTATGTTACTGGTTCGACTTTTACAGACTTGCCTGAGCTCAATCCGTCTCCAAGAATCAACTTAGTCAGAAAAAGTCATCCATCAAAGTGAAACTAGTTTGCACATGTAAATGTACATGCTTTGATTTATGGGACACAAAATCTTTCAACTTCTCATCCTTTTTTCAAATGAGAATACTAAACAGGCTGACGTATCACTTATTCATTCACTCAATACATCATTGCTGAAGGACCATTCTGTGCCAGGGTCAGCGCTTTGCTCTGGACAGAGACTACAGGGCCACTCTAAGGGGTGCCATTCACAAAGACCTCAAGGTGAGGGGTGTTCTGTGCTGTTAGACAGTGTAGTCTGCGTGGCCAAATGCAGTGGCCCTGCTCCGGGCACATGTCAGGTAAGAGCCCTACGGTCATGGATTTTACATACTGTGGAAGGAAACTGGTGTTGTATGATAAATAAACAAAGAAATGGACAGAGAAGACAAAATATTTGAAAGTATTATGTACTATTCAGAAAGTTAAAGTAACCCTCGATTAGGTGGCTTCTTGAGATTTCACCCAAGGAAGCTCTTTATTTCCTGTGATTATTATCCCCAAAGTGTCATCTTCTGATTTGGATAATAGAAACCTCTTCTTTGTGAAAGCTAAGTGATTTCTTTTTCCATTTGAACTAGCTAATAATCTTTAAGATTAAGATCTAGATTTCCACATGTAATCAGAGAACAGGATTCTATTTTCTCCTGGGGGTTAGCCCGACATGGAAGACCAACTGTCAGTATTCAGCTTTTTAGAATAGTTTTAAATGGTTTCACTGATTCTATCACCATCTCTTTTTGACTTCTGGAAGCATGTGATCTTCTATAATTCTTCCACATACAACCACAGTCACTAAAGGTGTTTCTGTATAAACAAATTGATTTATTATCATTTGGCTAGAACGATTCAAAGACCATCAGTTCTCAACAGTCAGAGGATATAAAGAACACGTTAATGCTACCACATTATTGAATTTGTATGTGTTCCCTAATTTGTTAAGGCTCTGTGAGTTATAATGCTCAAGGAAAAGCCCAGAAGCTACAGTGAAACAACCTTGGGATCAGATGCCAATTTCCCTGAAACTATGAACCTTCAGCTTCTGGGGCCCTTACTGAGAGGCCAGAAGCTTCTTGCCTTGGGTCATATGTGGTCACTATTTTCTTATGCAATGTCTGCTCAAAATGCACCCTTATTTATTTGTTTTCCTTTGGTTTAAAGATTTTAAACAGAATCTCAGAGAGGGTCCTGTAAGATTATGTGCCTGAATTTGGTAATCCCGTTGTTTCTTCTGGGATCCATTTTATTAAGGGAGTATCACATTTAGGCCAGCTGATTTCCACACCGTCCAAAGTGCCTGAAGCGTTGGGCAACTCCCAGAGCCCTGCTGACAAGTTCTGCCACTTTACAGCACCTAAAGCCTGTAAACCTGCGCATAAGGGCTTAAAAACGTGTGACATTTTTTAAGTAATTTAAAAAATAGAAAATACTGACAACCCATAAGATACCCACAAGTTTATAGGACTACAGGTATTCCTCTCCCAGCCCCCCCTTTTTAAATTCCTTGATTATTCAGAAAATATAGAAAGAAAATGAAGTAGGCATTTGAGACATTACAATTTAGCTTGTTGAACACAAGGGGGCAGCGTGACACCTTTAAAAAACAACGATGCTGGGCAAAACCCAGGTGAGGTCTGCAAAGAATTTAAAGCATCCCCTTCCCCATCCTAGTTCTATGGAATCTGGAAAGTGACATATCAGTTTTCCTTAAGTCAGAGATTAAAAAGCCAATATTCTTTCCTTCCAAGTAGATGGATATCCTCTTCTTGTTTTAATTGACAAGAAAATGTGATAATATTAAATACGTTTAAAATGTGTATTAAAATCATCTAAGCCCACTCGCTGCCTTAATACAGAAGCTATTTTAATTTTTGGATATTTATCTTACTATCCTTGTCTACATATATGAAAACAATTTTACTTACTTGAAAGCATACTACACTATATTTCATTCTTTTCTTAAATGTTGGGATCAAAAAAGAGAGGCCAGTCATGTCATACAAGGCTATTACTCTAAATTACTACATTGTTTATTTTAATGGTGGAGCCATGCTACTCTCTGAATCATAGAAAAGTGTTTACATTACACAGGAACTCCCCTTTGATGACACTGATGTGATGTTCATAGGTTAAATTAGTCTAATATTAGCTCTCAGAATACCATCTCTAAATGCTATTTTACCGTACTAGGGAACTGAAACAAAACATAGAAGCATTTGTTCTTCGGTCAAAGGGAATCATTTCTCATCTTCTCATCCTAGCTTTACCACAATTCCTACTCACCAGCCTCCTTTACGGCTGCAGAGTAAACCCTGAGCACCAACTACCTTGACATTTTTACTTCTGAAACTAAGCAGTGCCATCAATATAACGCTTTTAAAAGCGGGTCGCAGTAAGGGAGCACATTTTGTGTGTTCCTACATTTTGAATTATAAATAAGGTATAGAAGTTTACTTCAAAAGAGATGATGGGGGGCTTCCGGGAAGATGGCGGAGGAGTAGGATGCGGAGATCGCCTTCCTCCCCACAGATAGCAGAAATACATCTACAAGTGGAACAACTCCTACAGAACACCTATTGAAGGCTGGCAGAAGACCTCAGACCTCCCAAAAGGCAAGAAACCCCCCACGTACCTGGGTAGGGCAAAAGAAAAAAGAATAAACAGAGACAAAAGGATAGGGACGGGACCTGCACCACTGGGAGAAAGCTGTGAAGGAGGAAAGATTTCCACACACTAGGAAGCCCCTTCACGGGTGGAGACTGCGGGTGGCTGAGGGGGGAAGCTTCGGAGCCGCGGAGGAGTGCACAGCAACAGGGGTGCGGAGGGCAAAGCGGAGAGATTCCCGCACAGAGGATCGGTGCCGACCGGCACTCACCAGCTGGAGAGGCTTGTCTGCTCCCCCTCCGGGGCGGGCGGGGCTGGGAGCTGAGGCTTGGGCTTCGGTCGGAGCGTAGGGAGAGGGCTGGGGTTGGCGGCGTGACCACAGCCTGCAGGGGGTTGGTGTGCCACGGCTGGCCGGGAGGGAGTCCGGGGGAGAGTCTGGACCTGCCGAAGAGGCAAGAGACTTTTTCTTCCCTCTTTGTTTCCTGGTGCGCGAGGAGAGGGGATTAAGAACGCTGCTTGAGAGAGCTCCAGGGACGGGCGCGAGCCGCGGCTAAAAGCGCGAACCCCAGAGACGGGCATGAGACGCTAAGGCCGCTGCTGCCGCCACCAAGAAGCCTGTGTGCGAGCACAGGTCACTCTCCACACCTCCCCTCCCGGGAGCCTGTGCAGCCGGCCACAGCCTGGGTCCCGGGATCCAGGGACAACTTCCCCGGGAGAACGCGCGGCCCGCCTCAGGCTGGTGCAACGTCACGCAGGCCTCTGCCGCCGCAGACCCGCCCCGCACTCCGCACCCCTCCCACCCCGCGGCCCCACCCCCCGGCCTGAGTGAGCCAGAGCCCCCGAATCAGCGGCTCCTTTAACCCCATCCTGTCTGAGCAAAAAACAGACGCCCTCCACCGACCTACACGCAGAGGCGGGGCCAAATCCAAAGCTGAGCCCCTGGGAGCTGTGAGAACAAAGAAGAGAAAGGGAAATCTCTCCCAGCAGCCTCAGGAGCAGCGGATTAAAGCTCCACAATCAACTTGATGTACCTGCATCTGTGGAATACATGAATAGACAAGGAATCATCCCAAATTGAGGAGCCGTGTGGATGAAAGGCTGTTGGTGCTGCAGCCAGGAGTCAGTGCTGTGCCTGTGAGGTGGGAGAGCCAATTTCAGGACACTGGTCCACTAGAGACCTCCCAGCTCCACATAATATCAAACGGCGAATATCTCCCAGATATCTCCATCTCAACTCCAGCACCCAGCTTCACTCAACGACCAGCAAGCTACAGTGCTGGACATGCTATGCCAAACAACTAGCAAGACAGGAACACAACCCCACCCATTAGCAGAGAGGCTGCCTAAAATCATAATAAGTCCACAGACACCCCAAAACACACCACCAGACGTGGACCTGCCCACCAGAAAGACAAGATCCACCCTCATCCACTTGAACACAGGCACTAGTCCCCTCCACCAGGAAGCCTACAGAACCCACTGTACCAACCTTAGCCACTGGGGACAGACACCAAAAACAATGGGAACTACGAACCTGCAGCCTGCAAAAAGGAGACCCCAAACACAGTAAGATAAGCAACATGAGAAGACAGAAAAACACACAGCAGATGAAGGAGCAAGATAAAAACCCACCAGACCTAACAAATGAAGAGGAAATAGGCAGTCTACCTGAAAAAGAATTCAGAATAATGATAGTAAAGATGATCCAAAATCTGGGAAGTAGAATAGACAAAATGCAGGAAACATTTAACAAGGACCTAGAAGAACTAAAGAGGAAATAAACAATGATGAACAACACAATAAATGAAATGAAAAATACTCTAGATGGGATCAATAGCAGAATAACTGAGGCAGAAGAACAGATAAGTGACCTGGAAGATAAAATAGTGGAAATAACTACTGCAGAGCAGAATAAAGAAAAAAGAATGAAAAGAACTGAGGACAGTCTCAGAGACCTCTGGGACGACATTAAATGCACCAACATTTGAATTATAGGGGTTCCAGAAGAAGAAGAGAAAAAGAAAGGGACTGAGAAAATATTTGAAGAGATTATAGTTGAAAACTTCCCTAATATGGGAAAGGAAATAGTTAATCAAGTCCAGGAAGCAGAGAGAGTTCCATACAGGATAAATCCAAGGAGAAATACGCCACGACACATATTAATCAAACTGTCAAAAATTAAATACAAAGAAAACATATTAAAAGCAGCAAGGGAAAAACAGCAAATAACACACAAGGGAATCCCCATAAGGTCAACAGCTGATCTTTCAGCAGAAACTCTGCAAGCCAGAAGGGACTGGCAGGACATATTTAACGTGATGAAGGAGAAAAACCTGCAACCAAGTTTACTCTACCCAGCATGGATCTCATTCAGATTTGATGGAGAAATTAAAACCTTTACAGACAAGCAAAAGCTGAGAGAGTTCAGCACCACCAGACCAGCTCTACAACAACTGTTAAAGGAACTTCTCTAGGCAAGAAACACAAGAGAAGGAAAAGACCTACAATAACAAACCCAAAACAATTAAGAAAATGGGAACAGGAACATACATATCGATAATTACCTTAAATGTAAATGGACTAAATTCTCCCACCAAAAGACACAGATTGGCTGAATGGATACAAAAACAAGACCCATATATTTGCTGTCTACAAGAGACCCACTTCAGACCTAGAGACACATACAGACTGAAAGTAAGGGGATGGAAAAAGATATTTCATGCAAATGGAAACCAAAACAAAGCTGGAGTAGCAATTCTCATATCAGACAAAATAGACTTTAAAATAAAGACTATTAGAAGAGTCAAAGAAGGACACTACATAGTGATCAAGGGATCAATCCAAGAAGAACATATAACAATTGTAAATATTTATGCACCCAACATAGGAGCACCTCAATAAATAAGGCAAATACTAACAGCCATAAAAGGGGAAATCGACAGTAACACATTCATAGTAGGGGACTTTAACACCCCACTTTCACCAATGGACAGATCATTCAAAATGAAAATAAATAAGGAAACACAAGCTTTAAATGATACATTAAACAAGATGGACTTAATTGATATTTATAGGACATTCCATCCAAAAACAACAGAATACACATTTTTCTCAAGTGCTCATGGAACATTCTCCAGGATACATCATATCTTGGGTCATAAATCAAGCCTTGGTAAATTTAAGAAAATTGAAATTGTACCAAGTATCTTTTCCGACCACAACGCTATGAGACTAGATATCAATTACAGGAAAAGATCTGTAAAAAATACAAACACATGGAGGCTAAACAATACACTATTTAATAACGAAGTGATCACTGAAGAAATCAAAGAGGAAATTAAAAAATACCTAGAAACAAATGACAATGGAGACACGACGACCCAAAATCTATGGGATGCAGCAAAAGCAGTTCTAAGAGGGAAGTTTATAGCAATACAATCCGACCTTAAGAAACAGGAAACATCTCGAATAAACAACCTACACTTGCACCTAAAGCAATTAGAGAAAGAAGAACAAAAAACCCCCAAAGTTAGCAGAAGGAAAGAAATCATAAAGATCAGATCAGAAATAAATGAAAAAGAAATGAAGGAAACGATAGCAAAGATCAACAAAACTAAAAGCTGGTTCTTTGAGAAGATAAACAAAATTGATAAACCGTTAGCCAGACTCATCAAGAAAAAAAGGGAGAAGACTCAAATCAATAGAATTAGAAATGAAAACGGAGAAGTAACAACTGATACTGCAGAAATACAAAAGATCATGAGAGATTACTACAAGCAACTCTATGCCAATAAAATGGACAACCTGGAAGAAATGGACAAATTCTCAGAAATGCACAACCTGCCAAGACTGAATCAGGAAGAAATAGAAAATATGAATAGACCAATCACAAGCACTGACATTGAAACTGTGATTAAAAATCTTCCAACAAACAAAAGCCCAGGACTAGATGGCTTCACAGGCGAATTCTATCAAACATTTAGAGAACAGCTAACACCTATCCTTCTCAAACTCTTCCAAAATATAGCAGAGGGAGGAACACTCCCAAACTCATTCTACGAGGCCACCATCACCCTGATACCAAAACCAGACAAGGATGTCACAAAGAAAGAAAACTACAGGCCAATATCAATGATGAACATAGATGCAAAAATCCTCAACAAAATACTAGCTAACAGAATCCAACAGCACATTAAAACAAACAACCCAATCCAAAAATGGGCAGAAGACCTAAACACACATTTCTCCAAAGAAGATATACAGATTGCCAACAAACACATGAAAGAATGCTCAACATCACTAATCATTAGAGAAATGCAAATCAAAACTACAATGAGATGTCATCTCACACCAGTCAGAATGGCCATCATCAAAAAATCTAGAAACAATAAATGCTGGAGAGGGTGTGGAGAAAAGGGAACCCTCTTGCACTGTTGGGGGGAAGGTAAATTGATACAGCCACTGCGGAGAACAGTATGGAGGTTCCTTAAAAAACTACAAATAGAACTACCATATGACCCAGCAATCCCACTACTGGGCATATACCCTGAGAAAACCATAATTCAAAAAGAGTCATGTACCACAATGTTCATTGCAGCTCTATTTACAATAGCCCGGAGATGGAAACAACCTAAGTGTCCATCAACAGATGAATGGATAAAGAAGATGTGGCACATATATACAATGGAATATTGCCAGCCATAAAAAGATCGAAATTGAGCTATTTGTAATGAGGTGGATAAACCTAGAGTCTGTCATACAGAGTGAAGTAAGTCAGAAAGAGAGAGACAAATACCGTATGCTAACACATATATATGGAATTTAAGAAAAAAAAAAACTGTCATGAAGAACCTAGGGGTAAGACAGGAATAAAGAGTGTGTCCTACTAGACCTACTAGAGAATGGACTTCAGGATATGGGGAGGGGAAAGGGTCAGGTGTGACAAAGCGAGAGAGAGGCATGGACATATATACACTACCAAACGTAAGGTAGATAGCTAGTGGGAAGCAGCCGCATAGCACAGGGAGATCAGCTCAGTGCTTTGCGACCGCCTGGAGGGGTGGGATAGGGAGGGTGGGAGGGAGGGAGACACAAGAGGGAAGAGATATGGGAACACATGTATATGTATAACTGATTCACTTTTTTATAAAGCAGAAACTAACACACCATTGTAAAGCAATTATACTCCAATAAAGATGTTAAAAAAAAAAAGAGATGATAAATACATTTTTCAATATCCTTGCCAGGTCAGCTCCAATGTATATTCTCTCATCTCAGGGATGGCATAATTGCCTGCCTCTGCCCTTTCGTTATATATCCTCATCAGTTGTATGGTGCTGTGGCTCCCTCCTGCACTCACAACTACTTGGGACTCACAGCTTGTGCCATTCTGGTTGTCACTGGATGTCCTCACACAGAAGAGTAGAAGAGAGGGCTCTGTGAGAGCTGGCATGCTTAGAGGAGGTTTGAGGGAGTCCTGGTTACTTTAATTAGCTTTCAAGGATGGATGGGATTTAGATTGCTAGGGAGGAAGAGGAAAGACCTCTGGACAAAGGCATGGAAGGGAGGGTACCAGGCAGGATGCAGGACGGTCCCAGAAAAGAGGGGTACCGCATGAGGGTATGAAGACAGGAAGAGGATTCTGATGTCGCCCCGGGCCAAGCTGGGGGAAGACTGAGCAGTACCTGCCCCTCGTGAGGGGGAACCCCCATCCTGGCACAGTTGGTAGTTGCCAGACCTTCAACTTTTCAAGGACAGTCAGAAATCTGGATTCGTCTGTGAAAGTTACTAGTTCTTAAGTGTTACTAAATAATTGTTAAAGTTTCAAAATACATTATTACCCAAGTAAGCTGGATTTGAGGATGGGAAAAAAGGGCACCATCAAAGAGGACACAAGTGTGAGTATCTTGGGAAACAAAAGCTAGTTACATATAGCTCTTTTTGTGTGTATTCTCCCACACAATCCTTACAACAAGTGGGCTATGGGAAAGGCTCTTTTGTTATCATAGAGATAGGTTTTGCCTGCCCACCATTAACTTCTCCTTCTCTTGGTTCCAGCACCCATTTTCCTTTGAGGACCCACCAACCCTCAACCAATGAGCTATGGATGGGGCAGATCCTACCCCTCCACTGTAGAGAGCAGCCCGTGTGCTGGGGGCTGAACAACCGGACGGCAGGGACTGGTTCATGGATGCTCACATGGCTCGAGCCAGGCAATGAGAGGCTACAGAGAAAGAAGCCCCCTCCTGCACCTGGAGGTTTTCAGCTGGTAGGATGTAAGCCTAGAGCTGTCCATGATCACTTTGCAACAATGGTGGGAGAGAAGCAATAATGTAGAGAGAGGAGCTTACAGAAGAAGAAGACAAGAGATGCCTGATGACCTTGCTTGAAACACATTAGCCCCCCGGTGTTTCTGTTAGGTGTTCTAATAAAATCTCTTTTTATATACAAGTTAGTTTGAGTTGAGTTTCTGTTACTTGCAACCAACAGTCCTGGCCAAGTTCTGGGGGACAAGATGAGAACTGACTGATATAACACTTGAACCAGTTTCCCCTGTCTCCCCATAACATTGTATTCCCTCCTCATGGTTTGGCAAAAGAGAGAAATGAAGCAGGAGCAAGATGATGGGTTTGCCTTGTCACATAGTGACTTTGAGTAGGTAAGTAGAACCTACTATTTGCTTAAGCCTCTGTTAGTTAAATTCCCTACATGCAGTGTCTGCCCCAACCCTGTATCTTGATACAGACCTGCCCAAATGCCAGGAAAAGGTCCCTGAAAGCACTAGGCAGGTTTTCCACAGCATTTGCCCATATCTCTCGGCTGCTTCCCCTCCCCCCAGTTTCTGCCCAGTTTGTAAGTCCTGGCTTCAGCTCCCTACTTTGACTGTTGGTACTTCCTAAGCATCACAGAGCTATGCTCTGCTGGATCTTCCTGCAGGTTTCTTCACCAACACCTATGACCACCTTGACTTTCAACAACACCCAACTCCCACACAGATGGAAATTTGGGCCACTTGGGTCTTGGCTCTATAATGCTCTTTTCTTTGTGAAGACTGAGAAAGCACTTCAGAAATAAGGCACACAGAGTCGACTGAGTCTATGAGTGAGAACAGTAGCTCTGGGAGGTATTAACCACTCAAAAACAAAAGTTATCAGATTAGCCCGGTCCAGATACCTCTCTTCCAATGAGTCCTATTCCTCCACTAGATTGTGAAGCCCTTGAGGCCAGTGACCATGTGTATAGTGACCATCACATCTATACAGTTCTAGGAATATGGTAAGTTGGTGATCAACAGATATATTCTCCAAAGATTGTGTCCCAGAAATAGTTCAGTAAATGCTCAAAGCAGAAAAAGTTTTACCTCATGAGGAAGTGTGGTTATAAACAAGTGTGTTTACTGAATTCTTCAGCTCTTTGACTTCGGTTTGGTACTTCCTTATATTTTCTATCTCTCTGTTGAAGTTCTCATTGTATTCATTCATTCTTCTGAGTTCAGTGAGCATATTTATGACCATTACTCTGAATCCTTTATCAGGTAATTTACTTATCTCCATTTTATTAAGGTTTCTTCCTGAGGTTTTATCTTGTTCTTTCATTTGGAACATATTCCTCTGTTTCTTTACTTTGCTTGGTTCTCTGTGTTGGTTTCTATGCATTAGATGAAACAGCCAGCTCTCCCCGTCTTGAAGGGTTGGCCTTGTGCAGGAGACAAACCTTATCATTCAACCTTGCCCCAGCTCTTGCTTGTCTCTCAAACCTCTGCTTATCCAAGCAACCCTTTTTATTGTTAATAACTCCCAGTAGGTAAGGGTGTGCCAAGACCAGTCAGTGTCACAAAGGGGAGGGTCTCAGTCAGCACCTAGATCTGGATTAGAAGCCAGACCCTCAGGCAGCAGCTTTCAAAAAATACAAATTTATACAGTCTTGTGGGACCACAGGCACAAGCCCTGATGGCCTCCAGAACCAGAAGGAGATCAAGGGGGTAATATCTCCTGGGTGGCAGCCACAATGAACAGGGCACCAGAGGTAAAAACTGGGGTACCAGACACATAGGAGAGCTCCTCTCCAAGAGACGCTGAAGCTCTGAAGTACGGCAGAGGGAGAGCTTGAAGATAGTGCCCACCCTCCGAGGTCTCAGGCAAGGTTTACAGTCAGCCCTTAGATGTGTATTTAATGAGAAGCCTGCCCCTTCACATCAAGACTGAGCTCCGGGGTCTCCTGCCTCTTGCTGTGCCCTGGGAGTGGTAGATATTTAAGAACACTTTCTCCAGGGACTTCCCTGGTGGTCCAGTGGTTAGGACTTTGCCTTCCAATGCAGGGGGTGTGGGTTCGACCCCTGGTTGGGGAACTAAGAGCCCACATGCCTTGCGGCCAAAAAACCAGAACATAAAACAGAAGCAGGGCTTCCCTGGTGACGCAGTGGTTGAGAGTCCGCCTGCCAATGCAGGGGACACGGGTTCATGCCCCGGTCCGGGAAGATCCCACATGCCGCGGAGCGGCTGGACCCGTGAGCCATGGCCGCTGAGCCTGCGCATCCAGAGCCTGTGCTCCGCAACAGGAGAGGCCACAACAGTTAGAGGCCCGCGTACAGCAAAAACAAAAAAAAAAAAACAAAAAAAAAACGAAGCAATATTGTAACAAATTCAATAGAGGCTTTAAAAATGGTCCACATCAAAAAAGTCTTTAAAAAAAAAAAAAGAACACTTTCTCCGTTGGTTATAGTCCATATCCTACCCCTCCAATGTCGAGAGTAGCCCGTGTGCTGGGGCTGCCCAGCTTTAAAATTAGCAAATGAATTTCTTTCACATAAAGTCTGGGCACTTTTTAAAGGGCTGCGTCTGTGCTGAGCCCTGGAGTGGGTGAATCTGCATGCGGGCCCTTTAAGAGATGCTCCTTAGTTCACCACAGCCTCTAGGATCTCAGGGGCACAAGCCCCATTGGTCTTCAAAGCCAAACGTTTTGGGGGCTCATCTCTCAGGTTCCAGTCATGAAAGTTGGGGTGCTCAACGTGGGGTATAATTCTTTTGATGCTCAGAGAGCAGCTCCGGGTTTTCAGTTCCCTCCCCAATGTCGGTCTTCACACCAGGGATGGGGCTCGTGGAGAGCTTGTGTCTCGGCCTTTCCTACCCACTTTGATGTGGTTTTCCTCTTGTTTGCCCAATGTGAAGGGGTCACTCCACCAGTTTTTCGGGGTGTTTTTGTTTTGTTTTGTTTTTTTCAGAGGGAATTGTTCCACAGGTAGCTGTAGATTCAGTGTGTCTGTGGGAAGAAATGGTTCAGGATCTTTTTATGTTGCCATCTTGAACCGGAACCTCCCAGAAACCAAATGTGTTTAGAGTGATATAGATTCTTGCTCAGTTTCACTTCTCAATAGCTGTGGCCTTGGGAAAAATACTAAAATGTAGTGGCCTGCATTTTGCTTATGCACAAAATGGGAACAACAATAACTTCTTTGTAATTCTTGCAAGGAGTCAAGGATACGGTGTTTAAGTCACTTAGCCCCAAACTTGACAAATAGAGGTCCTAGATAAATCATTATAATGGCTTAAGAAAATCAAACACTTTCAAATATTTTTAAGTAATACGTGCAAATCATATACATTGATATGATATGTTGGGTTCCTGAGGATCTTTACTGGCAATATTTTATTAGCCCAATTTGATGTAAAAATATGTTTAGAAAAGGTACAACTGCATGGAAAAGACACACTGGACTGAATGTTTTTCTTGGATTTTCTTGTTGAAAGCTCACTACAATCCTTTAAGACATGGTTACCATTCTCATTTTACAGAGGAGTGAAACTAAGGCCCAGAGAGGTAAGCAGTGCTCCCAAGGTCACACAGCAGGTAAGGAACAGAACTGGTATTTGAACCTCGGGGTGATCTAACTCCAAAGTCTGTGTTCTAAACCACTCTTCTCTCATATCTTCATTTAATTAAACTTTTGACTAAAGTTGATAGGCATTACTCTCAAACAAATGTAATTAAACAAGCTTTTTTTTTTTTTTTGCAGTACGCGGGCCTCTCACCGCTGCGGCCTCTCCTGTTGCGGAGCACAGGCTCCGGACGCGCAGGCTCAGTGGCCATGGCTCACGGGCCCAGCCGCTCCACAGCATGTGGGATATTCCCGGACCGGGGCACGAACCCGTGTCCCCTGCATCAGCAGGCGGACTCCCAACCACCGCGCCACCAGGGAAGCCCTAAACAAGCTTTTATTGAGAAATATCTTCGACATTATTCTGGGAATTGTCCTCTTTCTCAAGAGTGTATCTGTCTTTGTCTCTCTCTCTCCCCCTTATCAATCTAAATGTTATTTCATCACTAAATAAAATATATTAATAAAAAATACAGAGAGGAATTGAACATATTTAATGAGCAAACTTTTAAAAGATGATTCATATTCAATAGATCTCTATGTTGTTCCATCACAAAATAAATATATTGTTAAAACATAAAGAGGGGGATTGCAAACAATTAATGAACAATTTTTAAATGATGGCTTGTATTCAGAAGATGAGTTCTAGATCTCACTGCAACATGCAAGGAGTGACCCCAACGTAAAGGGCAGAGATCTGAAGGGATTTGGAGGGTCCGTTTCCTTCCTTGGCAGTCAGGCCTCCCTGCTAAAACCTGCACTCCTTTGCTGTGTACAGTCATTCCCAGACCCTCCGGAAGTCTTGGCCCTTAAGAGTACTTTTGTCTTCAGTCTTAGGGTTGCGCTGAGAGCCCTTGTCGTGGTGCTTTCACTATTACTTATGCTTTCACTAAATTTTCCAACTTAAGAAGGTTGCCTTTGATTGATCTTCAGAAAACTTGCCTTTCACCTCCCCAAAGTGACTTTTTATTAATAGCTGTGCAATCCTGATTGCTTTCACCCTGTTGATGCAGTTCTTTGATCCTCCAAGTCTAAAACTCAAAATTACCTCTTAACAGTGGCATTCATGAACCAGGGAATGCACTCTTCCTGACAGTTCCTCTAAGTTCCACCCCTCGACACACATGTTCTTTCCCCACAGGCCTCTAATTCCTTCCACGGATACTTTGCACTGCCACATACAGGTTTAGGCTTTCTTACCAGATTATTTCCTTTTTATGTTGTCCTGAGTGTGAAGGAACAATTGAGCCCCTTTCCTGCCCCATCCAACCCCAACCCCGGTTCCCACTACTGCAGGTACACTGTGGAGGTAGCCCACATCTGGGAACAGTTCTCATCTTTCCTTATCTTTTACGTTCAGAGATTGGCCTGCCAAGGTACATGCCACCTCAGGGCTTGCAGGGGCTGGACTGTCCAGAAAACCTTCACTGGAACCTACTGCTCTCTCCTCATTAGGGAGGGGACTGGAGAGTTTCCAGGAAAGCAGATGTTATGGTACAGTAACTCCTGCTTCTCCCTAACCCCCTTCTACTGGGGAAAGGTAGATGTCCAGCCAGCTGGATCCCACCCAGAGAAGACAGAAGACCCTAAGAGAAATCCTGTGGAGTTCGACAGTGACTCTGGAACATGGGACGAGACCCATCTTTCATAGCCAATGCTCTCCAGGTCTAAAGGTCCCTTGGGAAGCAGGAATGGGGGGTATGCCAAGATCCTCCCTGTGGAGGATGCCAAGGTCAGCCTGGGGGAGACAGCCAGCAAGGCAAGGGACACAACGAGGGGTGCAGCTCAGGGGAGACCCAGTGACCTTTTCCACAGGGTCCCAACCCTTAGAGCTATTTCTAAGGAAGGAACTGCCTGGGGGGTGCAAGTGCTCACCATCCGGGGGAAACCTGGGGCAGCCTTGGTGTTTAGCACTCAGAGGGTGTGAGAGGTGACAGCAGAAGGGGTGGAGAAGAGAAAGAAAGGGAGACGATGGGGAGAGTGGAAAGAGGAGATGGGGAGAGGGAAGGGAGGGGAGTCGGCTGCACAGCTGTAGGGAAGGTCTAATGTGTGTGGAGGGGAGATGTTCAAACTGTCATGAGAGTTAAGAATTTAATAACCAGATTAGACAAGAGTCACTGAACTGGACTAAATTCTCCGATGGGACTCAAATTCCATTATTGGGCAAGATTAAGTCTTCTCTCCCTCATCCCTCTCCAGTGAGTGGAAATGGGGTTCGGAGTTATTACAAGAGATAAAACCATTCTGTTTGCACCTCACTGAGCTGAGACGCCTCCATTACACCAGCTACACATAAAATTCCCAGACTCTCTGAGCTGCTGGACTTCAGGCACAGAGATTTTTCTTCTTTGCTGGTTCTGCCTCCTGGCACCTGCCCCTCTGTCTCTACAGACTGGAGAAGACAGAAAACTAAAAAAGACCAGGGAGGTTTCTTAACTTCATTTCAGCATTCAAATTAATCACTCTAATTTTTCACACAACCAACTTTCCTTTCCAGTGCTTTTTCAGTTAAGAGGATGTTATCTTAATGAGAACATTTCTAAGGAGAAGGCAACGTATGTTTGGAAACTAACATCTTGTGGAGTGAGGCTGACACACTGCTCACATAAAACGATTTGGTAGCCTGATTCGTTATTCATTTAGTAAGTGTGACACACAGCTACCTAGCAGGGGACCCAACTGGTTCAGAAGCCACGTTTGAACTTTACCTTGAGAGACAACCCTATGTGCTCGCTCAGAGGCAAGCATTTTACTGATAACCGATGTTAACGTAGATTTACAGGGGTGTGTATTAATATTCACTTTTATCCAGCAGGATATTGCATATCTGTGTCATTTCTGTTTCAATTCCTAAATCTAGAAATGGCTTACTTCTTCAAAGTTGTACACCTCAAGGCTCTTGTCTTCAAGGTGACTTCTTTTCTGAAAGATTCCTCTTTGGGCTTTTTGTAAATGATCAGTGATCCTGGCCAAGGTCGGATATGATTAAATTCTCCAGAAACATGCTTCTCAGAGTGTTAAGCTCTCTGTGTGTGTGTGTGTGTGTGTGTGTGTGTGTGTGTGTGAGAGAGAGAGAGAGAGAGAGAGAGAGAGAGAGAGAGAGAGAGAGAGAGAGAGAGAGAGAGAGAGAGGGAGATTATATACACCCTCACTGGTTATGCTTATAATGCACCCCTGAAGGAAAATCTGAATGGGAAAGGATCACAGAGAGCAAACATGAATAGTTTAAAATTGCTTCTAAAGTGATTATGATGGGCCCCTTTTCTATTTACTAATGGTTTTAGAAGGTTGTTATTTTGTTCTAGAATACAGCCTGTCTCACTTTGGATCTCATTAGTTTTCTTTTTGTTAATACTGAGGTGTATTTAGCAGTATTTTTATGTGATAGTCATTTTTTGTGGGGGAAGGGGACTCTCATTTGGCCAAGAAAGAATAAGAAAGAAAAGGATAAGAAATCAGAAAGAAAGGGAAAAGATATTTCCCAAAATAACTGGACAAGAGCTGGACTGGAAACAGAAAAAAGGAAGAGTGTTGAAAGGATGCGTGTGTGTGTGTGTGTTTGTGTGTTTGTGTGTGTAAAAGACATGGTCTGAGGTAGAAATAACCAAGTTGTTCCAAATAACCAAGTTGGAATAAACCAAGTTACCAAGAAGAAAAGCAGTGGAAAATGCTGGTGGAAGCTGAAGAATGTTACTCTGCCTGAAAGGGAAAAACCAAGAAATGAGGAAGTGATGCCAGTCAAATAATTCCCTACATTATCCAGTGGATGGTGCTGGGTGCCCAAAACAGCTTTGTTGCTACTTACAACAGGGAAGAAATAATATGTAACATATAAATGTGAATTCAATGTGTAATTCTTATACCCCCAAATTCCAGAATAGTTCAGAGATTAATAAAGCAAGAACTGTAGAACAAAAACTTTAATGTAAACTTTGAAATAACTTACATTTTCACCTTTGATTCCAAGAGCTGTAGATTGAGGTGATACTTTTCAATATTATTCTCCACATCCATGGCCAGTTGGTGACTACAAACAGAAATAATGCCTCAATATAGCTGAATCCATGAAGTTATAATTTACATCAATAAAGCTGCCAATTTAGATTTAATTGAAAAAGCAAATATATATGCAATTTTGTTCATTTTATTAATAGAGTCCTAAAAATTCCTATTGATGGATGGTGGATAAATAACCATACCACAGAAAGAAATTGTTGTTTTGCCTTTTAACGTTGCTTTTCTTTTGATTTCTACCATTTAGCCCAACATTCATATCTAAGGCATGTAAATCATTTACTTTAAGCAAAGAGGGAAGCAGAATATTAGACCATTTCAGGGGAATAAAAACCGTAAGTAGAGTGTTACAAATCCCATTGTATTGTCCAACTAGTAAGTCGTAGAGAGAACCTCATTCATTCCCAATGGTGTCACTACCATTGAACCTTTCCTCCTTTCATTCTGGAAGTGTTTTCAGAGCTCCCGCTATGAGCAAAGCATCAGTCTGCCCTGGAGAAAGATGGAGGACTATGAATGTATGGTCACTGCTCCTATGAGCCTATAAGACAATCACTGGGTGCTACAATGGTCAAGGAAGACTTCATGGTGACTATGGCAGTTGTGCTCGGTTTTGAAGAATGGACAGAAATTAGTAAGTTGAGATATAAAAGGTAATACATATGAAGAAGATATTAAAACAAAGGAGTAGAATCCAAAGAAAACAAAAACACTAATTTGAAAAGATACATGCACCCCAATGTTCATAGCAGCATTATTTACCATAGCCAAGATATGGAAGCAACCTAAGCGTCCACCAACAGATGAATGGATAAAGCAGTTGTGGTATATATATATATATATACATACACACACACACACACACAATAGAATATTACTCAGCCATAAAAAAGAATGAAATTTTGTCCTTTGCAACAACATGGATGGACCTTGATGGTATTATGCTTAGTGAAATAAGCCAGACAGAAAAAGACAAATACTGTATGTTATCACTTATGAGTGGAATCGAAAACCTAAACCAAATGAATGAATATATCAAAACAGAAACAGACTCACAGATATAGAGAACAAACTAGTGGTTACCAGTGGGAAGAGGGAAGGAGAGGGAGGCAAGATAGGGGTAGAGGATTAAGGGGTACACACTACTGTGTATAAAGTAAATAAGCTACAAGAATATATTGTACAGCACAAGGAATACAGCCAATATTTTCCAGTAACTTTAAATGAAATATAATCTATAAAAGTTTTAAATCACTATGTTGCACACCTGAAACTAATATAATATTGTAAATCAACTATACATCAATGTAAAAAAAAAAAAACAACTTAAGTCATTGATACCAGAAATGCAACCTAGGCAGGCCCAGGCAGGACTAAACCCCACTGAGGTCCCATTCTGAAGATGCAAGAAAAGGGAGAGGAGTGTAGAAAGCTATTTACCGGGTCTGCCCACTCAGGATAAGGACACCTTGGACACAACTATCGGTTGGGTCCAGTTAAATCTGGTCTCTTTCTGCACCACCTAAAGGGTTTTGCTCACCTGTGACTTTACTGAGACAGCAAAATGATTCACTGAAAGTGACTATACCCACATTATTGGGGTCTCTGATGGCAATTTGTATCCATGACCGTGAGCATCAAACTAAACTAGTGACTGTATTCTTTTATCGCAATGATGGGTTGAAGTGCCATTGTTAAATGATTATAAAAGTGACCTGTGTTCTTCAGAAAAAAAAAAGAGTGGAGGTGAAATGTTCAGGTTATGTGGGGACAATAAAGAGAAATTTTGTGGAAGAGGAAGATACAAGGAGGAGCATAAAAGGAAATGGGTTTGTACAAGCAGAAAAGTCATAGTCATTGGCCACACAATGTGTACAAAACACTGTCGTGACATTTTACTTGTATTAGCTCATTTAATTCTCACAGTAGCCTTTATCAATCAAGAATTATTTCCCCCAGTGTACAGCTGAGAAATCTGAAGCTCAAAGAGGTTATGTTCAACTCAGCAGAAACCGCATTAAAACTCAAGTCTCACCACTACAAAGTACCGCTTGGAGGATTTAATATCAGTCTTTTATTAAATTTCTACTGACTGTGGTTTTCATAGATAAAGTGTTTGACAACCCAATCCAATACACATGCATGTGGTAAGGGTGTGTGTGTGTGTGTTTAAAACTGAAACAAAAGTTTCAAGAAATATTATTTCTCCAACTACATGTAAGGCACTCTGATATTATTTAAATATATTTCAGATTTTTTAAAAGGCCAGGGGTGACCCATCAAATTGGTTTAACAAACAATCAGTGGATTGTGATCTACAGTTTGAAAAACGTTGCTGCAGGGAAACAAAGCATGTGAAGCAGGAAAATGTGGTGAATGGGATGTTTTAGAATGGTTTGTGGTGGGTGTGAGCAAGGAGAATGAAGGCAATTATTTAGGTGGGTATTCAAATTAGCCGGGTAATGAAGACCAGGATTATAATTATAGTAAAGAAAAGAAAAAGATAAGAAAAAATTGTGCTAGAGACATCATTAAGATAATGAATGGTGCTTCCCTGGTGGCGCAGTGGTTGAGAGTCCGCCTGCCGATGCAGGGGACGCGGGTTCGTGCCCTGGTCCAGGAGGATCCCACATGCCGCAGAGCGGATGGGCCGCTAAGCCTGCGCGTCCGGAGCCTGTGCTCCGCAACAGAAGAGGCCACAACAGTGAGAGGCCCGCGTACCGCACATAAAAAAAAAAAAAAAAAAAGATAATGAATGTATCCTCTCTTGAGAAAGGAATAACAAGTGATGGGGAAAACATGGTAGATCAGATATAGTCACACATGGCCACTAGGTGGTGCCATCAGCCCAAGACAGCTTTGTGGTTGCCCAGGTGGGATGCTGAGAACACTGAGAACACTCTTGCCTGGTCTGTGCTGTTGGTATTCGGGTTTACCATTATTAATTTAACCTTATTCACTCATTTACAGATATATTAAAGGTCTCCTCTATGCCAGGAGTGATGCAAAACATGGGGGACACAATGATGAAAACACTAGACATGTTTCCTGTTCTGATGTTCCTACAGTCTAGGAGAAGATGTATATTGAATGAGTAACTAAAAATGTGATGGATGTTATTAAAGGGGAAATCACGGAGAGACCTAATCCAGTGTCGGTAGGCTGGAAAGTCTCGTTTTTATAATTCTATGGTCTTGTGGGAACAACAGCCTTATAAAAAGGATATTTTAAAATACTGTAAGTTAAACCCCTTACAAACAAACTAGCAAATTGGGCAACAGAGATACATGTGAGGTGCTGTGGGGCCTGTTGATATATGCAGCAACCAAAGACAAGGCTCGAGTCTTCACAAAAAGAAATTTTTAAAATAGTATTAGCAATTTTGTTACTGTGGGGTTATAATTCATATATCCTCAACAAGCTATACACTACAAATACCAGTAGGTTTAAATTAGACAGCTTTAGCTCATTCTGTCAATAATTGTTTGTGGGTCATAAAGCAATTATACATCAGAAGAATGTGTGATTTGCAATCATGCATTTCCTACTCTGGTACCCGGCCTGATTCAACATTTACAAAAAATATTGATAGTTAGCCTAAGGTCTTACTTAAGTTAATAAATGATTCTCAAAAACAACAGAGTTATAAGCAGCCTCCTAATTAATGGTCTTAGTAATTGCTCTTCTCTGTTTATGGGTATATGCCAAGCTTCACTGAGAGAGAGACAGACAGACAGACAGACAGAGACAAATGCATCCAGCTGGCCCTGCAGACGGTGTCAGGTAGAATGGAGTTGCAGCTTCCCCTCCCTTCCCACCAACTGTCTACCACAAAATCCTGTTGAGCATTCAGAATAAATGTAACATTCCAAGGGGGAATAACCGATCAACTGCTATGACACCACTATCACTTAACTTATGGTCATTTCAAGTAGCTGAGATGATTTACATTAACACCTAAGTCAGCTACAGCTATAATCAAATGCCTAATCTGCTCACTCAGAGTACACCAATTTTTCAATCAAATTTGACAGCTTTCAAGGACACAGGCCTGCCCTGAAGCAGATCAGGAAAATCTTCAGAATTCCAGGCAAATGGGTAGAATTCTTAGGACTGGTAGCCACAGTTAGGATAAGCATGAAAGGGAAGCTTGCCCCAGAGGCCTGGGTGTTTTGAGGGAAGACTCTGAATCCCATCCCTGGAATTCCTCAATCATGACTGGGAAAATTAAGCATGCAAAGCAGACTGGCCATTTCCAGAAGCTTTCAGCTTTCTCAGGCTTCTAGATAATGAGAGGGAAAGAACCGAGGAAGGGGGAGGGGACCATTAATCTTCACATATCTTCCTGAGAGCATAGAGCTGAGAAAGATAATATGTTGGTATTAGCGAGGGGTTTAATATAGAGTTGTGGTCAATTAGCAGGAAAAAAACTTCTGGAGTTCACCTCTCACATTAAAATCGATAATGAAAAAGCAGCATAACAGATTTAATAAATAAATGAGCTGAGCCGAACATCACAGAGAAAGTGTGTCCTCAGAGAATTTAGCTCAAAGAGATTATTGAATAACTAAAAAAAATCCAAAATGCATGTAGACCACTGGCTCTCAAGCCCAGATCCTCATTAGAATCACACAAAGGAAGCTTTTAAGAAATCCTGATTCTAGGATCTCACCCCCAGAGATTCATATTTGATTTGTCTGGGGTGGGGCTTACGCATTTTTATTAAACTTCCTGGTGATCCAAAGTGTAGCCAGAATGAAGAACCACCGATCTAACATCGTTACAACACTAATCTCCACAGAAGAAAAATCTTCTTCCTAGTTTCAGCCAAAAAATCTTCAGTTATTATTGTTTACAAATAACTAGTGATGGTGGTGATGAGGGGGCAGGATAATCAAACAATTTTATTCTTATTTATTCATATTAATGAATATGAATACCCTGGCATAACAAGAGTAAATTAAATCCATAGATAAGCCAGAAACTTCATTTGATCAAATGAACGGTTCTTCAGCAACATGGCCAATTCTTAGAATCTTGGAGATGGGATGAACCTGAGAGGCCTTCTGGTTCAAACAGCCCCCAAGAGAAGGAGCCAGTATTGAAGGCACCATTCTATTGATACAGAGCAGGACCCTGTGGGGCTCCTGTGCACAAAAGCCTTTCTGGGCCCCCCACTTCTCGATTACAGGAAATAGGCTTCATTCAGCCTCCAGGACCTTCCCCAAGTTCCAACCAGCAGGTTCCAACAGTTGCTAATTAGGGAAGGGAGGGGATGCGGAGACTAAGGAGGAAGAGTCAAGAAATGATAGTGCAGCCTTAGGGCAGGGTCCTCGTTCCCCAACAAGGGATACACATAACAATATCTCTCAGCTGTTCTGAAGATACTGAAACCCCACCAGGTGGGAGAAGCTAACAGTATGCTGCCCACAAGCCCATACGCAGACCCAAGACCTTCTGGTTGGAACCAGAAGGTTGATGATGCTGACTCCCACTTACCTCACCACCAACCAATCAGAAGGAAGTCCACAAGCTGATCACACCCTCTTTGAACCATCACTGTAAAACTTCTCACTACCAACTCCAGGTTGGGACACGGTTTTGAGGGCATTAGCCCACTGTGGCCCCCTTTGCCTGGCAAAGCAATAAAGCTATTCTTTTCTACTTCACCCAAAACTTTGTCTCTGAGAACTAATTTGGTGTCGGGGTACAGAGCCGGATTCGGCGTCACTATCAAGTGTGTCACATTTCATGCACTCAGTAAGACTGTCAAGCCAGTATGGTTAGCTTCATTTTTAAAGATGGGGAAATGGGCTCAGGGTGGTTAAGTAATTTGTCCAGACTCACAAAGCCAGGCAAAAGCGGAAAGGGCAATCAAATCCAGGCTTTTCCATTTTCAGGAATGTTTTCAACAGCATCTCAGATGGATGGTCACGTACACTCTTCCTAGGCACTTCCAGTGTGTATCAGCTCACTCCTTAACAAAGAAGTCCACCCTGTTGGGCAGGCTGAATCTTTACTAAATTCATTATTTTCTCTGAGTCATAAAGCTGTTTCTCCATAACAAGAGAAACATAGCAGAAACGTTCTGTTTCTCCGGAACAAGAAGAGCAATGTAGCCCCTCTTTTACAGGAAAATTCCTTCAAATGTTTAAGAATAGCTGTATGTTCCCTCTAAGATTTCTTTTCTTTGAGCTACACATCCTCAGCTCTTTGTAGTAGTTTCACGTGGGTCCAGAACCCTCAGTTTTAACCCTCTTGTGCTCTTGGGGATGTCAATGTGATGTCTAAATGTGGTGCCCAGAGTCAAATGTGGTGACATTCACACGGACTTGACCATGGGACTTAGCGGTCACAAGCAGGGGCTCTGGTGGCCTTGAACCTGAGTTTCATTCTACTTCTCACCACTCCTGGCTGAGTGTACTTAGACAAGTGCTGAAAGCACTCTGAGCCTCTTTCCTCATCAGTAAAATGGAAATAATCATGCCTATATCAAAAGGCCATAATCAGAATTCACTGATGCAACATCTGTAAACATTCACTAGTACAGAGTAATGATAGCTCATTTTTAATGATAGCTCATTTTTTAATGAGAGCTCATTCTTTCTTCTTTTAACTTGACAATGTATAGCTATTAATCAAACTAATATCGTGGTAATATCTTTAGAAGCCATGTAAAGTCACAGTCTCGTGTTCATGTCAGAAAAAACCTCTAAGCGTTCACCCACATGGAAATCAGAATACGTCTTTCACATGCTCTAATTGTACAATTTTCCTACAAACCTAAATGGAAGACTTTATCTCTGTTCAGTTTCATCTCTTGCTTGCTTGCTTTTAATTCCAGCTCAGTTTTGTTCCATTCTGCAGTATTATTTTGAATGTTCATTCTATTAGTCTTAGTGTTACCCTTGTGTTTTTACAAATTTTATGACTGCCTTCTATACACATCACTGATTAAAAGCCAAAGACAGGGCAGGGTTAAGTTTCAAGCCCTCAGACATACCATCAGAGACATCTCCAGGCATCATATTACTCTGTTCATCAGTACAGCTTGTGTATTGTAGCTCAACTAGCCATAAATCTATTTAACTATATCTCAAATATGCCACATTTCTAGGTCCTAACAAAATTCATATCCTAAGATTAGTTTACTTGTTTATTGTTGCCTTGTCAAATAGCTTTCTTTAATGCAAGCTTTTCAACTTCAACTTTAATTTCCTTTAGTATTTTTACTTACTTTTCAAGTAAATATTTTCCATCGTTAACTTGTTTTAAAGGATTCTGCAATCTTTTTAATTCTTCCTGTGAAAAAGAAAAGAAATGTCTTACAAATTGACTCCATGTACTTACAGGTAATAATATTTCAGGACAATTGTTAACAAAATTGAGATAATCACCATGAGGAGTTCTGGACCTTGCAATAGATGAGTGCTTAAACATACAATTTGATTCCTGATCAAATTAAAATACAAAACTCCTACTCAAATTTTGTGACCTTTTTTTTTTAACCACTAAAGATCATGCTTCCTGTTATTTTTCCGGAGTAGCAATATGTTTATACGGATCCACCCATACTCTTCCCAGATTTACTCTTGTCAACAGTATTATGTTTGCTGGTTGCTGGGTGAGGAGTTCTAAGGAACAGGCACTGGGTTTGTCCGTTTAGCAAACACTGTCTCTTGGTAACTCTTGGTAACCTCAGCCCCAGTGCTCAGACACACACATACACACAAACACGTGCACACACTCCTTCCCTGAATTTCAGGCATCCATAGTCTCTGTAATCCCACTCCCTCAGCCACAGTGATTGGTTCAGGAATGCGACGGAAGTCGGCCCAGGTTCCTGGTGAGACTGCCTGTCTCCAGTCTTGTTGCCAGTCACAGCAGGATTTAAGGAAGGCCCACAGAGGTCTGGATCTGGGAAGACCACCATTCCTTGAGATCACCCTGCTTTCCTTGTCGCCACCAACTGCTGAAGTGCCAAGAGGAAGCCCCGATTAGCACTAATTACTCATTTGTCCCTAAAAGACCATCAAGACTAGTCTCAACATGTTTCTAACGCACCAGACATCCAAGTCTCCGAGGTTACCCATTTTCTTTAACTTCATACTACACCGTATAACCTCGAATTTGACCGGTCCCCCACCTCTCCCCGGTCCCTCCAAGCTTTCCACTGGGCCCTTTGGAACTCAGGGTCTGTCATCAGCAAAATCCTCTATCTCCTCAGTTTCTTTGAACATTCCCTTAATTATCTTATTCTATCTGAACCCTTGTTCTTCCAGAACAGCTAAGTTTTTGTTAGAGCAAGAATATCGAAGAACTGTCTAGAAAAGACTTTTAGGATACGGAGGAGTCTGCTGATGACAAACCAGGCTGATCCCTGAGCACCCTGTCTCCCCTGCAGTCGTCTTTAGAGGTGGCCGTTTCTTCCCTACGTGCTACACGTGACACACGCTGGAGGAGGGGCGGGGCCCTTCTTGCCCCTCTCTGCTGCTCCCAGATCCTCTTCACTCCTATAAAACCTCAGCTCCTCTAGGAAACATGCCAGCAGCCTGTCCTAGGCCTCAGTCTTCTTCTCCTGCCGTCCATCCTCACTCCTCAGGAGGTCTTATCTGGTCCACAGCTTTAAATTTATATCTGCACCTGACCTCTCCTCTAAACTCCGTTCTTACACCTCCACCACTTGGGAGCTACGTGTGCACGTCTGACAGGCATCTCACATTCAAACCAAAGTCTTGATTGCCCTGTCTAGAGGCTCCCACTCCAACCTCCTGCTTCACCACTTCTTCCTCATTTTAACGAACGACCTAGTCATTTAACAAAATTACTATTCACCTACATGTACAGTTATATGAGTCCTGAAACCTAGAAGTCAGCCTCCACTCCTCCCTTCTCTCACAATCCACAGTCAATCAATCAGCTAATCATGTTGGTCCCAACTTCAAAATATATCTGGAAATGGACCACTACTTCTCAGTCTGGGCTAAGGCAACTGTGATAGTCTCCTGTCTCCCTGTTTTCCCTGTTAGTCCACTTCAGTCACTTCTCCTTACATCAGCCAGCATGATCACTGAGTACTTGAGTTTGCTTTTTCAAGTGAGTGAAATGCACACATCATAAGTGTACAGTACAATGAGTTTTGACAAATGCACACACTGGTAGAATTACCACCCAAAACAAAATACAGAACATTTATTTCACTCCAGAAAGCTTCTCTGTGTCCCTCTCCCAAAGGCACTCCTGTTCTGATTTTTATCACCATAGATTAATGCTGCCTGTACTAGAATTTCACATAAATTTGTCTATTCTTTTGTATCTGGCTTAATTCCCTCAGCATTATATTTTGACAACAGTTACTCAACCAATGTTAATTGCTTAAACTTCATTTCAGTATTTGGAGAAGAATTTTGTTTCCTTCCTCTGAATTTTAGAGCATGAGGATTCTGAAGTGTGAGGAACCCTGAAGCTGCAATAGAACTATTTGCTGCTCTGAGAGTTGTTAACTGGAGAGAAAGATAACACAGCAAAGAGGATGGAAGCAAAAAAAACAGAGCAAAGGAGCCAGAGCCCTAGTGACACTGTGAACCTCTGGGTCAAACTAGAGCTCAGCATACTGACGGACTTTTCAGTTTCATGAGCCAGTAGAGTCTCTCACTGGCTAGGCACTTTTGGTTGAGATTTCTGTTTTTTACAATTGAAAGAATCTAACTCAGAAGTGACACTGTGAGCCATAACCTAGGGCTGCTAAATATAGAATCCTAACTAGATGAGCTATAGAACTACAGACGTTCAGAACTAGACAGGTGTTGTCATCGTTAGATTGGTTAGTTGGTTTTGTTCTGTTTGGGCAGTGTCTTTTTCAAAGATGTTTTACTGGGCTTCCCTGGTGGCGCAGTGGTTGAGAGTCCGCCTGCCAATGCAGGGGACACGGGTTCGTACCCCGGTCTGGGAAGATCCCACATGCCGCAGAGCAGCTAGGCCCGTGAGCCACGGCTGCTGAGCCTGCGCGTCTGGAGCCTGTGCTCCGCAACGGGAGAGGCCACAACAGTGAGAGGCCCGCGGACCGACAAAAAAAAAAAAAAAAAGTTGTTTTACTGAGAAGACTAATGGATGAAGCAGGTCGTGGTCTTCAGTTCCTTATTTTATTTATTTATTTATCTATCTATTTATTTATGCCACACCACGTGGCTTGCAGAATCTTAGTTTCCTGACCAGGGATTGAATCCGTGCCCCCTACAGTGGAAGCAAGGAGCGCTAACCACTGGACCACCAGGGAATTCCCAGTTCCTTTTTATTAAAGGCAGCTGCTTTTATATACAACACTGGGATAAAATAGACCTCATATGAAGACCATTTCTGCACCTTCTGTAAAACTGCTATATAAGACCCTGTACATTTTGCTACAGGCTCTCTTACATAAAAAGAATGAAATTTTAGGATTTCATCCCAGAGGATATTTTCCCCTTTTGATAAAATAGTGCACTTCTTTTCATCAACAATAACAACTCCTAAGTCTCATAGGGGTGGTTTATTTTGCCTTGGCTGCCAGAAGCTTAAGCTAAATTAAATATTCAGTTGCCAGAACTATTCTCTCCAGGCTGTTAGTATAATTATTTCCTCCTCTGTCAATACATGAGATTTAAACCTCTTTATTTAACTCTCTTACATGTGTGCTTTTCACAGTAAGTGGAAGCAAGTACTATACAGGCAGTTATATATGGTAATTGGGTATGAAGATAGAGATGATTAATAGGTGGATAGATAGATATAGATAAAAAGAGAGAGAGACAGAGACAGAGAGACAGAACATCCCTTTCACTCTTACACATGGCATTTTATTTTCAAGGTAAAACTTACCCTTCAACCCTATAGACCCTGGTTCCTAAGAATAAGTCTCCACCTCTATCCTCTATTTTTCTCCCAACCCTCCATTCCTCCCACCTAATCCTTCAGCGTATCCCATCCCACCTCCAGTGACATAGCAATAAATCCAGGTCAGAGAAAAGGTCAGGCTTAAAGCCACTTTTATACAGAAAGGAAATAGGGTGGATAAGAATCCTTAGTCATTCTTGAAAACCAGAGGTGGATTTTTAGGTCGTGAACTTTTTCTTTTTACCCCCTGCATCATGACTAGGAAGGAGACAGAACGGTGGTAGTCCCGGCACCTTCTCTTGTGTGTGTGTGCCTGTGGTGTGTTTTTTTCTCTTCTTTTTCCCTGGGCACCTGGGGGCAGGAAGGAACGGGCTTTTGCACTGTGTGCCAGCCACTCTCTCTTCCTCCGTCCTTTCATTGCAGGGAGCTTTGGGGGAGGAGGAGGGAGGGCTTCGATGCAGTACTTCATTCAATCTGACTATCCACGTTCTAGGAAATCATATTAACCATAAGGTCAATGACTAACAAGAGCTTTCTGAACAGCTGCTCTGCTGACAATTTAGAGAACTGATTTCATCATTTGCTTATTTAAGCTAACTATACAAAAACACTTATTCAATTGGCCCGTAGCTCCAAACTGTGTCCTTGTTTTCTGGGAGATGAATAAGGAAGTTGGCTTGCTCCACAGACCTTTGCTCAGAGCTTCACTCCTTGAGAAAGTTTTATTTTAATTTACCAGTAAAAACATATACACATTGGTCTTTCCCATCACTGGTTTCTCCCACTAGCCTTCGTTGTCTCTGATTTCATATCTAAACATGCTATTTCCCTACTAGAAATGAACATGGCTCCCCAGTGCTTTCAGATGGATTCCAGGATCTCAGCCAAGGGCCCCTTGTCTCTCGGGGGCCCACCTTATGAGCCCCGCCCCGTACACTCCCTCTCCAAGTCTGCTCTTGTGAAACTTCACCCAACACTGAATTCACATGCTCTCTCACTGTACATTGGGTTCCCAGCTCTTCTACTGGCCCCCTCTCATTCTTCCTTCAGGAATCCCCCCACCTTTCCCCTCCTCCATAGAGCCTTTCCTAACTCCACAGGAGGGACTGGTACCTCACCTTTTTCCTCAGCATCCTGCGGTGATTCCTATTTTAACATTGCCTCTTGACCTGTCCCACCCCACCACTGAGCTCTTTGAGATCAGGGATCAGTGATTTATTTACCTTGAGGTGTTTATTCCCCAAATGAGGCATTTAGGTGGTGCCTAATTAATATATGTTGAATAAATGAACGGAATGCATTGATCTGACTGAGATGAAAAGAAACCTTAGTGGCTTAACGGCCCCCCAGGTCCCAAGATGTTGTACGTCTTCTGGTGATTTTTCTCTGCCCCTCCAGATATACTCTCTTTTTTTATTTTATCATTCTGTAGCTTTCTTTTTTATTTAGCATTCTACTTTTTCCAGTTTTATTGAGGTATAACTGACAATTACAAATTGTATATATTTAAGGTATATATTTGAGATATGTATACATTGTAAAATAATCATCATGATCAAGCTAATTGACATATCTGTCACCTCACATACTTACCATTTTGTTTTTTGGGGGGACGGGGGTGGTGAGAACACCTAAGATCCACCCTCTTGGCACATTTCAGTTTCAAACTGCAGTGTTGTTAGCTACAGTACATGTTGTATATTAGGTCTCTAGAAGCTACTCATCTTGCATAACTGAAACTTGGTACCCCTTGACCAGCATCTCCCCATCTACACTCTTTACTCATCTCCACTCTCCCCTGTGCTCTGGGAGGGTCAAAATTAGACTTTATCAAGCAGGGCCCTTTGTTCTGTGGCTTAGGACAGGGTTTGAGCAGTGGGAGGCACTGGCACGCGATCAGAGGGCAGCAGAAGAGAGAAGCTGGGGTATTTATGCCCTGTGCTCCCCTCTCTTACTGGAGTACAGGTTGGCGTCAATGAAGGTCACAGCTCCCATGGGGTGGTGGCCTCTCTCACATGGTCGTTCTCACCACGTTCCCGTAACTACTCTGTTTTCTCACCCCCCTCCCCCCGCAAGGCATTTCTTTCCCTTTCTTCCCTTCCCTTCCTTCCCCTTCTCTTTTTTTATGTTTTTCATTTTTGTCTTAAAGTCTTTATTGAATTTGTTACAATATTGCTTCTGTTTTACGTTTTGGTTTTTTGGCTCCGAGGCATGTGGGATCTTAGCTCCCCGACCAGGGATGGAACCTGCACCCCCTGCATTGGAAGGTGACGTCTTAGCCACTGGACCACCAGGGAAGTCTGCTTTCCCTCCTCTTGCCCTTCCAGCTATTGATAGTCCCAGATGTTTCACCATCCCCTGTGGTTCTCCCTACACCCTGCCCATATCTATACAGTCACTTCATTCAACTCTTTCCATCACCCTTTTAAGTGGGTCGTCTGTCTTCTCCCTGGACTCTGGCTCAGATGCCTCAAGGACCTTACGTTTTCTTTGGTTCGCCCTATCTTTTCCATTCCTTTTCTATAATCCAACAAATTCAATTAATACTATTAATTAACCACATTAACTAACAGAAGAACATGTCTGTTTGATGGCTGACCCCTATCAGAGAAGTTGTCCCAACTCGAGGGCCTAACTCAATTTTCTGGCTCAGTTTGATTCACCAGATAAGGGTACACTTTCTACCATGCTCATTTTAACGTCTGTCTTTTTGACACGTGGGCTAAGCCCCTCTGCAAAGCGCAAGTTGAACGGTTCACGTACAACCCGGATATAGAGCATTCCATATTCTTTAATCTCATTTCTCCAAATGAAATCTGTGTTATGAGTGGCTGTGAAATGTAGGCTGTACTATTGTGGGAATAACTGATCGACTACTTGCCAAACAAAGCCCGTGCTTCCCACTGTCATCAGAGTCGTTCTGAAGTCATCACTTAGGTGTCAACTGTTAGCCTGGATGGTGGATCCTGGATTTTGTTCTTTTGTGTCTGGCTTCCCCATCCCACCTTAATCCTGCAGGGCTTTCTCCTATCACGAACAGGAGAATACACCTAAGAGGCTAGACAAGCTCATCTCTGTGGCCACTTGGTCAGCCCCTTAACCTGACCAATAATAAAACACTTTTCTCTTTTTCTTCTGTCCCCACCACTTTTACTGTCTACACAAGCAGGGTATATTCTTTGGACAAGTTTAAAATCAGAAATCCACTCAAAATTGTTTTTTGTCTAAAGTGTACTTGTGTCTAAGTGGCAACCTTTTAACTTTTCTGACTTACGCCCTGGCCATTTTATTCTCAGCATATCCTAGAGGATTTAAGGTAACTTAAAACATGTGAAGACAATCTACAATTTACTTCATTGTGTAGTTATGGGTGACAGAAACTGTACCACTTACACACATCATTTTTGAGTTGGGAATAATTTCATTATTAACCTAAGGGTAACTATTTAACAAAAGTTAAAAGCCAAAATTACTTTTGACTATTCAATCATTCAATTAAACAACATCAGGCTTCCTCAATCCCCTCCACCACCCCCTCTTTGCCCTTTTTTAAATGGAAATATAATAAGGGCATTGAAAAAGGGGTTACTAATGTTTGCATAATTTGGAAAAGCAGAAGACATAAAATCTATACTAATTTTAGCCCTGCATCATTAAACATGAAATATTGATTATTGCTCTTTGCAACAGAATTTATGAAGCTAGCTAGGCTGCTGTGTCCACATAAAGTGATTCTGATGCTTTGCCCTCGGACCTCAGTGGCTGCAAATGATGCTCTTGGTGACAGCTGGGAGGCTGGCATTCTGATCCACAGCGTTAAGAGATACATTTCCCAGATTAGACCAGGAATGACCCAGCTGCACAGCCCAACTTCAGAAAATTAAATTGGATGGAGTCCAAACCTCTGTTGAAATAACTGTGTGAATTACAATGCTTCCATGGGCCTTGTTATAATGTAAATGTGCTTTACAATTTACTGCACTTCCCTCCTTCCCCTGCTGTGAATATGGGCATTAATAGTCATCTCATATATTTAAAGGCAAAAAGACATCAAAAATAAAAATGCAAGGTTCATGCTTTCTCCCTTTAGAAAGCAGAGACTAAACTCCTTTCCTTTTTCTTTGTCATTTTTTTTTTTTTTGCAAAAAGAGCAAGGTTTTGTTTATGTATTATGCATTAATGTTTTTTATGGCTGACAGACCTGTAAATTTCACACAGGGAAGTTACCTTGCATGAGGTAGAACATGAATTTCTTTGGGAGGAAAAAAATGGCTAATAGGACATCAACAGCTCATTTAAAGGATTCATTCAGGTAAGTTATGGGCACATGAGGCATAGATGAGGTAGTAGACTTCAGAAGAGATTTGATTTGCCTGTTTCTAGCACTTTAAGAACATTCTGAATGTCCGATGAGATGCAGAGGTGCTGTGGTTTTATGGTGACAATCACTTAGTGAGGTGATCCTGGCCTCACCGTGCAAGGCCTCAGTAGCATTATTCATTGCTTCACACATAGTGAAACTTACAAACATACAATATGATGATAGGAATCGTTGTGGTAGCTCATTCTCTATTCTTGTTTGACCAACCAGGCTATGCTCCTAGGCATTAGGACATAATAGCCTTTGACTGCCAACTCTGAGCATGCCAATCACCTGAGCTCATTTGAACAGATGCCAAAAAGAAACATCTTAAGTAAAAACCCAGTTATGACGGTTTAAGTCATTGGTCACCTTGAATCTGAGAGGCTTTCAGCCCCTAACATTCTCCTGGAATGATGGGTGGGAGGGTATCCACCTGGAAAGGTATACCTACAACAAGATCACCCACGTCAGCCCTGTGTCCTAATCTGAATAAGCACCTACAACTCCATCCAGCTGCACAAGACAGCCCTAGTGGATCCAGGATTGTCAGACAGGGTGAGCCAGCCCAATGTTACGTTGGAAAGCATCCTTTAGGCTTAAATGTCCCCTCTCTCCTTTTCCTAAAGTTGTGCATGATATTTTCAAGAGCTTTTGCTAGTTTTAGATCACAGACATTGTGAAGTTACCGTTACAGAAGGAAGACCCAGCTCATTGCAAAAAGTCTAACCACTTCTACTAAATCTAGGATATGAGGAATTAAAACACTATTAGTAGTCATTTTAAATTGATTACTCAAAGTTAATTCAGCTTAGTTTCAGCAGGACAACCATGAAAACTCGACTGAGACAGAAATACTAACCAGTAGGATATAGATATTTTTGCATCTTATATATTTCTACATTTTGAAAAAAAAAAATCTAGATACCATGCTTGAAGCAGAAAACTCAAATACATGTAAGCACACAAGCCAGCAAAGAAACACCTCTCAGAATGCACACAGAATAGCAAAGGTGGATGAGCGAGTCCATACACCAAGTCCAGGTTTCCTGTGCCGAAGGACAAAAACAAAGTGCAGGCAATCAGAACAACACGTAACTCCCAAATCATTTATACTTGATTCTGGAATGCATTTCACTGTAGTGTAGCAAACGCTGTCCAGATTAGATTTCTGGCTTAGTCCCATTGGAAAATGAGTTTGCGTTTCTTAGGTACTCACCAAGTGATACTGTGAAGAAGAAACCCAAATGCATGCTGGGAGGAGCTCTCCTAACATGCTCTGCAGCACCTCAGACCTGCCCATCCCTTCCTTTCTATTCCCTCCACTACCACCACGTTCAGGACCTTGTTGACTCTCACCAGTTAGTGGGTTGCACTGGGTTGCCTAATTGCTTTTCTTTAAGTACATTTCTAATCCTTTAACTCTCCTGATCATAAACCCTACTGCCAGCCTAAACAAAAGTCATCTTTAGGATTAAAAATACTGTTAATCTCTCAGCCCCAGTACTGCTCCTTCGATACCTTCTGAAATCCTTTCAAGTTCATTGCAAATGCAATTCTGTATATTTTAATATTTCCTTCCACAGCTAATTGTGTATCAATTTCTTTGAACTACTGTTATTACTACTAACATTTATTGAATTTTATTAGGTGCCAGGCACTTTGCATAAATTATCTTTGTAAAATTATGACTTCAGCCCCATAAAAATAGCAAAAGATGCAATTATTATTCCCATTACCTGGATAAGAAAACAGACTCTCAGAGATTAAGTAACTCGACCAAGGTCTTAAAGGAGAAACGGCATGCAAACCAAAGCAGTCTGATTCCAGAATCTATCCTCTCCAATCTTTCCCCATGAATGACATGGAACAGCATGAGCAACAGTGGTATCTCACCAACGGTGCTTGTAAAGCAGAAGCCGTAGTGGTCTGCAAAGTACTCAGACCTCTTACCTGAACCAGACATGCCATCTACCCACTGTGTGACCTTAGACAACTGACTCACCCTTCGCATCTCGCTTTCATCATTTGTAAAATGATGACAAAGTCTACTACACGATGTTTTGTGAGGATCAACTAAAATAACATATTTTAAAGTGTTTTGCGTATGATAAAGTGCCAGCCACCCATAAAGAAATTGCTTAAGTGCCTGTCTTCCTAAGGACAGCAATTATTGTCTCTCTTGTCATTCCCGTGGTGCCCCTCTCTGCTCCATTCCAGCTGTGCGCTCTTGGGCCGGGTGACACCCCTCCCCGAGCCTCAGTCTCATCATCTTTAAAATGGGAACACTAATTGTACCAAATTCCAAGGATTGCTATGAGGATTGATGATTAAAATTCATGTAAATCATTTGGTCTTGCACTAGGCACAGAGCAGGTGCTCAATGTTTGCAATTTTCATGGTTTTTATTGGTGTATCTCTCTAGCCCCTCCAAACATGGGTCTGTACCTTGACACCTTCTCCTGGCCCACTCTAAACCCATTTCCCATTAGTCACCCAGTTCTGCCATTTTGACTTCCTAATTGTGTCCACGTCATACCCTCTCTGTTCCCACTGTGCTTGGCTGAGGATTTATCACCTGCCGGAAGGAACAATCTAAAATGTTAACCCCGTCCTTAGGTCAGTCAACTGCTTGAAACCCTTCTTGCCTCCCCTCAACTATAGGTAGAGCCTAAGCCCCTGGGTCCAGCAGGACCTCATATCAGGTTCTGTGTGACCTGCCCCATCTGCCCCTCCAACCCCTTTCCCTGACTGTCCTACCCCCCACTCCACTTAATCCTCTTGGAACATCGAGAAGTCATTAAAACCCCAATTTAAGATCAGGGTCTCAAAAACTTGGAATGAGTCAGTCCATGCATGAGTTGAAATAAAACAATGATAAAGATAATCTTTAAAAACAGAAACAAAAGAGTAATAATGCATTATAGTGTATATGTTATCATCAAATAATGCAACATCACCTCAATCATCTGGAGATTGGTCTCTCGGGAAACTCTATACTACATTGGAACATGTCTCCTGGATATTAGGTGCTCTGAGTTCCAAACACCCCTCACATAGTCCCTAAGCCCACCCATTTTACCTGTAAAGTCTTCATTTAGAGTTTTCTTTAGAAAACAATTCTCAAGCAAACATAATTTTATTGTTTCCTAACTTGCAGCAAACAAAAGAATTCAAAAGAATGAGATTATCAGAAGCTGGGAGGTGAGGTGTTCTCAGACTAGATGTGGGAGAAGAAACAGAAAAACTAAAAAGCAGATCCTGATCCATATTTCACTGAACACATAAAGGAAGATTCTTACTGCCTGGAATGTTGCCTTTTCTTCAAAACTTCCTGCAAGTTCTCCCCTTCTGAAGTAAATCTTGCTTCTCTGAGATCTTGTATGTGTTTATGCTGGGTATAGCCCTTATGTCATCTATATAAGCTGTATTTTATTTTCCTTAATATAGCCTAAGTGTTTAAGGGTAGAATTTATTTTTTTCATTAAGTTTAAGTATGTTTCAACTTGTAAACCCTACTTCTGAACCTGGCAAACTGGGATGTGCCAGCAGCAGGCCAGGGGTACATGGAGCCTAAGACTAGGGCACCATTTCCCAGGATATCACTTTTACTCCATGGATAGCAAATGCATGATTTTAAAACGAACTCCAAGGTTTGCATTAATTTTATTTTTTTTAAAGATTTTTATTTTTACTTATTTATATATTTTATTTTTTGGCTGGGCTGCACGGCATGCGGGATCTTCGTTCCCTGACCAGGGATCGAACTCGTGACCCCTGCAGTGGAAACACGGAGTCTTAACCACTGGACCGCCAGGGAAGTCCCCGCATTAATTTTAAAATTAAAACAGGAGGCCTAAAAACAGGTTTAGGTTTCCATATGGCTACTTCTTCCCACACCCCCTAACAATAACATGCATGTTCACTATTTTCTGCTTTCAATAGTTCTGGGTGAGAATTTGAGAAGCACTACCCTAGTCAGGAAGGAAAGGGAATATCATGTATTTTTAAAATTAAGATGGCTGGGAAGTGTGCAATAGTCTGATTTCTGTCAACACTGGATAAAATAAAGAACATTTTGTACTTGTAAGGGTAACACTGCTCTTTTCGATGCCACAGGACTTTATTTCTAGTTCTCCTAATGGCATTCATTGGCTGTGGGGGGGGGAAGTGGAATCCATGTATGTCTGTCCATTTGAGATGAAATGAAACAGACATCACTATACTTAGGGAAGGGAAAACTCACCCCTACACCTGACTGCCCACCAGATCCAGTGGATGCTGAGCTTTCTGAGTTGAGATTATGATCTCATGGGTACATCAATATGACAAACTTAGCACCCAGCATAATTCTGGGCACACAGCAATAACTTGAGTGTTAAGAGGAATATTCAGTAAATATTCATTAAAAGATGCAGACACAGAGAATGGACTTGAGGACACGGGGAGGGGGAAGGGTAAGCTGGGACGAGGTGAGAGAGTGGCATGGACATATATACACTACCAAATGTAAAATAGATAGCTAGTGGGAAGCAGCCGCATAGCACAGGGAGATCAGTTCGGTGCTTTGTGACCACCTAGAGGGGTTGGGTAGGGAGGGTGGGAGGGAGACACAAGAGGGAGGGGATATGGGGATATATGTATATGTATAGCTGCTTCACTTTGTTATACAGCAGAAACTAACACACCATTGTAAAGCAATTTTACTCCAATATAGATGTTAAAAGAAAAAAGAAGAAAGAGATACTTAGGGGTTAAATGGAGGCCACAACACTGAAAGCATATGAAAACAGAACTTGAGAACGAACCTGAAGAAGAGGCGCTCCAAGTCAGCTAGCTTTCCTTTCGTCATTTATTCATGGTTTCACTCATTATTTAATAAAAATATAATCATAAGTGTTAGGCACTATGCTAGGCATGAGGACACAATGGGGGCTGGGGGGAAAACAAGCAGATAAAGCCCCGTCCCCCTGCCCCTTGAAAGGCCCAAAATAACCAGGGGAGGAAAGATGAGTTTTAAGTAGTCAAGGAGTTGTCTAAGACTGTTTTTATTCAAAAACGGTTTTAAACATTTTGACATTCAGGACAGAATGCAGATCAGTCAAATAAGCCTGTCTCGTGTGTATGATGACAGAGCCTGAACGATGGTATCCTAAGAGGGCCAAGAAAAGGCGGTGAGTGGGTCGTCCATGTGCTCATGGTGGGGCACTTACCCCTACTGGCCGACTAGAATGGTGTGCCTGCGTGCAGAATGTGCAAAGGGTGACGGACATGGCACCAAAGTGCTAAGGTACAGATGAGGGGCTTATTCCATAAGAACGACATTGATTGAGGGGGATAGAGACAAGGCAGGCAGACAGACAGGAGAACAGAAGACAGTGTGTCCAAATCTGCTTTGTCATGTGATGAGCCATCACACCATTACAAGTAAGAATGCCTAGTTACTCCTTGCATCTTATAACCTACTAACAATTGAGTCTAGTAACACCAAAGGCAGATCATGCAGAAGAATAAAGCTTCCTTCTGTAGGTTATCCATTCTAAATCAAGTGTTAATTTTCTTGAATAGAGAAACCCATGTGGAAGGGCAAATATCACAGAAGGACAAGTAAAGAGAGCATCACTTTTCAAAACTAAAAGAAATTCCCAATGAGATGACTTTACATGAAAATTGTACATGAAAATTCCTCATTATATTTAAACCATTACATTTCATGATTTTAGTGATTGCCCAGACTGCTTCATAACAAGTAGGTGAACAACTTGATAAGGAGTAATTTATTCTAAACTGAGGTAGGTCATAATTGATATTTTTCCTTCAAACAGTTATAGCAGAATGTTCGGAAAGAACCCCAACATCCCAAAGAGGAAATTACACTTCAGCTGAGCTGTCTGTTATTAAAACTACTATTCCATCTTCTAGACATGTAATCTCTATGTACTCAAGACATAGTGACACTGTCATCTAAAAACCAAGAGGAAATACACAGGGGCAAAAATGAGTGGTGTTCTAAAGGTGAAAGATGAGGAAGAAGAGAGGAGAGAGAATAAGAACTTACTGGAACAAAAAAGAAAAAATAAATAAAAAGAAAAGAAAAAATACAAATAAATGATTGGAACACATATGGAATGCGTCGGGATTGCTAAACCTGTGAGTGGTATTAACTCCCCTGTGCAGCTCACTGAAGCTCCCATCCCCAGCCTGGTGACCAGACCGCTCATCTCTCTTCTCCCTCTTCACGTTAAATTGCCTTAACTGACTATCACTCAGCTCTCCCTATTCAACATGAAATCGTCACTCTCAATGTCTGTAAAATCTTCAAACTGAGGATTTCATCCTGAATTCTCCAATGACTGTGTTCCTGGACTTCATACACACCTGCTTTGTAACTTCCAAAGCTCTTCTGAAAATGCATTCCTTCTTTGATAAAACATTTACACCATACTCTTTGGGTAACGGTTTCTCCTTTGCCATGTGGAAGTCTGGCAGGATCTTCTCTGAGGAATGCTCCCAGCCAGAATCTTTGAGGAAAACCTGACGCACACAATAGGCTCCATCCAGTTAGCATGGGTTTAGAGTCCGTTCTGGACTTGGTCATTCTCTGCAATCAAGCAGCTTTGAAGTGCTAAGGTGGGGAGACAGCCAAGGAGCCCACAATGTCACATTTAAAGGCCATTATCATACACCCTAGCATTTACCCAAAATGCAAGGTGAGCAGGGCAAATGCATTCTGGGACATTCCCTTTAAGGAAAAGTGCTGCTTTTCCACCCCCAACCCTGATTCTGCACACAAAATAATAAAGATGCTCACTCTGTAAGAAGGTCTCAAAAATATCAGTGTAAGTGGTTATAACTTTAATAGGCCTTGGAATCCAATTAGCTACAATTTTGTGGTGGCTTAATGATTTATGATAATTGCAAATTCATTAGATTATAATGCACAACACCAAAATTATGGATTTCCTGATATCTTTAAACACATGCATTCTCAAAGTGAAGCATCATATTGTCTATGTTCATTGCTACCAAAATAGTCTAATTTTAACAATTCAGAATGCATCCCATTACTTAAACCCAGATCATTTGGAGTTTTTCCCTGTTAATGCAAAGACATAAACCCAAGAACGTTATGCCAGTTCATTAAGACTTCCGATTTCAGTAGCTGTCTAGTATTAGCTGAAAGCAATCTACTGTGTGTGCTTAAATGGTCCCTGTTCACCTCCTCCCCTGCTCCACAAACAAAAGCACGTCCAGAGAATGTACACATACATGTACATGCACACCACACACACAACACTTTCACAAAAAATATAGAATTTGGTGAATTATTATTACATAAATTACTATCACCATCTCCTAAGTCAAGAAATAGAACTTCTGCAGACGTGTCAGAAGCCCCTTCCCGTGCCCATCCTGATTACAACTCCCTCCCAAACTCCCTCCAGAACCACTTTTACCACAGCTTGTACAGGAACCACCTCCTTACATTTCGCTAGCGTTTTCTCACCCAATTGTGCAGTCTTTTTTTTTTTTTTTTTTTTTTTTTTTTTTTTTGTGGTACGCGGGCCTCTCACTGTTGCGGCCTGTTCCGCCGCGGAGCACAGGCTCCGGACGCACAGGTCCAGCGGCCATGGCTCACGGGCCCAGCTGCTCCGCAGCACGTGGGATCCTCCCGGACCGGGGCACAAACCCGCGTCCCCTGCATCGGCAGGCGGACTCCCAACCACTGCGCCACCAGAGAAGCCCCAACTGTGCATTCTTAACTACTATTGTCTAAGCTTGTCCATTTTTAAAACTTTTTTGAGAAATAATTATAGATTCTTAGGAAGTTGCAAAGAATGTGCAGGGTGGTTCCATGCGCCCTTCACTCTTTTATTTATTTATTTACTTATTTATTTATTTATTTTTGGTTGTGTTGGGTCTTCGTTGCAGCATGCGATTTTCTCATTGCGGTGGCTTCTCTTGTTGCAGAGCACGGGCTCTAGGTACGCAGGCTTCAGTAGTTGTGGCTCGCGGGCTCTAGAGCGCAGGCTCAGTAGTTGTGGTGCATGGGCTTAGCTGCTCAGTGGCATGTGGGATGTTCCCTGCCCAGGGCTCGAACCCGTGTCCCCTGCATTGGCAGGCGGATTCTTAACCACCACGCCACCAGGGAAGTCCCAAGCCCTTCACTCTTTTCCCTCCAATATTAGCATCTTGAATAACTATTGTACACTATGAGCACCATGAAATTGACATTGATACAATTCACAGAGCTTATTTGAATTTAATCAATTATATATTCACTCATTTGTGTGTGCATATGTTTATAGCGCTATGCAATATTTACCACGTATGTAGCTTTGTGCAACAAGCACCACAGTCAAGATACAGAACTGCTGTATCACCTCAAAGCTCTCTTATGCTATCCCTTTATAGCCACAACGACCTCTTCCTCTCCCAAAGCCTACCTCTGCCAACTAGTAATCTGTTTTCCATTTCCATAATTCCTTCCAAGAATCCTCCCAAATGGATCCAAAAATCATGTAACTTTTTGAGAGTATTTATCACATAATTTCCTTGAGGTCTACTCACGTTGCTGTGTGTATTAATAGTATCGTTCCTTCTTATTGCTGAGTAGTATTCCACAGTATGGATGTATCACAGTTTGTTTAAACAGTCACTCACTGAAGAACATTTAGGTTGTTTCCAATTTCTGGCTATTATGATGAATAAAGCTGCTATGTACATTCATGTTTATTTGTATAAACATAACTTTTTATTTCTCTGGGATAAATGTCAAAGAATGTAATTTCTGGGTCATATGGTTAGTACATTTTTAATTTTAGAAGAAACTGTTGAACTGCTGTCTAGAGTGACTGTACCGTTTTACATTCCCACCAGCGGTACAGGAGTTAGCCTATTTCTCTGTATCCTTGCCAATATTTTATTTTTCCCATTTAAAAAAAAAACTGGTACGTACTTGAATTTTTTCTTTTTTAATTTACAGATTCCCCCTCCATCTCTTTCTTTTTCTAAAAATATGTTTGTTGAAAAACCCAGGCAAGTTGAACTGTAGAGTTTCCTAGTCTGGATTTTACTGAATTATATGTTCATGATGAATTTGTGCATGCAGCTGGATCCAGAGGCTTGATCATATTTTAGGTTGATCCCTTTGGCAAAGAGTTAGGTGGTGGTGTGTCCTTTCATCAGGAGGCTCATAAGGGTCTGATGGTCTCTATATCTCCAACGAGAGCAACCACTGAAGCTCAGTGCTCAGCCTCCATCCATTAATTTGGGGGAGTGAGTTGCAAAATGATTGTGTGTTAATTATATAATTTTATTGTATTTATTATATGAAATAATTTTATAAAGAAAATTTACTTTATTTACTATTTGCTTACCCACTAGTAAATTGATATAGAAGAGGCAGGATAAATCTTGATTATTTTCCTTTAGCAGTTTTCAAGATGAAGTGGTTCTCTGTCATCCTGCAAAGGTGGCCAATTATTTTTTTAACATCACTAGGAATTCATGAACGTAAACAAATTTGATGGTTTTTTCCCTTATTATTAAATACTAGGTATTTTAATTCTTATTGTTTTTATTATTATTAAAACTCAAATTGTTCCATTTTGGAGCAGTGGGAACCCCTTCAAATTGGCTCCTGAGTCTTTTTGATACAGCCCTTACAGTCTCTGATAGCTTCCTGGCTATTTGCTCTCACAAAATAATCCAGACTTATACATTTCCTGCCACAAACCAGGAATCAGCCAATTCTTCAAGAAGCCCTGGTTTCTTATAGTAGGAAATGGTATTTCAATATCATCATCTGGGCAGCAGGAATGCTCATTTTCACTGCACTGGTCATTATTTTAAGAACTTTTCAGTAGACAGAGCTAGGATATATAATAAAATACCTCATGCGCTCATACTGAGACCTCCAATTCAATTTCAGGACTGCAGAGTTTTAACTTAACCTCTTTTATAAATGTCTGTATCTCCATCTCCCACACCAAAGCCTGGTTCTCAAGGATACAGGAGGTTATAGAATTAGAATACTGCATAATTACTCATTCTATAATTACATTATACACATAAGAACTTAACACATTACTAATACTGCTACCGCCCATTATGATTATCAAAAACAGTTAAATTTTTTACACATGTTATCCTAATTTTTTTATCCATCTCTTTCTTTTAACAGTTTTATTATATCTACATTGTTGCATACAGCCACTGTATACTATATTCTCTCTTTTTTCATCCTTATTTTTACCTTAATTTTTCAGTAAGTATATGTTTAATGCATCCGCCACTCCATCAGCTCATGTCTCTCTAATCAGTTTGGTTGTCTGAAGATTTTTCTCTAGTAAATTCCTCTTAGGAAAAAATTCCCTACGTTCTTGTATGTCTATAAGAGTTTGTACAGAAGAATTTCAGAACATGCCACCTCAAAACGTGCTGCTTTTCTATATTATTTTGAGATTAAGTCACTTGAAAAATACCAAAAGTAGGGAGAGGTTTTCTCTGAACTCCCCTTATCTGCCTAAAGACAAATACTCCCAAAGGAACCCAGTTGTCCCAAATCCCATCTCTGGGAATTTTATCAACCTGGGAAGACGGACTCATTACAGGAGAGACGACGAGATGTCCACACCGCATTCAAACTTTGTCACAAACTATCATCTCGCCCGCCTGTTCTTCTAAGGGCCCATTCATCTTCCCTAAAACTCATTTGCTCTCCAGTAAGTTGCCTACATCTCCCCTCCCCTTCCCCTATTATGATGGTATATAAACTCTTAAAACTCACTGCCTTTTTGAGTATTTGCTTATTGTTTCCTGTGATGCCCCTGTGCATGTAATATTAAAAATTAATAAATTCTTATTTATTGTATTAGCTACTTTTCTCCTGTTAATCTACCTGTTGTCAGTTTATTTCAAGCCCCAGCTATTAAACTTGGAGGGTAGAGGGAAGTCTTCCCTCCCCTACAGTGCTCTTTATATTTGGAAGATTTCTTTCAAGTATGTAAAATCTTGGGCATACATTTTCTTTACTTGAGTCTCTTAAATATGTTACTCCATTTTCTTTGGACCTAATGAAAAATATAATGATAACCTAACTTTTTTCCCTTGTAAATCATGTGTTTTTCTTGCCTAGATATCCAATGGCTATTTTTCTTTTTCCTTTTAGTTAAAAAAGTTTACTAGAATATGTCTTGGTATTTGTCATTATACAGTGCTAACTTCAGGTACACAGGGTCCTCTTTCAACATATAGTTTCAAATTATTTGTATTTCAGGGAAGTTCTCCTGATGAATTATAATTTTATTATTTGGTTCCCTTGCTTGATTTTCTTCTTTAGGGATTGGGTATGTTGGATCTTTCTTGAATGTCTTAAGTATTTGTCATATTCTCTCAAATCTTTCTTTCTCCTCCATTTCTTTTTGATTTTAAGCATTTCTCTCTTTTCCACTTTTTCTTTCTCTTAAGGCACTATCCGTGTGCTTATTCACTCGTGTGTCTTCTAGTTTCATATTCCATTCATGAAACAAAATAAAGAAATTATTTCTTTATTTTTAATTCTTTCTTGGGCTCTGTCACCTCCCTGGCAGCGAGGCTGGCTCTAGTGGATGGGGTAGAAACTTCTGTTAAAAGCTACTTTGTTCTGGCTTAAGGGACCGAGACAGCAGGGCTTTTGCCATTTGGAAGAATCTGGACCAAGTAGAAAGCTGACAGGCATTCTATGTTCATATCTCCATGAAGTCTGGGAGCAGAACATTATGTGTCTTTTAAAGCCCTAGTGTTTGTCTCTACTTAGAAAAAATTGCTGTACTTTATAATGACTTCACTCTCTGTAGAAAAACTCTCAGGTACAATCACCTTCAGGCTTTTTCCTTCAGAATTCTAGGGCTGCGACTCAGACCATTTTAAGAACAACTTTTCAGAAAAGCATTATGTAACCCTTGAAGGTCTCTTGTTAAGCATCTGTGGTACTGGAGAAAGGGGCCTGGAAATTATGGAGCATCTATTCCACATCAGGGACCTTACGTTTATGATCTAACTAAATTCTCCCACAAAAGCCTATGAGACTATTTCAATCATCATCATTTTAAAGAGGAAGAAACTAATACTCTGAAAGGTTAAGTACTTGTCTAAGATTACACAGAAGAGTAGGCATTTGAATTCAGGCCTGTTCTAACTCCAAGACCATAAATAATGTTACTTTCTGTTTGAAATTTGAAAAAAACAAAAACCAGGTGGTGGTGTTGTTTCTGACTTCCTAATTTACCTGCTCTCTGCTGTCTTATTCTAAATTACCTTTCAAATGTTGGCAACCTGACTGTTATTCTCTCCGTAACAGATTTTTTCTTCATATCATTGGGTTTCTCAAATTCTGAAAGAACCTGAAGGGTAGCACAATATGCTACCCCAAAATATGCCACTTCGGCATTTTGATTATTGAGCTGAAAGTTGACAAGAAGCAGATACAAGAAAAGCTCTCTGACCTTTCCTGCTTGCCTTAAAGCAAGACATAAATTTGTAAAGGTACCTCCCCTCCCCTCTCCATCAGAAAGGACAGAAGTTAATGCCCAGAGACAATTCAAGACCCTTATCAGCCCAGAGACAACCAGAGGAATCTGCAGTACACATCTTGCTGAAACTAACACTTATCTACCATTAGTTCCCTCGTATATTCACTACTTTCACACCGTTTGCTGCCCTAGAAACTCAAGGTTCTTTTCCTCCGTCTTGTCTCTTCTCTAAAAATTTATTGTTCTTTTGTTAAGATGCTATGAAGCCCAAGTTTTAACCACCCCTTTGAGTTACTCATCACTGACTGCTCCCAGGTGTATCTGCAATGCACATGTTAATCAACTTGTTTGTTTTTCTCTTGTTAATCTGTCTTTTGTCAGTCTAATATACAAGGCCCAAGCCTGAGAATCTAAGATGATCAGAGGGAAAATATTTTTTTTCCCTCCCCTACAAACCAAACATGTAAATGACAACTGGTGGGGAAGGAGTCTGGTACAGAAACGGAAGCTTTAGATCAGGACACAGAACTTGGGCAAGTCACCAGAACCATCAGCTTCATTTTCCAATGTTGAAGATGAAAATAACAACCACTATAGTCAGCAGCCAGGATATGCAGCCCCCAAATCTTAATGTTCTAAAACCACAAAGTTAGCATTGTTGCCCATGTTCCACGCTCATCACAGATCTACTGTTGGGCCGCTGTGTCTTTGTTGTGCTGAGGTTGGGACCCAGGCCAATGGAGCAGCCACCATCCAACACCATCTGAAGTGTTTCCAGTCCCCATGACTAGAAAGAAGACAGTGTATTTGTTTTCTGGGGCAGCCAAGGCAAAATACCGTAGACTGGATGGTACAACCAACAAAAATTTATTTTCTCAAGTTCAAGATCAAGGTCCCAACAGGGATTTCTTCTGAGGCTTCTCCTCTTGCTGTGTCCTCACATGTACTTTTCTCTGTGTGTACACTTCCCTGGTGTTTCTTTCTCTTTTTATAAGGACACCAGTCCTATTGGAATTAGGGCTCCCACTCTAATAACCTCATTTAACCTTAATTACCTCTTTAAAGGTCCTAGCTCCAAACACAGTCACCTTGGGGGTTAGGACTTCAACACAGGAATTTTTTTTTTTGGGGGGGGGTGGTGGTGCAAACTTCAGACCAAAACAGAGACCATGGAGAGCTGTGCATTGACCTCAGTCCCATAACCTTACTCTCATTTTTAACCTGTTGCAGAGGCTGCCTTTTAAAGTCTGACAATGTGAGAGTGCAAAAGGAAATATCAGAGAACACATGACATGGAAATCTGAGATATAGGAAGAATGGAAACAGATCTGTTGTAGACTCACTGCTTGTCCATTAGGTTTTGTTCATGCCTCAACAGAGAAAAAATTCAAAAAAACATAAAGGGCAAAGAGAAACCTGTCAAACTTCTCCAGGGACACTGCTGAGTGGAGAAGAAAGCATCCCATTTAACTAGGCTTTCTCTTTCACTCATCCAGGGCCTCATCCAGTGGGACTGAAACAGTAGAATATTTCAGACTTGGACATGAAGTGGAAGTTATAAAGAAGTCTTTTTAGCTTAGACCAGAAGTCACTTCTCAAATATAGAAATGTAAGTCAGCTTACATGTATATCCTAATGAGACCAGCCCTTCCACATCATTACGACAGGGATACAAGTCAATACAGGTAGAAGAAAAATATTAAAGTCTCTAGCAAAGGAGAAAACCTTAATGCGGTATTGGAAAAACATTGTGATCCTTTTAAAAGATCTGGAATTGGCTCTTTTTCAAATAACCTTTAAAAAAATTATTTATTTATTTTGGCTGCACTGGGTCTTAGTTGTGGCACGCGGTGCGGGATCTTCATTGTGGCAGGCGGGATCCTTAGTTGTGCCATGTGGACTTCTTAGTTGTGGCATGTGAACTCTTTAGTTGCAGCATGCATGCGGGATCTAGTTCCCCGACCAGGGATCGAACCCAGGCCCCCTGCATTGGGAGTGCATAGTCTTATCCACTGGACCACCAGGGAAGTCCTCAAATAACCTTTTTGGAGTCTGCTAATTGATGACTACAAATTTACCTTTACCTCCTCTGCTAAGCATCAGATGGTCTTGTCTCTCTTGCATGTCAAGAGGTGGTCCTCTTTTCTGACCATGGGTCACTGCTCAGAGGGGGGGTCCTAGTCTATTCTCATGTATAGGAGGCCAGTAAGTTTGATGTGTATGGAACTGAGATATGGTAGGTCCAAGCTTCTGATTGAGGAAGACTTCCATCTGTCCTTCCTGTAACACAATTCTTATAAATATCAGTTTCTTTTTAAATTCTAAGTTTGAAAAAAAATAATCTGAGTCATTGGTTTTATTTTCTATAATGTCCTTAACCAGACACAACATATGAGGGTGTCCTTCGGCTACACATGTTTTTCTTAGAGATTACTAACAGTTGTAGTAGACAGAATGATGCCCCCCACCCCAAACGATGTTCCTGGTACCTGTGAATATGTTCCCTTACATGGCAAAAGGGACAGTACAGATGTGATTAAAAGGATCTTGAGTTGGGGAGATTATCTTAGATTGTCCAGGTGGGCTAATGTAATCACACGGGTCCTTACAGGAGGCAGGCAGGAGAGGCAGAGTAAAAGAGAGAGACGCTATGCTGCTGGCATTGAAGACAGAGGAAGGGGCCAGGAGCCAAGGGATGCAGGCGATTTCTAGAAGGTGGGGACACACTCTCCTCTAGAGTCTCCAGAAGGCAGGCAGGCTTCCATACACTTGATTTTAGCCCAGTGAAACCCACTTATTTCTTGAGACAGGAAGGGGGCAGGGCACGACCTTTCAAAGAATGACATAGCCATTGAGGACACGACATAAACTGGTTAGAACCAATTAGGTCCAAGATGGCAGACGATTCGACTTCCAGTGGACCTTGAGCCTCGTTATGTGCTCACTGTAATACATTAGCATATGCTAAATGACACAACCAAAGGTGCCAAGGCCAACCATAAAAGGCCAAAAGGTGGGCAGTGACCCAAGTCCTAGAAATCTCCACCCCCTCCCCCAAATAGTTGGAATACTCCTCCCACTCCTTAGCCTAAGAAATTACCCAGCCCATAAAAACTAAATACCCCATATTTGGGGGCCACTCTCACTTTCTGAGATGCACCTCATTCCGTCTATGGAGTGTGCATCTTTCTAAATAAACCTGCTTTCACTTTACTATGGCTCGCTCTTGAATTCTTTCCTGCATGAAGCCAAGGACTCTCACTTGGCAGCCTGTCCCAGGGACTCACTCAAGACTTGGGACATGACCCTCCTCTCATGCCTCATTTTTCCTGAAACATTCTGACCATCAGGTCTGTAAGATAATAAATTTGTGTTGTTTTAAGCTACTAAGTTTATAATTATTCATTACAGCAGAAATAGAAAACTAATAAAAATGTTCAATACATACAGCCCCTGAATAGGTTTCGAAATAGAGAATTATGTCTGCTTTTTATTTACCCCACTGACAATATAAACAATTCTGCGACTTATGAACTCTCAAATTCTTTTCCCCATGCTAGGTCACCTAGGGAGTTTTAAATGGTCCGGTTAAGCTATAGGTAGATTCTGACACTACGTCTTGCCCTCTCTTCTTATACAAAAGACAAAGACGAGCTGATTCAAAAAGCTTTGTGACACGGTACTGCATATTTACGTTTCTGACTTGACTGCTGGGCCCATCCCAAACAGGTCATTGACTGACTTGTCATAATCTTGCCTCTTTCTTGTGTGTTTAAACTTCTGATAATACGTTATCTCTCTCTCCCTCTCACCTCCTGTTTCTCTCTCTCTCTCTCTCTCTCTCTCTCTCTCTCTCTCTCTCTCTCTCACACACACACACACACACACACACACAATTTCTCTTTCAGGAAAATGAGGTTAGTACTATCTCAATAATTCAGCATAACCATTTAGAGCACACCTAAGTGGGAACCATATTCACCGTGCCCCTAGGCATCTATAACTCTACTTGTGCAGCTATACTTGTTTATTCAGCATGTTCATTAAGAACTCAGAATCCAGAGGCAGATTACCTGGGTTCAAATCCCAGCCACTCTTCTTTCTAGCTGTGTAAACTTGAATATTCACAGTATTATCTTCACAGCAGTAGTCAAAAAAGTTAACTTTTTGCTTCATCATGTTTAAAATGGGAATAATGTCAATAACTACCATATAGGGTTGTTTATGAGACTTATGTGGATAGATTACATAAAGTACTTAGAACAGCAACTACTACCAATGCTGCGATAGTAAAGAGAACACAGCCCTTGTCGTCAAGTTTTCTAGTAGGAGATTCAGGTAAGAAAAGAGGGCAATGTGACTCAGGGTGAATGCTTCAGTGGACAGGCTCTGGGAGCACATGGGGGATGCAGAACCTAGGGTGAAAGGGCAGTTAAGAAAAGCTACTTAAGGAAAGTAATCCCTCAGCTGAGACCTGAAAAGCAGAAGGAGTTGGCCAGGTAAATGGAGGAATTAAGGGAAGAGGCTGTGATGTGGAAAAGGCATAAGAAACAAAAGGACAAGAGTGCTCTGGGCAGTGGGAATTAAGCAGAAGGGTGTTTCCTGCAGGGGGGACAGGATGTGTATGGGAAGGAGAGTATCTTGGATTAAAAGTACCTCTCCCTCGATTTACTGGGACACCGCAAATTGAATCCTCCTTTTAGTATAATACACAAATTCAAGATCATTGTTCCTACATAATAGAGATTGAGTGAGAATTCACGCTCCTGCTTCTGACATGACAGAAATTATACATCTCACAAAGTTTTAGGCCACCAGGATGAAATCCAGCCAACCATGTCATAAATGCTCAGCAAACACAAAAGATATCATTTTATTTTTCTTGACAGTCCAATGTCTTGACAGACCACCTTGAAATCTAGATGACAACTCAGTCATCCGATAATAAGAAAAGCACAATTCAATGTTACTTATAAGAGTTCTACTGAGCAAAATTTCTAGAGGTTTTCAACACTGGTTGGACATTAGAATTACCTAGGGAGCTTTTGAAAATTACCTATCCCAGGCCTCATCTCAAACCAATTAAAACAATATCTATGGATGGAACCAGTTCACTGGCATGTTTTGAAGCCTTTGATGGTAACATGCAGCCAGGGATGAAAATTACTGGCTTAGCACTCTCTGTAAGATTTTAAAGAGTTTTGAAATATCCCAAACTTCTCTATTAGGTGAGCTATTCCAGTTTAGATTACTATTTCAAACTAAATTTGTTGGGCAAAAAAGGGAGAGATAATCGAGTTCTTAAACTGGTAAAATGGGAACTATTATTTCAATGATTAAAATGATTTTGCTATTTGGATTGTCTATTTACCTTCACATATACTCACAGTCAAGTTAGTGACTTCTATTTTTTCAAGTCACTTTATTTTGTTTTTAAAGATAACTTCAGGGGTTGTTTTGGTAACACCCCTCTGACATTTTATTGTATTGCCTAACTGAATGCACCATTAATGGGAAATGGACTGTGTACATTTATGCGCTCATTTATTTTGAAGAAAAAATATTCATGTATGTCAGTCAAGAAACAAGTCACAGGCTGCAGAAAAAATGTCCTGCTGAACAGAAAATTAGGCAATGGCAGGAAACAAAGGGCACCATAATGGAAATCTTTCAAGCTTGAATTAGGTTACTGACTAATGAGGACCCTGCAGGGAACAGTGACAAGGGGGCTGGATGTTTATTAAAGAACTAGTCATGCAAATTACCTGACTGATGGTGTTGCTGGCAAGGCCCCTAAGATCCCCCTGATAAGGCAGGACCTAAAGGGCAGCAGCCATTAAGCAATTCAGATGCAGAAGCATCTGAAAAGAAAGTAATTAAGAATTTTCTTTACATGTATTCTAGGAGGAGAGCTAGCATTATTTATCAAAAGGAAGATACTTTGGCAAATATGCCTTAAGAAATTAGACCTGGTTGACAGACAAATTAAAAAAAAGGATCTTTTATTTGATGTTCACCTGTAACAATGAAGGATCTTTTATTTGATGTTCACCTGGAACAATGTGATACAATGCTGATGCAGGACACCAAGCGACGAAGGTGCCCTGAATGCCTGGACTTATGGAGAGAGCAAGTGGGGTGGAGGACACAAGCTTCTCAGTTCCTTTTCTGAGTCATATATATTACAGAAATATAAATATTAATATATTTTTTCTTTCTCTCTCAAAATTTCTCCCTCTTGGGCTTCCCTGGTGGCGCAGTGGTTGAGAGTCCGCCTGCCAATACAGGGGACACGGGTTCGTGCCCCGGTTCGGGAAGGTCCCACATGCTGCAGAGCGGCTGGGCCTGTGAGCCGTGGCCGCTGAGCCTGCACGTCCGGAGCCTGTGCTCCGCAACGGGAGAGGCCACAACAGTGAGAGGCCTGAGTACTGAAAAAAAAAAAAAAAAAAAAAAAAAAAAATTTCTCCCTCTTTAAGGGAGGGGAGAAAATCCTTCAGTTTCTATATGAAACACATTTTTCATTCCATCTGTAGTTAGTGAGTCGTTTCCAAGTAACGTAAGATGTTCTAGGCCCTAGATGTGTAACAATAACTTCAACCCAACCCCTATTCCTGGGGAAACTAGAAACAAACACAAAACAAATAATTACAGCATACTGTAGGGAAAAATTGTGCTTCGGTGGAAAACTACGCATTATCTAAATCCAGCACATCCTCTGGGTCACCTGTTCTAGCTGTTCGTTGCCTTTTAGCTATTTCACAACTCTGCAAAATTGTAGATAACAGATAACAATGCAAAATAATCCTTGCCTGCAGACAGGCAAACTCTCCTGTCCAGGAGAGTTTAATTGACCTCTCTCTGCACTATAGAAGAAGTTAGGTTTACCTCCATTTGCGTTAGCATTTTTCAAAATTCCTGATCTATAATGGGTCTGTGTTTCAACTTCTTGAGTCGGTGTAACATCTTTGCTGGTCTTGTCATTAATGAGTTAAATAAAATCTTTAACGTGTTCATTTGTAGATTGGTATGAGGGTTATTTTAACTTGTGTTGAAATTATCTTTTAACAGTTGACTTCCTTTCAGTGTGACAAGCTGAGAAGGGGTAGCAATACCCCCTCCAACTCCAAACACATGGACTTGCTGGATAAACTTTCCAAAAAATTTGTACATTCATAGCCAAGCTCAAAACTAAGAAAGGAAAAGCTCCAGCTGCCAGAAACAGAGAAGGAAACAAAAGCCATAGCGATAAGCCAGAGTTTAAATTGTGCTGCTCACAGAGAAACTGGGTTAGTGCCTACCTCACAGGTAGGTTTTTATGTTTGTGAATGCCCAGTACCTGCTGATAAGGTGGAAAGGGTCTCTTCTATAGGGCTGGGAGCCAGAAAGAAGTTATGGTGTATGTGAATGAGTAAAGGGAGATCACTGCCAGCCCTTGGCCACATGGAGAAATTGAGACATCATTGACAGATGGGGACCTAAAGCTCGTGCTATGCAGCTGAGAGGCCTGAATTTGAAACACGCATTTGGTTAGAAACATCAAGCCAAGAAACTAAGCTAAGAATCATGCAGAACCAGTGAATCCTGTGAAGACCCTAAGATCTTGGAATAGTTCAAGCAAGATATGTTAGGGTTGAACTAGGTTAATGGTGGTGAGGATCTAGGGAAGGTGGGATGCAGCTAAGAGATTTCTAGGAGGCCAAACAGTTAGCACTAGCCCCGGAGCAAATCAAAGAAAGAGAGAGAGTTGCCTATAATAATTCCCAAGATTTTTACTCCATTAACAGGTGTCCATTAATAAGAACGGACAAAGAGAAAAAGTGAAAAAACAGGCTGGGGTGGGGACAGAGGTGATGATAGGTCCAGTTTTGTGTTCTGGTCATGCTGAGTTTAAGGTCTAGGTGGATATGCCCAGAAGGCAGGTCTGCAACTGAAGGAATGGTCAAGGATAAAGACAGACATTTGGGAATCTGCAGGTAGTAATAGGAAGGATGGGATTCCCCAGGAAAAGTGTGTCAAGTGAGAATTAAAGAACAAAGATGGCTCTCAGGAACATGAACATTTAAAGAATGAGTTGAAGAGACGCCCACAGAATAGATGGAAGATCCCCAACCAGTAAAACAGGAGGAGGAAGTGGGGTCACAGAAGCCAAGTTAGGAGTTTCCAATAAAAGGCTAAAAAGGATCAAGAAGATTAGACAGGAAAACTGGTTTCCACAGGTGGGAGGCTTTTCGTGGCAACAGCAAGGTTTATGTGTCTGGTCTAATGGTGTACTGTGGGCAAATGCCAGCTTTCAGTGGTTGAAGATTAAATTCTTTCCAGAGCCCTCTGCCACTATAGTAGGCATAGTTTCTCCCTAAGAAACTTCTACCTCCCTAAGAAATCCCTTTCAAAGACTGAGATTTGGAGAGGTGAATTGCCGGCATTCATTTGATCCAGTCAATAAATATTTATCGAACAACTACTATTATGAAGAATTCTGCTAGGCAGTGGGATGTAAAACTGTATAAGACCTAATATTTGGTGGAAGGAGTTTACACTGAGTTGGAAAATAAAATAAATGCTTACAGCACAGGACTGGCTGTGTACAGGGTCTTATGGGAGGGTCCCTGTGACAGCCTGGAAGTGGAGTTAGGAAGCACTTTCAAGAGGAACTGATTCCATGAGCTGAATTTTAAATAATAATAGCTAACATTCATGTAGTGCTTCTCAGAGGCCAGGTTCCATTACTAAACATTTAAGTCATTTCATTGTCCCCAAAACCCCACAGGGTAAGTACTATCAATACCCACATTTTACAGATGAGAAAGAGGTACAGAGGCTGACTTACCTAGGATCACACAGCTAGGAAGTGATAACGCTGGTTCTCTGCTTCCAAAGTTAATGTTTAAAACCACCATACTACACTGCCTGTTAAAGGACAGCTCAGAATTTGTTCAGTGGAAGAGATGGGAATGGTTGTTCTTAATCCAAGAGCCAGCATGCACTAAGACAAAGAAACATGGAGGAACATGCACAGTTATGCTGGGTTCCACTCACAACTACCCCGGGGAAGACATTCTCTCCTGGCTTATATCATCCCAGTCCTATCTGCTAACTGATTCAGATTATGCTTTTTATTTTAAATCTAATTCATTCTCTCCACAGTCAGACACTCTTCTACTGAACCCCAGCTGCCTTTACCCATGCAGTCTACCGTAAGAACTTCTCTGCTTACTTCAGCTCTCTCCACTGTCTTCCCTTCCATGCTGCCTGGTTTCACTCCAGCTCCGACAATTTTCAAATCACACTCTAAAACCTCTCTTCTGTCTAGATTGTGTGTCACCACTCTAGCATTCCTTCTAAAACTGTTTAGCAAAGAAATAGAAACTTGATGATCCACACCAGTGCTTTCCTTCTAAACTCATTTGCCTGCTCAACCAACGAAAAGAGTTGCGATTTATTGCCATTTAAATGGATTCGTAATCTCCCTTCACTATTCCCTGGCTGTTCGACATTTATAACTCACAACTGACAGTAAAGTTGTTGATTGCCCCTCTTACCAACAGACGACCCTTAATGTCCATTTATTTCGAACTACCAACAATATTTTCGATTCTAAACTTTGTTCTGTGTGGGCACAACTTGCCCCTCACCTAAAGGATGACCAATGGGACACACTGGCGAGTGGGAGGGAGGAGCTCCATTAACTATGATGCTGGGCAACAGGCTTAAACTGGAAGTGTCCTAGGAAAACCAGGACATATGGTCACCCTAATTATCTACATAGCCTCCTTCTTTGCTTTAAAATTTTTCATAAATACTGTTCAAATTGGCCAGGGTAATTGTAAGCAAAGGATTTAAATTTGGAAGAGTGAACTTAAAAGCCACCATCCCTCAGATTCTACGCCTGCCCTTTCTCATCCACACAATGGCGTAACTCATACATTTGACACCCAGGGTGGATTTTTTAATGCCTAACCCAATATAATAAAATTTGTTTTCAGAAAAAAATTTCGCTAATCAGCAAAAATAATAGTTTCTTGCTCTGTTCTTTACTTTTTAAACAATTAACAATTTTAAAATAATTCAATATTAAAGATATTTAAATTCAGTAAAATATTTCACGTACGAAACAAAATTTGTATTTACCCCACAAAAATGGTACATCTTGTAATATGCACTCCACTCTGTTTCACTGTTTTAAACTCAGTCACAAATAAAATTTCAAAGCATTTGCACAGAGTGACAATTAAAGTAACTCCAGTTATTTCTTGGTTTTTAGAATCCATGCATCATCATTGCTTTTTCTGAATCTACTACTTACACACAGGAATATGTAGCTCCAGGTGCTGAAGACATGAACTGTTCTAAAGTAACCCCAAACAATTCCTAACCCTATACACTGACTCTCAAAACAAGCACGTGTTGTTGACTCTGCCCATCAGGGGTCAACTGCATAACCTGAATTAACTCTATGTAGATACAATGTTTATTAAAGGCCAACTAATAAAAATGTGCTCATGTGAAACTTACGTATATAGTATTAAAACTCATCAGCATTTCAGCAATTGTTTAAAACATACTAATGAAAGATTTGTGGGGAGGAGCATTTTGTCACTGACAAAATCATTTCTAATTGTTGGTCTATGGTGATAATAAAAAGCAGACTGACTTTTAGTGGTTTTTATTACTTTTTTAAGTTCCCTGCAGACTATGCGCCCCTTACTGTCTGCACTGGGCAGACGGCACTCACAGGCCCACTCCTGGTCAGGCACCGCTTCCACAGGGCCATGGCCTCTCCAACTCACTCAACCACTCCTTCCTCTGAGCTCTGGCTTCCCTTCTCCTTAGCTTTGTCCGTTTATTTTGGTGTGCCTTGTGTCCGTCTTTACAGGTAAGATGACTCATGACGTAATAGCATCACCCTTTTTTTTTTTTTTTAATGTTTAGGCATTGTGCTGACAACTAGAATATAAACTTCCCGGGGGGGAGGTAGATTTATTCTCTCATCATCAGAGTGGGAATTCACTCGTCTTCATTTGTGTGATCTGTTTTATCGTCACTGCCAAGACATCCCCCCTCCAGCTTTTATAGTACAAATTGAGGTTAGCATGGAGCAGTTTCATCCAAGCCCATCCCTGGCTAAAGCAAAGGTAGTTCATTCGTTTCTGAGGGCTGCCATAATGAATTATCACAAACGTGGTGGCTTAAAACAACAGAAATTTATTCTTTCACAGTCCTGGAGACCAATGTCAAGGTATCGGCAGGATCACACTCCCTCCCGAGGCTCTAGAGGAGAATTCTTCCTTGCCTCTTCCAACTTCTGATGGCTCTAGGCATTCCTTGGTTTCTGTCTGCATAACTCTGTAACCCAGCAGGACCCTATGGGGCCTCCCCGGGACAGATCCCTCCCCCGTATCCTCTGCTTTGGCTCCTCTCTGAAATACCTAGATAATAGTATCTGATGCACATTTCCTGAGCTGTTTTACAGATACTAAAACCCCCACCAAATGGAAGAAATGAACTACTTGATGACCATGAGCACATAGCCCTGAGACCTACTGGTGTCTAAGGATTGAAAATGTTAATGCCTGTAACTCCACCCTGTTACCTTACCATCAACCAATCAGAGAATTGTGCAAAAGCTGATCACATACTGGGACTCCCCTCCCTCACCTTGCCGGCAGGGCAACTAAGCCCATGTGCCACAACTACTGAGCCTGTGCTCTAGAGCCTGTGAGCCACAACTACTGAAGCCCGGGCTCCTAGAGCCCGTGCTCTGCAACAAAGAGAAGTCACCACAGTGAGAAGCCTGCACACCCCAACAAAGAGGAGCCACTGCTTGCTGCAACTAGAGAAAGCCCCCATGTAGCAAAGAAGACCCAACGCAGCCATAAATAAATAAATAAATAAAGTTAATCCAGTGGGCTTAATTTGTCTAAAACAAAAAAAAAAGAAAGAAAAAAAAAATGCTTTGCTGAAACCCATCGTAGAGTTCGGGCTTTTTGTGCACTAGCCGTCCCGGCCTCCGTGTCTGGCACCTACAAAAAATGCTGCACTTTCCTTCATCACAACCCCATGGAGGTAGATTGGCTTTACTGCGTGTGGACCCAAGTTTGGTCTGGTAACAACTCCAATCTTCCGGTCTTCAGGAGACAGGAGATAGTTGGGCCCCAGGCTGGGAAGCTGGAATTTATCTCCTGTTACTTCGAGATAAAGATAATGGCAGGAGCAGAGCTCTGCTTGAGTAAAAGATAAGGAGGCCACATTTTTCTTGGGATTGAGGAGACCTCTCAGACCACACAGGTGCAGAAAAAATCCTCAGGGGTCAGAGAAGGGCAGGGGCGCCAGCTCATAATATGTCCTGCCAACCTCCCAGGAGCCCTCATTCCGGAATCCATCCTGGCTAAACGGTGCACACACACGTTGGGAAGGTCCCTGAATCAGACCAGCTATGGACAATAAGCAAGATGATTGCCCAGAGGGAACCTAGAAAACCACCCCCATATAAGCAATTGAAGCCACCCCAAGAGCTCAACTCTCTCTGAGCCCTCTCGCGTGTCCTTTTCATACGTACTCTGCTGCTAATAAACACTTTATCCACTTCACTACCCTCCATCTCTTTGCTGAATTCTTTCCTCAGAGAAGACAAGGATCAAGGTCCTGATCCAAGGCTGCTAGCCCTCATGGCCTAGTGGTTAGGATTCGGCACTCTCATGACCGTGGCCCAGGGAACTAAGATCCTGCTTCAAGCTGCCGTACCCGCAGGCCCCTGACATCATTCACATGGTCTCCTCTCAGTGTTCTTTCTCCTGTCTACTTTACAAGGACCTCTGCCATTGGCTTTAGGGACCTCCCTAATCCAGAATAATCTCACGTCAAGAGATGCAGATTCTTAATTACATCCGTAAAGACTCTTTTTCCAAATAAGGTCACATTCTCAGGTTGCTAGGGTTAGGACATGAACATATCTTTTGTGGACCACTACACAGCCCACTACAGACAGTGACAGTGTTGGGTTAATCCAGGAAAACTTCCACAAATAAATTGGAGGAAAGAGAATTCCCTTTTGCAAAGTGAGGATTGTTAGGAATTGAGTAGTTTCCAGCCCATTGTTCAACAATTCTGCCCCGGGGACAAGTTCCTTGGAAGGAGGCTAAGGAATATCAGAGACCCAAGAGGCAGAGAAAAAGAGGTTTAGGTTTGCCCCCGACCTCTCCACAGAGGAAAGCAGTGGGAGCCAAGAGTATCGCAAAGAATACAGAGGGTGGGAGAAAGAATGTGGATGGTTCAGTTTGTGGCCCCTAAAGGCTCATGAGCTGGGGCAGCTGACTGCTGACGGGTCCCTTTTATGATGGAGAAAAGTGGAAAGTGTCAGTAGGACTAGCTGGGTGGGGTGAGGTGAGAGCAAAGGCCGGGCATGGCATAGTTGCTCTAGGGATAGCTTTTCCTGGAGGAATAGTCTGATAGTCTTTCTATCACCTGTGAGGGGTTCCTGGAAGCACTAATAAAGAGCCCTTTCATGCTAAAAGGTCTCTGGACCTGATGGTGCATGAAGACTTTCCTCCCTTCTAAGTTGCTGCACTCTCACACTAGCAAATGCACATTCATTATCTTGTCACAACTCTGCTAAAGGGTAAGTTTTAAAATAATGGTGCTCTGCACCACAGCCCTAATTGCCTCTGAACTATTGTATGTTTGCCTTCTTAGCATGTGTACAAATGAAGTCAGAAGATCTGGCTGCATTTGTTTTTCTGCTTGTTCAGCTAGGGATGCATACTGGAAAAATCAGGGCAATTTCCAAGTGTCCCAAAGGTTCAGGATGAAGTTTGTTATTACCCCTCCCAACACCAACCAGATGGAGCTAGATTTCTGATAACAGCCACAAATTTTCCCCAAAAGATAGATCTTTTCAAAAACAACTTCCTAGCCTTGTTCGCTATATTCCCCAAATGCTAAACTTCCCTTCTTATCAGCTTTCGATGAATGATCAGAAATCTTATTTACAACTTCTGTGAGTGAGAATAGGACTCCTTTAGGCCTGCTTACCCCCATGACACCAGAGCAGCAAGAGCTCTGAAACCCAGCAGTGCAACAGTCAAGTGATTTTCAAAATCATCTCTTTATTTTGTTTTTTCAAAATAATATACTGGACATTTATTTTTCTCTTTTTGTGTGTGTGTGTGTTACTCGGGCCTCTCACAGTTGGTGGCCTCTCCCGTTGTGGAGCACAGGCTCCGGACGCGCAGGCTCAGCGGCCATGGCTCACGGGCCCAGCCGCTCTGCGGCACGTGGGATACTCCCGGACCAGGGCACGAACCCTCGTCCCCTGCATCGGCAGGCGGACTCTCAACCACTGCGCCACCAGGGAAGCCCTATTTTTCTCTTTGATCATTTTATGGTACCTTAAATTTCCCCATAGCTCTTCATTTTGAAATTGCCATCACTTTTAACTTTCATATTTTACTGATAAGAAAAAAATATGGATGGAAAATAAAACAAGCCTTTATCAACAGTTTATCATGACTATACACAGTTGAATTCAGTAACCACTTGGATTTTGAAGTAAAGTTCTGAAACATGAAGAAAATCATAGAATATTAACTATTAAATTAACCGTTTAGGTCTATGGCATGAAAGCAAAAAGGAGTTGCCAAAGTAGGGCATGTAAATAGACGGAATTTATAAATGTCCTTTTCTAGTATTGCGTGTGAAACAAAGGCTGCTGGGCTCAGAGGCTCTGTACGGTAATTCTAGAGTTTAGTAAAAGTCTATTATGATGTTGACCATTGACTAATATCTTGGGATCTTAGAAGAGAGCAAGATAGAGAAACCAAATTACTAGGGTTCAGGAACTAAAAGTGGAGTCAGCAAATATAGATGTCTCAAGAAATTTGCAAGTGATAAAACCCTATGGAACTTTGGACAAGGTGCATAACCTTTGTGTATTTAAACTACTTATAGCTAAACTAGAAAATTTATTCAGTAAATATTAATTTTCCTCCTTCCAGTACTTTACAAGATTAATGGAAGGTCAAATAAAAAGTTCCATTGGGGTTCTTTGGTTGCTAGCAACAGAAATTGACAGGCTAACTCAGGGGACAAGGAAAAATTTATCAAAAGAATATGGGGTAACTCACAGAATTATGAGAAAAGATGAAGAAGTAGGTCTCAGGAAAGGGCAGGAACGAAGGCAGAGTGAGAGGATGCAGGGAGCAGAATCTAATGGTCCACCTGTTCCACCATTCACAGGGATGAATTATGCTATCCACTTTCAGTCTCGTATTACTCAGCTAAGATTCCTGTTCTAGGGAGGGAGCACCTGACTGACTGGCCGGGATCACACAACAACCCCTTGGCAAGAACAGGGTGGGCATCTTGACTGACAGTTCCAACAAGATTGTTAGTCCCACATGGCGAAGATATTGTTCTTCAAAATTGGGGTATTGGGCTTCCCTGGTGGCGCAGTGGTTGAGAGTCCGCCTGCCGATGCAGGGAACGCGGGTTCGTGCCCCGGTCCGGGAGGATCCCGCATAACGTGGAGCGGCTGGGTCCGTGGGCCACGGCCGCTGGGCCTGTGCGTCCGGAGCCTGTGCTCTGCAACGTGACAGGCCACAGCAGTGAGAGGCCCGCGTACCGCAAAAAAAAAAAAACCCCAAAAAACAAAAAAACAAAATTGGGGTATTGTTACTTAAAGAAAGGGAAACAGCTATCAGGTACGTGAAAACAAGGGATCCTACGATGGTATGCAATACTGTTTGGTAAACTACACAGCACCACATAAATGCCCATTGCAGTCATTATGACTCTTCAGTGGAGAAAATTAGAAAAAAAAAAGGAAATGTAATAAATGGCTCAGTTTAAAAATGGAAGGTACCAAAATACAGAAAATGGTGGCTACAGGGGAGCTGGTGGGTGTGCGCATGTTCCACTGAAGTAGGAGAAAGTGAAACTGAGAACAGGAGTGACTGAGGATCAAGAATCCAGAGTGGGTGGGAGGTGGCATTTCCAGGATGGAGGGACTGGCGCAGGCGAACACTCCCATTTCTGAGTTGGGAAGGAGGGAATATAGAAGATAAAGGAAACAAGGGAAATCTGTGACAGAGAGAAGCTGAGGCACTGCCCATCCCCTTTATTTTCTCAATGCTTCTAACAAAGGGAAGGTGGTACCCAGGGTTCTGGGGGTGGGGGGGCTACAGAGAACACTGCAGGAAGAAAAAGAAAAAGAAAAGCTGAAACGTTTTACAATTTGGAAGCAGAACTAGTAAAGTTGCCTGAATTCATATACTGGAAAGAAACACGTCAACCTAATTCTTGGCTGCCGCTGGGACTGTTCACATGAGGGAAACCTATCCACACTGCTAGCTGCCTTCTCTACATGAGACCGTGTAGTGAAGAATTTAACCTTACTGAAAGAGAGGTCTGGCCTGTGCCCTCGGCTCCTGTGAGATAATCCTTGTTCAGTTGTGGTCCCTGAGCTGGTCAAATTAACAATATGAATAAGGCTAGGGGCTGGCCACTTTGAAAAGACCATCAGGGTGATTGAGGGTGGAGGCTTGGAGTCACACAGCATTAGTTGGCCTGGAAACTGAGATCAACCACATGGGAAATTAATCAATCATGCCCATGTAATGGAGCCCCAGTAAAAACTCTGACCATAATGGCTTGGACGAGCTTTCCTGGTTGGCAGTACTTTGTGTGTATTGTCACACATTGGTGCCAGGGACGCGCCATGGCCTGACTCCACAAGGAGAGAACTGTGGAAGCTCCGCAGTCGGCACTTCCTTGTCTCTGCCCTATGCGCTTCATCCCTTGGCTGCTTTTAACCTGTATGTTTTCCCTGTAATAAACCAAAACCATGAGTATAAGAGCTTTCAGTGAGTTCTGTGAGTCCTTCTAGCAAAGTATCGAAGCTGAGGGTGGTCTGGGGAGCCCCTTGAACTTGTAGCTGGTGTCAGAGGTGAGGGCAGCCTTGAGGACTGTTCCCTCTAACTTTACAGTTGGCCACACTCCTCACAGAGACACAATGCATGGTGCAGAAATGTTTGCTACTTGTCAACCTGGAAACAAACGTGTGAGGCCAGGGGAGTTGGCCCGGAGTGGAAGCTAGGGAAGATCTGCCACTTGGCAATTCTCAGTCTGAGATCCACAGCAGGACCTGCCTGGCTTAGCACCCTTCAGAGCATCCGTTTGCCACCCAGTGATACCAGAGGTGACAGGTGCAGCCAGCAATGTACCAAGTGCAGAAGCACAGCATTCATTCAGTCCCACTCAGAAACCTCCCTGTTCCATCGGATTCTCCTACTGCCAGCACATACCCACAATGGTCACCTCTCTCTGGAGTCTACCCAACAGGGATCCCTTCCTCTCCACACACACAGATCCTGTCTTCTCAAATACTTGAGGACCCAGCCCTGTTAGGCACAGAGAGATTCATGCATCATTACCGCAGATTGAAGATGGCCACACATTTTCTGACGTTCCTCCCATTGAAAGATGGGTTGTTCCCTCCCCTTGAATCCGAGCAGGCGCTATGACTGCTTTGGCCAACAGAATACGACACAAGTGACACTGAGCCATTTTCTGTATGAGAAACACAGCTTCCATCTCCTGTCTCTTGGAGCACTGGCTCTGTGGGAAGCCAGCAGCCCCGTAAGAAGCTCAATCTAGCCACTAGACAAGATGACTGACCAGCTTCAACTGTTCCAGCTATCTGAGCAAGGCGCCAAACCTGAGAGCGAAGAAGCCCTTGCGCACATTCCAGCCTCAGCAAATGCGATCTAAAGGAGCAACGAAGAGCCAGAATTGGGAGGGCCCCAGGCGAGCCATTCTCGCCACCTACAGTTATCTGATCCCTCCCAGCTGAGGCCACAGTCATGGGGGGTGAGGGGGGCTGTGCAGAGAGGGGCCATGCAGCTCTGTCCTGTGCAGATTTCTGACTCACGGAGCTGGAGAGATAATAAAAGGGTCATAGTTTTATGATATTAAGTTTTAAGAAGTTTGGTATGCAACAGTAGATAACCATAGCACTCCCTCATAAATGGGGCCCAGTCTTTCATAATGGGGTCTCTGCCTGGTTCTCTCTCTCACACAGAGCCATGACCCTCTGACAGCTGCAGAAACCAACCCTGCTACACACACAAGAATTCAATCCTCTCTCTCCTGGGGACCCTTTGTCCTCCTACCTCACGAGGACAAAGCCCTTTCACACGTGGGGACACAGCCCTCTTACACCCATGGAAAACTGCCCCTAACACACATGCAAGGACTGAATCCTCTCCCATCCGGGGACTGAGCTCTCACTTGCCTGGAATACCACCCTCTTATGCCCACCTGGAGATATTTTGATGGCTGCTCTCCGATGCTCAGAGATGCCTCTCTCTCAAACAGGATGCAGCCTGTCTTCCTCACCGCCCCGCTCTTGTGTACACACTCACAAGGATCCAGCAGCCCCCTCATACACTGTCTTTCTCTCTTCAGCTCCAACTTGCACTTAACAGTGCAAGTAAAGACCATGATGCAACCGTTAGGGTCCGATGTGTACGTCACTTCTAGAGATCCACATTTCCAACCTCTCAGGAGGAAAGGGTGGTGATGGGGTAGACTGCTGGGCAAACGAGTGGGGCTGAGAGCGATACCTGGGGCCATGCTGTGACAAAAGGAACACACACTACACCAGAAAACCCAAGACCCAGGACGTCCATCTCTTCTCACCACTGTGAACTTGACAAGTGGCCTTACTTCACAGAGCTGCAGGTTCCTTGTTGCTAAAGTGGGCAGAGTCACTCCACAGACCACACCCTCCACAACTCTTGTTGACCTGCTCAAACCAGTGCCCTGAGTCCCTTCAGTACACAATCCTATGTTAGATGACCACTGAAAAGGGAGCAGAGTCTCCTCTTTAACTCACTCAGTGGTGTTGGGAGTTCACATCTTGAACAAAGGAGGAAAAGTCTTCATAGGATATCAGGGGTTATTTAATTTCTGGGTAAGAATAAACAGGCAGCAGAAAGGGATTTAGTTAATGACACATTTCCTAGAATGCTGATCCTCTAACAGCTATCACATGTAGGTCAAAAAGCAGTTAGAAATGTAAGAGTCAATTAAAAGCCCATAGTACCTTATCAAAAAGAATCTGAGTTACTTGTCTGTGGGCTCAGCTGTAATCACCGAGCTAAAAAGAAAGCTGAGCGAGGCAGCTCCCTCCTTTTACAAATGGCACATGCGGCAATCTGCACCATTGTGCTCCACTGCCGCTTACACAGCCCCAGAACAAGCACGTGGCTGGCGTTTACAATTCAGTTAGCTTGCCACCATAGGGCCTCTCTCTGCTTTGGCAGTTGGGGTTCCTATCAGGGAAGGCCAAGGGCGTCCAGAGGAGCCATTAAGGAACGGCCACCTCTTTATCCTTATCTGCTTCAGGAGAGAACCAAGTCTGACCCTTTCAGAAAGATTCTGAGGGGATCCCCAAAAGGCATCTGAAAAACAAAGACAAGAGTATGAAACTCCCTCAGGGAACAGAAACTGAGGAACCTGCTGTTAAATCACGTCTTCATATTTTGATTTGCTTCTGTTTTCATAAACCACCTGGCTCTTAGTTTTCATGTTTAGCAAAGGATGTTGACCCATCAAATGATTTCACCTTCCCTTCCAGCTCTCAGACTGGAAACTGTTCTTGTCTTGGAACATTCCAGAAGAGAACTAGGGTGTATAGATGAGAAAAACTTTTAACCACTAGGATCTTGAAGACTCTTTCAAGTTGCAAATGAATCTTCAAGAGGCTAATGAAGCTATGGACACTGTCCTCTGGAAAATATGAACATGAACTTACACACAAAATTTACATACTTTTTCAGGGAACCTATGAGTCAACAGGATCTTGGAAGTGAAGTGACTTGCCCGAGGTCACACTAATTACAGAGGACTGGGAAAGAACCCACATCTCCCAGCTTCCAGTGTAGTGTATTTCATGATCTCACATTCTATGCATTGGAAAAACAGACTCACCAAGTGAATCAACTAAACTGTAAGCCCCATGACGGCAGGGATCAGAGGGATTCTGCTTTCTAACTTAGACCATAATTGACTCACTCATTCATGGAGAACAGCGAAAAAATTAGATTAAGAACCACTGTGAACAGTTTTGCTTTTATTTTTATTTTTAACATCTTTACTGGAGTATAGTTGCTTTACAATGGTGTGTTAGTTTCTCCTGTATAACAAAGTGAATCAGCTATACATAAACGTATATCCCCATATCTCCTCCCTCTTGCATCTCCCTCCCTCCCACCCTCCCTATCCCACCCCTCTAGGCGGTCACAAAGCACCGAGCTGATCTCCCCGTGCTATGTGGTCGCTTCCCACTAGCTTTCTGTTTTACAGTTGGCAGTGTATATGTGTCCATGCCACTCTCTCACTTCGTCCCAGATGTTCTCTTCCAGGACACTGAATCTTCAGCAAGGGACCAGGACAAAAGAATCGATTCATTTAGGGGTCACACCCCAACCTGGCCCTTCCTGCTGGAGGGCCATGGCTGGGGCTCTTGCTTCCCTGGTCTTCAGCTTTCCCAACAATTGTGAGAGTCCCCCCTACCACCACCAATCCTGCCAATCAGCTCCCTTTCACTTAAATCAGCCCAAGCAGTTTCTGTGGTTGCAACCAAAGAACCCTGACTGATTCATGAAGAAACCCAGGGAGCAGGCTAACCCAGATCACTCCACTTCCTCCCCGATGCCACAGCCCCATCATACCGCTAGGTGGCTAACTGCTTCTCCTCTCCCAGCTATTCACAGGGTCACTCCATCTACTGGTAAAAAAAAAAAAATCCCTGAACCAGGAGACAAGACATCTGGATACCAGCCCTGGCTGTGCCAATAACCAGCTATGAGTCTCACTGCTATTCATTCACCCTCTAGGTAGCAAGTAGCAGTACCCCCTTACACTCCTTACCATGAGCCGGATACTGTTTTAAGTGCTTTACGTGTAAGTGATTTATCTCTCACAATCGTTTTACAAAGCTACTACAGTTATTCTTCTTTTTTCAGATGGAAAACTGAGGCATGGAGAGGTTAAACATCCTCACAGTGACACAGCTTAGAAAGCAGCTTGAACCCAGAAAATCTGAAGGCTATGTGCTCTTAGCCACTACACAATGCTGCCCTTCTGGGTTTTGAATTTTTCTCTCCATTGTAATTGGACTACTTTGAGGATCTTCGTCTCTGTCTGGAAGAGATTTATACTCTAATTGTAGAGCACTGTGACCGAGCATGAAGGGTCCAGGACTGCTGTGCCCTCTCCTAAAGGTCTCGGTCCCTCCCTTCAGCTCCTAGTGAATGTTCAGCTAATGCCCTCAGAGCCTATTTAATCAAGACAGTGAAAAGCTCTCTTCTTGCCACACCTATGATCTTCAACTTAACTATCTGTTCTTATTGCTGCCATAACAAATAGCCCCAAACGTAGTGGCTTAAACCAGCACACATTTATTATTTTCAGTTCTGGAGATCGTAAGTATGAAATGGGTCTCACCAGGCTAAAGTCAAGGTGTTGCAGAGCTGCGTTCCTTCCAGAGATACTAGGAATCAGTTTCCTTGCCTTTTCCAGCTTGTAGAGGCTGCTTGCATTCCTCGGCTCATGGCCCCTTCCTCCATCAATGCTGGCTTCCAACATCAAAGCCAACTCTGTAGCATCTTTTCAAATCTTTCTCTGACTCTCTTTGCTTTGGTCATAGCATCTTCTATGACTCTTTTAAGCATCCTTGTTATTATTGTTAAAGCCCACCTAGATAACCTCCAGATCTCAAGGTCCTTCACTTCACATGGGCAAGGTCCCTTTTGCCATGTAAGGTAACATACTCACAGGTTCCAGGGATTAAGATGCGGAAACAGTAAGGGCCATGATTCTGCCTACCACGCTGCCTGAATGCACAACAGTTAAATCTACCACAACAATGGAAAGTAATTTAGGCATCTAAGTCCAGAAACAATGATGGGAATTCCACATTTCTTGGACTATTCTAAATGAATATTTATTAAAGGATCTAATCCTCCCTCTGTGCCAGAGAAATGGGGGCAGACATCTAGAAGAAGGGAAGATCATAATTTGGGACTCCCTCTGAATAACTGCAAAAACTGTGTGAGCTATTATTTTTCAATGCTTTTTTGAGTCTATCTTTATTGTTTAGATTCAGAAGCAGTTGGCTTTTCAAGCCCAGTGAAGCCCCAAATTTCTGGATTCTCTATATTACTTCCCATTTTAAATCTCAAACTAGCCAATTTTTGCTTGAATATCTTGTCTAAGGAAGCAAGAAAAACCATTACCAAATGTCCTGCCACTGAAGTTTCCAGCTTTCCAGGCTGAAATATCTATTTCCTTGCTCCCTGACTGCAAATTTAGAACCACATATTTTAGGTTTGCGTATGGCAATACTCACTTCATGGTACTCATTTCTATACTAGAGTAAGATCACTTGTTGTAACAAATTGATCTCAAAGGGTCTCCTGCACGACTGAAGTTTATTTCTTATATAGGCCAATGTGAGTGTGCCAGGTTGGTGAGTGGCTTTCTTTCATGAGGTAATTCAGTGCCCTGGGTCCTTTGCACCCTGTGGCTCGGCCATCAGTTCCCATGTCCTAGTTGCCATCATTTACATCTAGCTCACATAAAGGGGAAAAGAACATGTAAGGACCACAGACACATCTTTTAAGTTTTGGGGCCCAGAAATGGTACACTTTTCTTCAGCTCAAATTCCATTGGTCAAAAATCATTGGTCAATCTGCAAGGGAGGCTAGAGTGTGGTCTACTTCTACTTCTGTTTCCAAAAAGTATACATTTTTGTTGGTTTACCAAAGTGAGAGTTCTGGGGTGACTGCCCCGTTTGCTCTGTTTTAGAAGGTAGTAGATAGTACCTTGGAGTTACGCCTCTAAGATTCCATGATTTTCCACTTTTAATATTATTCAGATCACTGATTTCAGAACAGCATCACCCAACTTTCAACTCCTTTCATTAAATGGTGGAGTGGAGTGCAATGGAAAGGACACAGATTTTATCATTAAAATAGAACTGTGTTTGAATCCTGGTTTATACCTTCACTACCTATTTCATCTCTGATGAGTTACTTCATTTCTTTGAACTCTCATTTTTTTCCCAAGAAAAAAAGAAAACTTTACCCAAGATTACCTTTCTGATACATCTCATGGTCTAACCGCTCATATATCAATGGCAAAGCTAATAGCTTCTCATCATTCTTTTAATATCATGTCATCCTATTACTTTTATGGAGAATGTGCCCAGGGGAAGTAACTGCTCACCCAGCTCCATTTCTAGGTTGTAGGAAGAGTTAATACCATATTTATTATACCTAACAGCATGCTTTGTATATACTAGATACTCAGTAACGTTAGGTCCCATTATTTTCTCCTTTCCCTTTTCCAGTTGTTGTTTAGAATCAGAGAAACTTGCCTCTGTGAGAACTTGTTGGTGCAGTGAAGTACACGTGCTTTTCTACTTGATTAAAGTTTCACAGTCCATCTAGCTACCCTATAACCATTGAGGAAATGTCTCCATTTCTGCCACACATTCTGTTTAATAGGATAAAGCTCATTTCAGAGATTGCTGGAGAGCACTTTTCATTAGGATTTACAGGACCTACTTTTTTTTTTAACATCTTTATTGGGGTATAATTGCTTTACAATTATATGTGGTGTTAGTTTCTGCTTTATAACAAAGTGAATTATATGTGGTGTTAGTTTCTGCTTTATAACAAAGTGAATCAGTTATACATATACATATGTTCCCATATCTCTTCCCTCTTGCATCTCCCTCCCTCCCACCCTCCCTATCCCACCCCTCCAGGCGGTCACAAAGCACCGAGCTGATCTCCCTGTGCTATGCGGCTGCTTCCCACTAGCTATCTACCTTACGTTTGTAGTGTATATATGTCCATGTCTCTCTCTCGCTTTGTCACAGCTCACCCTTCCCCCTCCCCATATCCTCAATGCTCAACATCATTAATCATTAGAGAAATGCAAATCAAAACTACAATGAGATATCACCTCACACCCGTCAGAATGGCCATCATCAAAATATCTAGAAACAATAAATGCTGGAGAGGGTGTGGAGAAAAGGGAACACTCTTGCACTGCCGGTGGGAATGTGAATTGGTGCAGCCACTACGGAGAACAGTAAGGAGGTTCCCTAAAAAACTACAAATAGAACTACCATATGACCCAGCAATCCCACTACTAGGCATATACCCTGAGAAAACCATAATTCAAAAAGAGTCATGTACCAAAATGTTCACTGCAGCTCTATTTACAATAGCCCGGAGATGGAAACAACCTAAGTGTCCATCATCGGATGAATGGATAAAGAAGATGTGGCACATATATACAGTGGAATATTACTCAGCCATAAAAAGAAACGAAACTGAGCTATTTGTAATGAGGTGGATAGACCTAGAGTCTGTCATACAGAGTGAAGTAAGTCAGAAAGAGAAAGGACCTACTTTTAAATTCAAGGCCTTGTGGTATTTACAATTCAACCAGGGAGTCAGAGTACACAGAGCAGAAAACAACCTTCCCTAGACCAGTGGTTGCAAACTGGAGGCCGCAGAACACATCAGCCCATGGGCATGATTTGTTTGTAAGTACTATGCTAGTAAAAATTTTGATTTGGTTTCTAACATTTAAAAGCCAGGAGATATAATATTAAACTGGAAGTTCTGGCTTCTGGAGAAAAATGGGAAGAGCCGGCCACATAGGGGCCACAGTACCACAAGGTAACAGTGTGCTCAGTGGACAGCGACTACTCTTTGCACAGGGAGAAATGCTCCAGTTTGCTTCCGCTCCCCGGCTCCCTTACCCCCGGTACCTGCCTATATTCCCTGCCTGGCCCCTGTAGGCAACTGAGTTTGCGCCTCACATTCTGGATCCTATGGCCTATAAGGTACAAATAGGATTGCTACTTGCATAGTTCCTATTCCTGTAGGAGAAAATCTGTTGGATCAAGTGACATGATTTTCTAATATTCTAGGAAAATCATTCTCACAGTTGGAGAATGTACTTCTCACCAGCTGATCCAAGGCAGGCTCAGATGCCATGATCAGGCCTGTGTTTCAGCCAGGCTTTATCTGGATCTGAGGTGGATTGGAGGTGGGAGAAAACAGAAAACAAGAGCAAGAGTTTCGAAGAGAGGGAGGGAATGGTGGTTTGAATCAGGGCGACGGTAGCGGCAATGGAGAAATGCCAGATGTGGGAGATTTTAAGGAGGTAGAATCAACAGACGCTAACAACTGATTGGATTTTAATATTAACCTACCCTTCACCAACTTCACAGATCTTACTGGACTTTCCACTCACACACTCCCCACTTCAGTCAGACTCTACTGCTCATTTTCCAATTTCTACCTAACATTCTAATAGGTCACTTATACACAAGTGCCAAAGGAAATGGAGGCATCAAAGATGAATCCAGTTTTAGGTGCCTTTAATGAAGACAGAGAATTCAGGAGAACAGAAAACATTTCTTTTCTTTTGCTGAAGGTGGGGCATGGGAGAAGGCTGGAGGTGGGGGAAGTTAAAAGGTTTACTGTGGCACATAAGAATCAAGAAATGGATGAAGATGTCTAGGAAGTAGTGACATAATATAAAAGCAAATCACACGGACTCTAGAACCAGAATGCCTCGGTTTGCATCCTAGCTCTGTGACTTCCTAGCTCTGTGACATTGGGTGAGTAAGTTACTTAACTTCTCAGAGCGTTGATTTCCTCTGAAAAATGGGAATTAATAATTGTGCCCACTTCATAAGTGTAGTGCAGGAGTGAGTCTAGGACCTTAGAAAGAGACATGAGCCATCACAGTCGTGGACAATGAATGTGCTCCCTGGAGAAGACACTGCAGAGAGAAGAAAGCCAAGAGCAGAGCCCAGATAGGAGGCAGAGACGCAGATGGAGCCCTAGGGCAGCAGTTCTAAAATGTGGCTGTATATTATAACCACCTGGAGAGCTTCCAAAAAGTACTGATGTCTGATCTCACCCCCAGAGATGCTGACTGAATTGTTTTGGCATGTGGCCTGAGTGTTAAGAGTTTTAAAAGTTACCCAGGTGATCCTAATATACAGACAATTTTGAGAACCATATTCCTAAGGAAAGGATTTCTCATTTTAAAATGGGCTCCATCCATCAAAATGTAGCTCTAAGTGTAAATTCCAACAAAGCCCTTTCTTATAACATTACTGTAGGTCAAGGACTTGTTAGAAGATATAATAAAAATAATAGCCACTAGCAATTAGAGTAGAATAATGTACTGATTATGAGCATGGGCTCTGAAATTAGGCCTGGGTTCAAATCACAGCTCTGCCACTTACTTAGCTATGTGAATCTGAGAAAGTTACTTACCTTTCTATGCCTTAGGATATCACTGTCTATCACAGAGGGTTGTTTGTGGGGAAAATGTATTAATATGTGAAAAGAACTTAGAACAGCGCCTGGCACAGAGTAAGCACTTAATAAAGGTTTGCTATTATTATCCTTATTGTCATTACTGAGCATTTATTGGTGCAGGAGTGACCCAACCAAGGAGGCTATAAGACGGGATTCCGGAGAGAGGTTATCTGCTAGCCAGCTGCAATGATGATTCCATCACTACTAGGACGGGAAGAATGGATAGTCCCTGGCACATTTTAGCAGTTCAATTGTTAAAATTTTAACCAATGGTGAACTGGAAAAAGATACCAGAGGAAGGGAGTGTACTGGCAGATGCAATATATCAGATGTTTGATAAATCCGGGGAAAATAATCAGTAATTGATAATAATTGAATACCACAGCAAGTGTATATAGTAATATTAACTCAGTCCTTCCCAAAAGGGATCTATGACCATTTACTCAGGTACCCATACACTGAAGAAAGAGAAATATTGAGACATATTTAGGACTCTGGACACTGATACCCCTTGACCACTAAGTAGACAGAATGACTGAAGCACATGATGACAGCCAGCCTCTGTCATTGGGCCCTACCAGTTTTGGCCAATGGCCATATGAACAAAGAAGGCCATGGGGATATGGATGGAGGGTACACAAGGGCCCAACAGCATTCCTTGCACCAAGTCTTATCTAGCTTCCACTGCTGTCAAATGTCCTATCTGCCAGTAAAAAAAAAACAGTGATCCTCCACGTGGCACCATCCCTTGAGAAGACCAACATCTACTTAGAGGCAAGTTGATTAGATTGAACCCCTTCTATTTAAAAGTGATAGTGATTGATCTTGACTGGAATTGACACATATTCTAGGTATAGATTTGCTTTTTCTACCCATAGGATCTCAGCCTGCCCTACTACCCAAAGGCCTACAGAATGTTTGGCCTACCAGTATGGAATCACATATAGTATCGAAGAACTTGAACCAAGTTCCTTGAACCAAAGAATCCACTTTGGAGCAAAGAAGGTACAGCAGTGGGCATATGAGCGTGGAATCCAGTGTTCCTATCAGTTACTGCAGAAGCCATAAGCTGCTGTACTCAGCTGATCTTTGGAAGGAGTACTGAGGTATCAGTTTGGAGATGACACTTTTCAAGTACTGTCTGCCATGAATAGAATACATGGCTCTGGAACCAAGGGGTGGAAGTAGGAGTCCCAGTGGCGTACTTGGGGAGACCATGTCTCCCATCTTCACAACTCCAGGCTCATCAAGTCCACAGGTCCTGGCCAGCAGAGAGGGAGTATTTCCCTCTGACCAGGTGTCTACTGGGGTGTCTCTTGGTAATCTCCTGCCCAATTTTGAAGGTCAAATGTAGCAGTCACAGACCAAGAAGAACATGGTAATCAGGAATTCAGACCCCTCAGGGATGAGAGTCTGGGTTGCCTCACAAAATAAGCCACTTTGACCTGCAAAAGTGCTGAGGGCGAAGGGTGGGTAGTTGAGGAAAGAAATGACGAGTATCAACGTGGCCCTGAGACCAGCAGCAGTGAAGGGGCTGAGATTCATCTTCTAACCTTCCTCTTGTAAGCTTCCCCTGGAAAGAGGCTAACCAGAATTCTTGATGACCTATTCCCAAATGGGATGAACTTAATATTTGAAGACAGTGGATCTGAGCACGCAAGTGGTGAACTATAGTAGATGCTGGGGTGCACGGTCCAGGTTGCTCTTCAGGACTAAGACACCCATTCCCCCAGATGCCAGGCGTGTTGGCCACTGGTGGCACACAGCAGCATCCCTCCCAGGAATTGCTTTTGGCTGAAGAAGGCTTCCTGGCTCAAAGGGGTTGGGGTTGCACTACCTCCCACAGGTGGTACATATCCAATGGCTGGTAATGCAGGGATATGAAGGCCAGGCCCACTCACCTCAACTCTGGACAACTCTGATAGGCCATTCTAGTTCTAGGGTTCCCAGCTGGGGCCTCTGTTACAACTGCTTCACAGTTCAACTCCTCCCTCTGGCCAGTCCTACTTCCTTTGCTCCCTCATATAGGTGGTTAATAAGAGTACTCTCCCATAAGTATCTTGACGCAAATATCCACCTCAGATTCTGAAGGAGTGAATCTACGACACCAGAATAAAGGTTTTGTACTTAATGGGTAAAAAGGAAACTTCCCTCCACCCTAAATTCACTCTGGATGACAGTGGCAATGCATGGATTGTAAAGGAAATTTGTCTGTCTCCAAAGCATGTAATTATTATTAATAAAAGTAAAAATGAGAGAGATGCCAGGGAGAGCATGCTTAAAGGAGCCAAAATTCTGATTTTTAAGACAAGATCATCTACCAAGATATCTTGGAAAGCAAACTCCCTCTAATGCCTTCAGCATAAATTCATGTGTGAGCTTAGTTAAGAGGGAAGATTTTACTCTCGCCCGCTGGATTTAACAGGACAATGTCATTACTCTGGGGAGAAAATGTCAGCTTCCTAAGGGAAATTATTTTCTGCAAAAACGTCTGAAACGGCTTCAGTGGCCCCACTGGTCTCCTGTACAGAGAAATGTACCAGAGATACTGACAAGAAGGTCATCATAATGATAAAATACAGACCTCTATATAGTCCCCAATGGGGAGAACTGAAAACAGAGCTTGTGTCCAACTGCCTCTGTTTCCTGAGCAGAATTCTTAACCTTGGCCAGAGTGTTTTCAGAACGCTTTATACTAACCTGTAACAGAGATAAAATCTCCCTGTTAAAATAGCTATAATGTTAGTCACCTCAGGGGGATGCTGTCAGGCTTTGCAAAGTGCTTTGTGGCTCTTCAGATAAAAGCAGAGATAAAGCTACAGTGTTATTATTTTTCAACTTGGAGGGCTAGCTGGCTAACCCTCTGCATGAACTCACTCTAATCAACCAACTCAAAAGCCTTACATAAGCTATAAATCCCACTTGCCACTTCATTTCAGCGATGACAGGGAAAACAACATGACCACTTGCTCCCTGGGTCTGAGGAAGTGTCAGACTCCCAGCCTGGGGAACAAGAGAGACTGAGCAATGAATTTCATACAGTGCCTTATTGGGGGGAGAGGGGGTAGCACTGCTGCTCCCCTCACAACAACCATTACATCCTCGGGCAAAATCTAGTTTCCCAATCTGGAACCAAGATGCTTATGATCAGTCCCCAGCCTCCTCCTCCTGCTCTTCCTCTCCATCCTCCTAACTAACAGAGGCAGGGGCAGCTAACTCTACACCGAAATCCATACTCCCCCTCCTGAGTATAAAGCTGTTCTGGGAAGCAGCTGACGGCCATGTAGGGCCATGGGGCCTGTTCCCACCATGTGGTATGTGTCACTTTCAGGCCTGGGTTAAGGTTAAGAGGAGTTGTGTTTTTCCACATCCATCTGCTGACTAAATGCCAAGGGCTCTGACATGCTAAGGGATGGTGAAGTCACAGAATTGAAGAACTCCTGAGAACAGGAATTTCACCATAGTACCGTTATATGAATGAAAAATAGACCTCTATTGTGTTAAGCACTGAAATTTGGAGGTTTATTTGGTACGATATCTAGTGGTGCCCTAACTGTATGTACAAAAATACTTCTTGAGCCATTGCTATGTGTCACGAACTTTTCCAAGCATATATCCTGAATATCTCTTGTAATGCTGACATCAAGCCTACAAGGTAGCTACTACTGTTATCCCCATGTTATCGATGAGAAAATGAGGCACAGAAGAGTTAAGCAAAATGTCCAAGGTCACACTGCAGGTAAACAGTGCTGAGTTCAGTGCTGGATCCTTTCTACTGGCCCCAAGACAATGCCTCCAATCATCTCTCTTCCTTTCTCCTCTGTGCTCCTCAGGCTACAGCCTAACCAGACCATATACCTCATGAGTAGTCTTACCGTTGGGAATGACTTTCCTTTCCTCCATCTTTTCTTGTCAAATCCAACAAGGAACTGCTGAACTTCCAGTTGCTTCTGAAGCAGTCCTTTCCAACAGGACTCACCCCTCTGCTCCAAAGCCTTACTCTGTCCTTCACTGGTCATCGGCCACCAGAGAAGAATGCACTCCCTAACGGGCCTCCTGGCAGAATGGCTGGTCCTTTTGTAGGGCTCCCAGATGAGACTTCCAGCCTGGGAATGCAGTGCTAACTTACCTAGCTCAGAGCTTCACACATTACCTGGCAGAAGTAGGTGCTCAGGAAATGTTTACTGGATTGAACACATGCACATAAAATGCAAAGCTGCCAACCAGTGGTTGTTAACTTAAATAACATGCCAAGAGAATAACATGCCAAGAGAAACGCAAGGCTCCTGTATCAAACCCAGAAGAACCTGGCCTGGGAAAGGAGAGGCTTTCTCCAATTCATTACAGCTGAGCAGGTGCTAATCCTGACTCCAGGGCCCAACTGTGGTCATACACGAGTGGGTGCCACGTACTTACAGCCACGTTTCAGGAGCACTGGCATGGGAGGAATTCTACCTAAAACTGGATCTACCCTACATGCCCTAGTCACAGCTGTCTAGTGCCTGAAATTTTACAATTAAAGGTCCATTCCTTGACAAAGGTTAAACATTTTCAGATATTCATATCCTGATACAAATGGATTTGTTAGGCCCTTTCCCAAGAGTGGGCTGTGAAAGGTAAACAAGGGAGTATGAAGACCTTAGCACAACAGCCCTGCAGCTTAAAAAGGGGGAATCAGAATCAGCAATGAGGGGAGAGATGCGAAAAGAACAACTGGGACATGGAACACAAGGCTTGCCTGCTTTACAGGTGTGCTCAAGGTTGGTCTGAGTCCGAGACAGAACCCCACAGGATTACGTGCCTTTTTGTGGAAGGAGGAAGCCATTGACCCAGTCTCCTATTTTTTTCATCCTGAGTCTCCTCGAAAGAGGACTCAGAAAAATCCTACCCTTGGCCAGGACTAACTGCTGACTGCCCTAGGGCAGCAAATATCACACAATTAGTTTCTAGAGCTTCACTTACTATCTCTGTCAGTTTCAGGAACTGCCTGTCACTAGAGCCCTCTAGTGCCAGAGGATGAAGCTATGTGCAGTATAAAACAATGGAAGAGCCAGAATTTGCTAGAATAATCCTCATCTTAGATGGTCCAGGGCTAAATGTTACAGCTGGCTGTTAGCAAACTGTGAAGGGCTAGACATTGATTTGTTAATTACAGATAGCTAAAGTAGGCTTAAATATATATATATAGCTCAACCCTTCTTCTCCCCACCCTCAGGGGCTATGAAAGTATAAAATATATAATAAAATAAAAATCCTATCTTCTACTGTAGCCCCAGCTTCCCTTTCCAAATTTCCTTTGACAAAAAGAAGAAGGTTAGCTGTAGTAGTTATTTCCTCGACTAGTAATTTTCCCTCCTAAACATCCCCACCACAGTTGCTATCTTCTGAATCCTATCCTCCATTATATCTAAGTTCTATTAATGACACAGGACCTGACATAAGCCTGCCTCTACTGTATGAATTCAGATGTGCTATGAAGTCCCCAATGGCCAAATTCCTTCTCCCCAATCCCATTACCACCACCTTCCCCAACTGAACCTGTAATTTCATTTTAGAGCATCATCCTCTCTGGCTTAAACCAAATTCCAGTTTAAAAATATAAATCTTCCTAGAGGGAAAATTCCTAAAACCATTAAATGAACTGAGACTATAAAAGTCAGCTTTTATTAATTCAACTATCCAACAAGTAATTTCTTCAACTCCTACTATGACCTGGACACACTGATTCAATATAGGTAACACGTGATGTTAAACCACAAGGTGAAGGAGGGGGATACCAAGGAAGGTCTGAGAAACTGCCACAACCAAGAGGAGCCTAAGAAGAAATGAAAACTAATTATAATATAGTACCCTTAATGGGATCCAGGAAGAGAAGAAGGATATTAGGTAAAAATAAGAGAATCTGAATAAAATATGGACCTTACTTAATAATAATTTATCCACATTAGTTCATCAATATGACAAATGTACCATATACTGTTAAGGTGTTAATAATAGGGGAAAGTGGGTATGGAGTATGTGGGAACCCTCTGTATTATCTTACCGATATTTCTGTAAATCTAAAACTGTTCTAAAAAATTAAGTCTATTTTAAAAAAGAAAAGAAAGGAAGGCTGAGAACACTAAACATACCCCCTCCTTTTCCTAATAGTGCCCGAATTTCCTTTAAATCACCTCTCCCTTAACATCAGTGGGCAACGTGGGTGGGATTCATCCCTGTTCCAGCTCCAGTGAAGGGCTCTCATGGTCTAAGCCAATTAGAATATCCCGCTCACCTGGGCCACTGTGACTGGTTCAAAAATGGACCAATCAGAGCAGGAGCCGCTTGCTGAGGCCTTAGGAAAGAAAAGCTTTTACTCTTCCTCTGGACCAGGGTGTGAGAATCTGAGGCTTCCAAGGCTGCAGCAGATATCTTGTTACCATGAAGAGAATAAGACTGAGGGGTGCTATGAGACAACTCACATCCAATCGAAGCAAAGCTGAGAAGCAGGTCCTGCTGCCATTATTTGAGCTTCCTAGTCTACGACTGCTCCTGAGGACAGCAGTGCCTTTGGGCTTCTGCCACCTGCAGCATGAAAAATTGTAACTAATCTTATGGACGTGCACACTTCACAGCATTGCCCGTGGTGGCCACCTGACTGAGCAGGGAAGGGCACCCCCAGAGAGATGGTCCTGCCTTGCTGAAGTCACCAGGGCTTGTGGTAGAGCCATGCTCACTTAAAGAGGCACACACAGTCACAATTTCATAGGGCTTGTTTATGAGTTTGAAAACAGCCGCAAAAAGAGTGAGATGGTGTTAGACAATAGGCCCCTCTGTTTTCTTTCCAAAAGGTCTATCACAATCAATCAAGTCACCTTCCAGTTCTAGGCAAGACTCAGTAGAGGTCAAAGGGTCATGCTTTACTTGGGTTCGACACCGAGTTTTCAGTCAGGAATAAAAAAGTTGGACTTCAACAGCCATGGAGGCAGGGACCACTTCTCTCTTGTTCACCCAGGGCTTAGCATAAGAGCTAAGAAATGTCTGCTAATAAGAGCTCAAGAAATGTCTGCTGAAAAAAAATAAATTGCTAAAAGTTGTCTTTATTTAACTGTGGACTAAGTTTTCTAGATTGAAAGAACCATTCTGCTATAACAGCATGCCCAATCCAGTGTCTTCAAAACAGAAACCTTGAGGCAAGTCACAAGATTGGACGCCCAAAACCAACATCTTAAAGGGGAGCTCAGTGGATTCCTCAAAACTCCTTGCCTGAGCAATGGGATGTTGTCACCCTGAGGCTTGTTTTTCACTCTTCAGAAAATTAGCCAAGTGATTCAAGAAAGTCTTTCAAAGATGACCAACCTGACATTCCATTTTATTTCTCCAACGGCATGTTCAAAAGTGCTGTGCTGGTATAGACCTGCTAGCTCAGATTGATGGGTGAGAAATTTGCTGCTCTGTCGTTAACTGCCTCTTGCTAGATGGGAAGCAACTTTTTAAAAATAGCTAGAGATTCAGGCTGGTGAAAAAAAGAAGGATAGAAGAGTAACAGTCACCTTTCCTCCCATCTGCATTTGCTGAGCCAGGAGGGTTAGCACATTTTCTGTGGCTTGAAAGCAATGGTTGTCTCCTTAATAATACCTACAGCATGTAGGGCTATTGACCCGCTCTTGACTGTAGCTTCTATTCGCTGATTACAGACCTGAACAACAAATACATCAGGGTTTCAATCTGGCTTTCCATGTTTGGGTTGTATGAACTGTTTTGAAATGAGCTGTCTTATTGTTAAAGAAGCAACTTAGAACCAAATGCAAGCAGACTGGACACTGAATCACTGTATTTGAAGGATTATTTTCATTATGGTTTGGGACCCTAAAAGTTGGGATTTGTTCATCCACCCATTATCTACCTATTCAATCAATCCAACTTTCCTTCCTCTATTCATTCAGCATTCATAGTGTCTACCATGTACTGTAGTATTTACATGGTGCTATGCGTTGGGGATATACAATTGCTTATGCTGACCTAGATCCATTATATCTATCCAGGACCCCAAAAGTTCAGCCCTTACTGGATCAACCTTTACTGTAGCATTATTTCCATCTTGACTATCCTACTACCCTGTCAACTCTTGATGGATAATGTAACTGCGGTCATTTTTAATGATGTCCACAAATTCTGTGATACTCTTCTCCTTCAAAAGGTGGAAACTAATTCCCCCCACCTTAAGAATGGGCTGGATATTGTGACTTGCTTCTAATAAATGGAATATGACATAACTAACAGTGTGTGTCTTCAAAGACTAGGTCTTAAGATGTTTATGGCCTCCTCCTAGTTTTCTCTCTTAGAACACTTACTCTAGGGGAAGCTATGTACCATGTTGTAAGGACAATCAAGCAGCTCTAGGGAGAAGCCCACATGGTGATGAACAAAGGCTTCCTGCTAAAAGTCAGCAAGGAACTGAGGCTCCTGTGAACAGCCACAGGAATGAGCCATCTTGGAAGTGTACGCTCCAGACCTGGACAAGCCTTTGGATGACTGCAGCCCCAACCAACATCTTGACAGCAACCTTGTCAGAGATGCTGAACCAGAAACATTTAACTAAGCCATTCCTCAATTCCTGAACCTGAGAAGATATGAAATAATAAATATTTGTGGTTTTGAGCTGCTAGTTTGGGGGTAATTTGTTATGCAGCAATAGATTACTAATACAATGACTGTCCAACAACCACAGGTTTTGTGAATGACATTTAAGATCCTTTCCAAATTTCTTCTAGTGTTCTCTCCTTTACTATAGACATTGAAAAGCTGAAAACCTTACTTCTGAAATGTCCTTGTAGCTAGGGTTCCAAATGTGATTTAGATTCCACCAATCAGAATCAAAGCCACTTGCGTTTGAGATGACTATGGACATTTCAGGTAGATTTCTCAGTCAGCCATGAGATCTGGAGACTGAAGTTCAAGTGAGAGTTCAGAGACAAAGAGGTAGATTCAGACATCAGAATATAGGTGGACGTTAACACCATGTGAGTCGGAAGAGACCTTCAAGATGGCAGAGGAGTGAGACATGGAGATCACCTTCCTCCCCACGAATGCATCAGAAATACATCTACATGTGGAACAACCCCTACAGAACACCTACTGAACGTTGGCAGAAGACCTCAGATTTCCAAAGAGGCAAGAAACTCCCCACGTACCTAGGTAGAGCAAGAGAAAAAAGAAAAAACAGAGACAAAAGAATAGGGAAGGGACCTGTACCAGTGGGAGGGAGCTGTGAAGGAGGAAAAGTTTCCACACACTAGGAAGCCCCTTCGCGGGCGGAGACTGCGGGGGGCGAAGGGAGGAGCTTCGGAGCCCCAGAGGAGAGCACAGCAACAGGGGTGCGGAGGGCAAAGCGGAGAGATTCCCGCACAGGATCGGTGCCGAATGGCACTCACCAGCCCGAGAGGCTCGTCTGCTCACCCGCCGGGGCGGGCAGGGCTGGGAGCTGAGGCTCGGGCTTCGGAGCTTAGATCCCAGAGAGAGGACTGGGGTTGGTTGTGTGAACACAGCCTGATGGGGGCTAGTGCACCATAGCTAGTCAAGAGGGAGTCGGGGAAAAAGTTGGGACCAGCCTAACAGGCAAGAGACCATTGTTTCGGGGTGCGCGAGGAGAGGGGATTCAGAGCACTGCCTAAACGAGCTCCAGAGAAGGGCGCAAGCCATGGCTATCAGCATGGACACCAGGGACGGGCATGAAACACTAAGGCTGCTACTGCAGCCACCAAGAAGCCTGTGCGCAAGCACAGGTCACTATCCACACCTCCCCTCCCGGGAGCCTGTGCAGCCTGCCACTGCCAGGGTTCCGTGACCCAGGAACAACTTCCCCGGGGAGAACACACGGCATGCATCAGCCTGTTGCAACGTCATGCTGGTCTCTGCCACCACAGGCTCGCCCCGCATTCCGTACCCCTCTCTCCACCCCCTGGCCTGAGTGAGCCAGAGCCCCCGAATCAGCTGCTCCTTTAACCCCGTCCTGTCTGAGCAAAGAAGAGATGCCCTCAGGCAACCTACACGCAGAGGCGGGACCAAATCCAAAGCTTAGCCCCAGAAGCAGTGCGAACAAATAAGAGAAAGCCGTGTGGCTGACAGGGTCTTGGTGCTCCAGCCGGGTGTCAGGCCTGAGCCTCTGAGGTGGAAAGGCCGAGTTCAAGACATTGGTCCACCACAGACCTCCGGCTCCATGTAATATTAAATGGCGAAAGCTCTCCCAGAGATCTCCAGCTCAACGCTAAGACCCAGCTCCACTCAATGAACAGCAAGCTACAGTGCTGGACACCCTATGCCATACAACTAGCAAGACAGGAATGCAACCCCACCTATTAGCAGAGAGGCTGCCTAAAATCATAATAAGGTCACAGACACTCCAAAACACACCACCGGACATGGTCCTGCCCACCAGAAAGACAATATCCAGCCTCATCCACCAGAACACAGGCACTAGTACCCTCCACCAGGAAGCCTACAAAACCCACTGAAACAACTTTAGCCACTGGGGGCACACACTAAAAACAATGGGAACTACGAAACTGCAGCCTGCAAAAAGGAGATCCCAAACACAGTAAGTTAAGCAAGATGAGAAGACAGAAAAACACACAGCAGATGAAGGAGCAAGGTAAAAACCCACCAGACCAAATAAATGAAGAGGAAATAGGCAGTCCACCTGAAAAGAATTCAGAGTAATGATAGTAAAGATGATCCAAAATCTTAGAAATACAATGTAAAAAATAAAAGAAACATTTAATAAGGGCCAAGAAGAACTAAAGAGCAAACAAACAATGATGAACAACACAATAAATGAAATTAAAAATTCTCTAGAAGGAATCAACAGCAGAATAACTGAGGCAGAAGAACGGATAAGTTACCTGGAGGATAAAATAGTGGAAATAACTGCCACAGAGCAGAAAAAAGAATGAAAAGAACTGAGGACAGTCTCAGAGACCTCTGGGACAACATTAAATGCACCAACATTCGAATTATAGGGGTCTCAGAAGAAGAAGAGGAAAAGAAAGGGAATGAAAAAGATATTTGAAGAGAATATACTTGAAAACTTCCCTAATATGGGAAAGGAAATAGTTAATCAAGTCCAGGAAGAACAGAGAGGCCCATACAGGAAAAATCCAAGGAGGAACACGCCAAGACACATATTTATCAAACTATCAAAAATTAAGTACAAAGAAAGCATATTAAAAGCAGCAAGGGGCTTCCCTAGTGGCGCAGTGGTTGAGAGTCCGCCTGCCGATGCAGGGGACACGGGTTTGTGTCCCGGTCCGGAAGATCCCACATGCCGCGGAGTTGCTAGGCCCGTGAGCCATGGCTGCTGAGCCTGCGTGTCTGGAGCCTGTGCTCCGCAACAGGAGAGATCACAACAGTGAGAGGTCCGCTTATCGCAAAAAAAAAAAAGCAGCAAAGGAAAAACAAAAAATAACACACAAGGGAATCCCCGTAAGATTAACAGCTGATCGTTCAGCAGAAATTCTGCAAGCCAGACAGGAGTGGCAGGACATATTTAAAGTGTTTAAAGGGAAAAACCTACCACCAAGATTACTCTACCCAGCAAGGATCTCATTCAGATTTGACAGAGAAATTAAAACCTTCACAGACAGGCAAAAGCTAAAAGAATTCAGCACCACCACACCATCTTTACAACAGATGCTAAAGGAAGTTCTCTAGGCATGAAACACAAGAGAAGGAAAAGACCTATAAAAACAAATGCAAACAATTAAGAAAATGGTAATAGGAACATAAATATCGATAACTACCTTAAATGTAAATGGATTAAATGCTCCAACCAAAAGACACAGACTGGCTGAATGGATACAAAAACAAGACCCATATATTTGCTGTCTACAAGAGACCCACTTCAGACCTAGGGACACATATAGACTGAAAGTGAGGGGTTGGAAAAAGATATTCCATGCAAACCGAAATCAAAAGAAAGCTGGAGTAGCAATTCTCATATCAGACAAAATAGAATATAAAGACTGTTACAAGAGACAAAGAAGGACACTACATAATTATCAAGAGATCAATCCAAGAAGAAGATATAACAATTATAAATATTTATGCACCCAACATAGGAGCACCTTAATACATAAGGCAAATGTTAACGGCCATAAAAGGGGAAAACAACAGTAACACAATCATAGTAGGGGACTTTAACACCCCACTTTCACTAATGGACAGATCATCCAAAATGAAAATAAATAAGGAAACACAAGCTTTAAATGATACATTAAACAAGATGGACTTCATTAATATTTATAGGACATTCCATCCAAAAACAACAGAATACACTTTCTTCTCAAGTGCTCATGAACATTCTCCTGGATAGATCATATCTTGGGTCACAAGTCAAGCCTTGGTAAATTTAAGAAAATTGAAATCATATCAAGTATCTTTTCCGACCACAATGCTGTGAGACTAGATATCAATTACAGGAAAAAATCAGTAAAAAATACAAACACACTGAGGCTAAACAATACACTACTTAATAACCAAGAGATCACTGAAGAAATCAAAGAGGAAATCAAAAAATACCTAGAGACAAATGACAATTAAGTCACGATGACCCAAAAATTATGGGATGTAGCAAAAGCAGTTCTAAGAGGGAAGTTTATGGCAATACAATGCTACCTTAAGAAACAAGAAACATCTCAAATAAACAAACTAACCTTACACCTAAAGCAATTAGAGGAAGAAGAATAAAAAAAAAACCAAAGTTAGCAGAAGGAAATAAATGATAAAGATCAGATCAGAAATAAATGAAACAGAAATGAAGGAAACAATAGCAAAGATTAATAAAATTAAAGCTGGTTCTTTGAGAAGATAAACAAAATTGATAAACCATTAGCCACACTCATCAAGAAAAAAAGGGAGAAGACTCAAATCAATAGAATTAGAAATGAAAAAGGAGAAGTAACAAGTGACACTGCAGAAATACAAAGGATCATGAGAGATTGCTACAAGTCACTCTATGCCAATAAAATGGGCAACCTGGAAGAAATGGACAAATTCTTAGGAAGGTATAACCTTCCAAGACTGAACCAGGAAGAAACAGAAAACATGAACAGACCAATCACAAATAATGAAATTGAAACTGTTATTAAAAATCTTCCAACAAACAAAAGCCCAGGGCCCGATGGCTTCACAGGCGAATTCTATCAAACATTTAGAGAACAGCTAACACCTATCCTTCTCAAACTCTTCCAAAATATAGCAGAGGGAGGAACACTCCCAAACTCATTCTACGAGGCCACCATCACCCTGATACCAAAACCAGACAAAGATGTCACAAAGAAAGAAAACTACAGGCCAATATCACTGATGAACATAGATGCAATAATCCTCAACAAAATACTAGCAAACAGAATCCAACAGCACATTAAAAGGATCATAGACAATGATCAATTGGGGTTTATTCCAGGAATGCAAGGATTCTTCAATATATGCAAATCAATCAATGTGATAAACCACATTAACAAATTGAAGGACAAAAACCATGTGATCATCTCAACAGATGCAGAAAAATTCGACAAAATTCAACACCCGTTTATGATAAAAACCCTCCAGAAAGTAGGCATAGAGGGAACTTACCTCAACATAATAAAGGTCATATATGACAACCCACAGCCAACATCGTTCTCAATGGTGAAAAACTGAAATCATTTCCTCTAAAATCAGTAACAAGACAAGGCTTTCCACTCTCACCACTATTATTCAACATAGTTTTGGAAGTTTTAGCCACAGCACTCAGGGAAGAAAAGGAAATAAAAGGAATCCAAATCGGAAAGAAGTAAAGCTGTCACTGTTTGCAGATGACATGATACTATACATAGAGAATCCTAAAGATGCTACCAGTAAACTACTAGAGCTAATCCATGAATTTGGTAAAGTTGCAGGATACAAAATTAATGCACAGAAATCTCTGGCATTCCTATACAGTAATGATGAAAAATCTGAAAGATAAATTAAGGAAACACTCCCATTTACCACTGTAACAGAAAGAATAAAATATCTAGGAATAAACCTGCCTAAGGAGACATAAGACCTGTATGCAGAAAACTATAAGACATTGATGAAAGAAATTAAACATGATACAAACTAATGGAGAGATATACCAGGTTCTTGGATTGGAAGAACATTGTGAAAATGACTATACTACCCAAAGCAATCTACACATTCAATGCAATCCCTATCAAACTACCAATGGCATTTATCACAGAAATAGAACAAAAAATTTCACAATTTGTATGGAACCACAAAAGACCCCGAATAGCCAAAAAAATCTTGAGAAAGAAAAATGGAGCTGGAGGAATCAGGCTCCCTAACTTCAGACTATACTACAAAGCTACAGTAATTACGACTGTATGGTACTGGCACAAAAAGAGAAATATAGATCAATGGAACAGGATAGAGAGCCCGGAGATAAACCCACGCACATATGGTCACCTTATCTTTGACAGAGGAGGCAAGAATATACAATGGAGAAAAGACAGCCTCTTCAATAATTGGTGCTGGGAAAACTGGACAGCTACATGCAAAAGAATGAAATTAGAACACTGCCTAACACCATACACAAAAATAAACTCAAAATGGATTAAAGACCTAAATGTAAGGCCAGACACTATCAAACTCTTCGAGGAAAACATAGGCAGAACACTCTATGACATAAATCACAGCAAGATCCTTTTTGACCCACCTCCTAGAGAAATGGAAATATAAAGAAAAGAAACAAATGGGACCTAATGAAACTTAAAAGCTTTTGCACAGCAAAGGAAACCATAAACAAGACAACCCTCAGTATGGGAGAAAATATTTGTAAATGAAGCAAGTGACAAGGATTAATCTCCAAAATTTAGAAGCAGCTCATGCATCTCAATAACAAAAAGACAAACAACCCAATCCAAAAATGGGCAGAAGACCTAAATAGACATTTCAGGAAAGAAGATATACAGATTGCCAACAAACACATGAAAGGATGCTCAACATCACTAATCATTAGAGAAATGCAAATCAAAACTACAATGAGGTATCACATCACACCAGTCAGAATGGCCATCACTAAAAAATCTACAAACAATAAATGCTGGAGAGCGTGTGGAGAAAAGGGAACACTCCTGCACTGCTGGTGGGAATGTGAATTGGTACAGCCACTATGGAGAACAGTATGGAGGTTCCTTAAAAAACTAAAAATAGAACTACCATATGACCCAGCAATCCCACTACTAGGCATATACCCTGAGAAAACCATAATTCAAAAAGAGTCATGTACCACAATATTCATTGCAGCTGTATTTACGATAGCCAGGACATGGAAGCAACCTAAGTGTCCATCAACAGATGAATGGATAAAGAAGATGTGGCACATATATACAATGGAATATTACTGAGCCATAAAAAGAAACGAAATTGAGTTATTTGTAGTGAGGTGGATGGATCTATAGCCTGTCATACACAGTGAAGTAAGTCAGAAAGAGAGAAACAAATACCATATGCTAACATATATATATGGAAACCAAAAAAGAAAAAAGTTCTGAAGAACCTAGGGGCAGAACAGGAATAAAGACGCAGGCGTAGAGAATGGACTTGAGGACACAGGGAGGGGCCAGGGTAAGCTGGGACGAATTGACAGAGTGGCATGGACATATATACCTTACTGAATGTAAAACAGATAGTTAGTAGAAAGCAGCCGCATAGCACAGGGAGATCAGCTTGGTGCTTTGTGACTGCCTGGAGGGGTGGGGTACGGAGGGTAAGAGGGAGACGCAAGAGGGAGGAGATACGGGGATGTATGTATATGTATATCTGATTCACTTTGTTATACAGCAGAAACTAACACACCATTGTAAAGCAATTATACTCCAATAAAGATGTTAAAAAACAAACAAACAAACAAACAAAAAACATGTGAGTCAGTAAGACCTCCTGCCCAGGGAGAATGTTAGAGGGAATAGAACCACAGACCGAGGACAGGGCACTGAGAAACACCAGTGTTTAAGGGACAGGGAGACAGAGAGGCATGTGAAATTGCTGAGAAGGATCCAACTGAGGCAGGAAAGGCAGCAGGACAGAGTGGTGTCACGAAAGCCAAGGAGACAGGAAATCTCAAGAAGGAAAGGTGAGAAGACAGTAAGATGAGGACTGAAACGTGTCCACCGGACTTAGTGGTGGTTTCTGTTGCCCAAGAAGGTTCCATGGAGATGCTGGATTTAAGTGGGTGGAAAATTAAATGGAGGTTGAGGAATGAGAGACCACTCTTGAAGAAGCTTAGCTATGAAGGAAAGAGGAGAGGACAGTATTGATAGATATGTAGGTCTTGATGCAGGATAACTACCTTTTCATCGAGGCATTTCACTGATGTGAGAAAATGCTTGGGCCACAGTGCTAAGCGAAAAGCAGCAGGTTACAGAGCTGTACATACAACCTGATGAAGAAATCATGTAAATGAAAAACATAACTAGAAAAAAGACTGGAAGAAAATGCATCCAAATGTTATAATGTGTTAATGTGGCTATATCTGGTGGGGGGGTTTATGAGTGGTTTTTATTTACTCCTTTTGTCATTTTTTTATGTTCCATGTTTTCTCCTAACTTTTTACAGAAATTTTTAAACAAAGAAAAGTTAAAGGATAGGATAATGTATACCCACATACTCTTCATTTGGAACCTATATTTACTAATTGTTAACATGTTCCACAGTTTTCTTCTGTCTCTCTCTCCTTCCCTCTCTCCATCCATCCGTTTATCCATCTATCTGTCTACCTAACCATTCATCCATCTACTCTACTTTACTTGTCTTTAATAGTAGTCTATATAATGTATAATATTACATATACATATATATGTTGAAGTTTTTTGTTGAATTACTTTTCAGTGGCAGACATCATGCCACTTTGCTTTTAAGTTCTTCTAAGAACAAGGACGATCTGAGGAAGATAATTTTTAAAATCATACTAATTATACTATGTGTGTATGTGTTCACACAATCACTAGGATTGTGTGTGTGTCTGTGTGTGAGAGAGTGAGAGAGAGAGAGAGAGAGAGAGGCTGACTCTAGGAGAGAGGAATAGCTCTGAGTTTTGACCCATGGGTCAAGAATGGATTTCAAATAAAACTCCAAGAGCCAGAATTTGCATGTGCTGTTCTCTGCTGATAATACAGAATCAGTGTTTCTATTTAAGCATATTTATAGACTACAGATAAACATCCTGTCTGCCACAATAGTCCTACCTTTCCTTCCAAACCCACCTCAGGTGCCACATCCTCCAGGAAGCCTCTTCTGCCTTTAGCCCCTTCAGCCAGCTAGAGTTTTGCATCTTCTCACATCTCAAAACACATTTGCTCATCCTCCTCTTACAGCTCCCATCACATCTGCCAGGAGTTGCTCTTTCTCTGCTTTCTTAAGTGTTTCTCAGGCTCCCTTGTACACTTTAACCTACTTGAGTATAAAAGCTCTGTCTTGCTCACAAAGTCACGGCTAAGGTAGATCTAGATCGGAATCCCGGCTCTTCCACTTTTTAGTTGAACATGTTATTTAACCTCTAGGCCTCAGTCCCTCATTCAAAATTTTCTCATAAGGTTGTTGTAGAAGTAAAGAAAAGATTAAAGTTGATCTTTATTAAATACTTAATAAGTGGTAGCTAGTTTATAGCTATTATCACAGTCTCTCTTCGTAGAGGTATACAATAAATACTTGCTTAATTATACTAACTCATTAGTAGCTGATACTGGTCAGATATCTCACAACTCCCCCTCCACCTCCCACACACCTATAGTCGATATTTCAATCCAAGCAGAAAAAATATGACAATTTTAAGAAAAGGCATGGATTCCAGTGAGAATCTATATGAGGGCTTTTCCATTTCCCCTTAAATAACTGCATCTGGTAAGTCTCGCTTACATTGGTAAGATCAGGATTGCTACAAGCCCACCAACCAGTTACCAGTTTGTTAGATTCCTTGAAAAGTCTTTGAAAGCAGGAAGAATCACGGTGAATGTAAAACTACCAGGATCACTACAGCTGGAAGCAGAGGCCTCTGTGGGAACATCTGACCATGTAAAAACAGTTCAGAACCAATGCTGCAGAACAACCTCTTAGATGCAGAAGACCAGGCAGCTACCTGCCTTCCATTTGAACTTAAATCAAGTGACACAAAGGCAATTGTTATAGAGTATTTGGATTAAAGAAGGAAAGTAACACAATTCCTTCATTTAACACCAGTTTTGCATAACTTGTATTCATGGACATTGTGCTAGAGACAGTTGTGGGCACTGTGGGATCTGTCACCTGTCCTCCAGAATACTACTTAAAATAAAACAATGTTACTGCCTCTTAAACCCAAATCCAGCACAATTAGTGATGAGGTGTCATGAGAGAGGGAAAAGTATGCTGGGCTAGGGATCAGAAAACTCAAACTTGAGAATTGATTCCATACTTTTCTTGTCGGGCGACTTGCATAACTTACAAGTTGGACTCTTGTTTCCTTCTACAACTGAGATAATAATAATGTCCTTTGCTACTGCACAGAGCTGTTTGGAGGATTAAAGAGTTCAATAGCTATTAAGTGCTATGCAAATGTAGGGGTTATTCTCTACTTGAATGTCTTATAGGCCTGCTCCCTTCCATCTGGGCAGAATAAAGTGAAAAGGTGAGACAGCCTACAACATAGGGGTGCAACATGAGGGGCAGATTAAGAAAAACGGAATGGGTATAAAGCACACATGGTTATAACCTTCAGCCACATAGAGGGTGTTACACTCCCGAGTAATAATGCTTTTCTCGCTCTCTGAATATTCACTTGTGCCAGCACTCCTGCTGCGTTCCCACAAGGAATGATCCTTCTGGCTGATTGCAGGATTGCAATGACTTCAGTCGTCAGAGTGAGTGGTTTCATTACTAGGTAACAAGTCATTCACCCAAGATTAAGTGGCTGTCAGTCAAGTTGAGGCTTGGATGGAGCCATCAGTCCCAGAGATGTGTGATATACCTTAGCATGTCCTAGTCCGTGATGGGTCCTTTTCCGACTGTTCCCACTAACCAACAGGAAGACGCTCGTTTACTTCATGTCACCCACCTCGCCATGAATCTACTCTCAGGGTACTGACACCCCCAATACGAGGAGACAGAAATGAAGAAATGCTTCAAAAGCTGCTGCTGCTGCCTGGTGTTTCTTGTGAACAGCTTCCTTGAATTTGCTCTAAAGCACCAAACATGATTAGAACTGAATTTGTTTCACTTTGGAGGAGAGCAAATTATAAAAGTGTTATATGCCTGCTTATATCTCACAAAAAACACTGCTTCTTGCAGTTAGCAGCTATGTCTTACTCACCATCTAACCCCGAACAAAGTACAGCGCCCAACACAGGCTAACCAGTCAATATGCACTTACCACGTTGAATTAAACGGAAGCAATACTGGTTTCCAGGTCAAACTTCATTACTTGTATGAACTGGTACTGTATCATCTTTATATTCTCTTTCCTTTGCACCTCTTTTGGTCCTAGTATTTAATAATTACACAATACACGTTCTTCTTAGTAACATGGATAGTAAAAGTCCTTCTGTTTCTGTGTGTACGGCCCTATGAGTTTGGCAAATGCCTACAATTGTGCAACTACCTCAAAAAATTCTCCTGTGCTTCTTCATAGTCATTGCCTCCCCGCCACCTCTAGTTCCTGACAATCCCTGCTTTGCGCGAACTTGAGTTTTTGTTCATTTTGGTAAATACCTAGGAGTGGGATTGCTGAGTCATGTAGTAAATATGTGTTTAACTTTGTAAGAAGCTGCCACACTGTTTTCCAGAGTCACTGTGCCCGTTTCCATTTCTACCAGCAGTGTAGGAGAGTCCCAGTTGCTCCACATCCTTGCCACCACTTGGTATTGTCAGTGGTTGTTTTTCATCAGGCATTCTAATAGCATGTGGTGATGCAGTAAATTGCTATATGTGAATTACTGAACAGGCGGAGGAAAGAAGAGGATACACCCAGATTCCTCCATAGTGTAGGAATTTTGTGATAATTAAACCAATGAAGACCATTCAGAAGGAGCCCCACTGATATGGGTTACTGAACACTTACATTGCTAAACTATTAATTCCTCGGCCTGAAGGAAGAAACTTGGGTGTACAGTTTCTAACCAAAAGCTTCCCCACTGTTTTCTGTTTAACGGTAGAAGTGTTTCTGTCACTAACACGATTTTCAAGACCCACATCCACTTTCCAGGAAGTAACAAACAAACAGAGCTTTAATGAAATACCCAATGGTGTTTCCAGGAAATTTTCAAAGCTGAAATTGCTTTCTGATATTCTCCTGGCTACAAGCTTGAATCTAATATATTTTAGCATCAACACTTTGTACAATGCTGTGCACACTACGGGAGATTATTCAGTTGAAGTAAATTTTGCCTTTCCTCTAGAAATGCATTGGCCAACAAGGTACACCCCTAGCCACATGTGGCTACAGAGCACTTCAAATGTGTCTAGTGCCATATTTTAAAATTGTAAGCCAAAACAGCGTATGAAAGAAAAAATGTAAAATATCTCATTAATCTTATATATTTTTAGAAATTTATTTATCTATTTTTGGCTGCATTGGGTCTTCGCTGCTGCACGCGGGCTTTCTCTAGTTGTGGCGAGTGGCAGCTACTCTTGGTTGCAGTGTGCAGGCTTCTCATTGCGGTGGCTTCTCTTGTCACGGAGCATGGGCTCTAGGCACATGGGCTTCAGTAGTTGTGGCTCGCAGGCTCTAGAGTGCAGGCTCAGTAGTTGTGGTGCATGGGCTTAGTTGCTCCCCAGCATATGGGATCTTCCTAGAACAGGGCTTGAACCCATGTCCCCTGCATTGGCAGGCAGATTCTTAACCACTGTGCCACCAGGGAAGTCCCTCATTAATCTTGTATTTATTTTATGTTGAAATGATAGCATTTTTGGACATATTGGGGTTAAAGAAAATATATTACTAAAATTAATTTTGCCTATTTTAATTTTTTAATATAGTTATTAGGAAATTTTAAATTACATATGTAATTACATATACACTTTGCATTATATTTCTTTTAGCCAACACTACTCTAGAATGTAGGACTATTGCTAAAGAGAGTTAAATTTGAGTCACATCTAAAAAAATCTATGGGGCATTTCAAAATCTAGTGTTACTTTTAAATAAAAAAATATATATACACCATTATTAAGTGTAGTAAGATAAGTTAGAGATTTACTAATTAAATGTTAGATATTTTTAAACTCATTCATTCTATATCAATATTCTAAAGTGGACATATCAATTGTTAAAGGAAAAGTATTTTTTAAAAATAGACAATAAAAATCAAAACAGTAAAAATAAAAATAATTAAAAATTTAAAATAGAAAAATTAAAGACAACTTCAGCTCTTTAAAAGATATACAAAGAAATAAAAAGGCAATTAAAAAACTGGGAGAAAATACTTGCAAAATACATATCTAAAACTGTTATTAAGAATATACAAAGAATTCCTACAATTAAATATTAAGAAGTCAAGTAATTTGATCAAAAATGGGCAAAAAATCTGAATAGAACTTTACCAAAGACCTTACAAAAAGTGCAAACCAGTATGTGAAAAGATGCTCAACATCATTAGTCATTAGAGAAATGCACAACTACATTTAAAAGACTAAACTTAAGAAAACTGATGATTTCAATTGTTGATGAAGATGTAGAGCACTTGGAACTCATATGTTGATGTTGGAATGTAGAATGGTACAGCCACTTTGGAAAAACAGTTTGGCAGTTTCTTACACAGTTAAACATCTACTTACCATACAACTCAGAAATTCTAATCCTAGATATTAACAGAGTCCACACAAAGACTTGTAGGTGAACAGTAGCTCTATTTATAATAGCCCCAATCTGGAAACAACCCAAATTTCCAACAATGTGCCATCAATATGTAGAATATCCATAAGGAATATTACTCAGCAATAAAAGGAAACGCACTGCTGATGAAACTTAGCAGGACCCTGTGGGGCTCTCCTGGGTACAAAAGCCCTTCTTGTGTCCTCATTTGTTGTTTGTAGGAAAAAGGCTTCAGCCTCCTAGACCTTCTCTGAGTTCCAAAGGGCAGATTCAAGTAGTTACTAATTAGGGAAGTGAGGGAATGCAGAAACAAAGAAGGAGCAGTCAGGAAATAATAGTGCATCGATAAAGTAGAGTCCTAGTTCCTCCTCAAGGGATATACGTAACAATATTTCTTTGAGTTCTTCTACAGGGACTAAGGCTCCCATCCCAGAGGAAGATGGTAACTTCAGGTTGAGCACAAGATTCCTGGAGCACTGCCCTGCTACCTCACCATCAACTGATCAGAAGAAAGTCACACACCCTGCAGCCTTCATCCCAAATTTTGCCTTTAAAAACTCTTCCCTGAAAACCATGGGGGAGTTCGGGTCTTTTGAGCACAAACCACCTGTTCTCCTTGCTTGGCCCTTACAATAAACCCTTCTCTGCTCTGACTTTGGCCTCACTGTGCAGGCACATGAACTTGAATTATGCACTGATAACATGCAACAAATTAGATAAATCTCATATGCATTATGCTAAGCAAAATTCTAGAAAAAGAAAAATTAATGATTGAAAGCAGACCAGTGGTGGTTAGGGGCCGGGGTGGGAAAATGGATTTATCAAAAAGAGGCAGGAAGGAACTTCTGGGATGAGAGAAATGTTTTCTATCTTAATTGCAGTGGACTGTATACATTTGTCAAAACTCATTGAATTGTACATTAAAATTAGCAAATTTTATTGTATACAAACTATACCTCAATAAAGTTGATTTAAAAAGTAAAATTAGCAATAAAATTAGCAATGGCAATGTGAATAAATGGAAATTTTCATACACTGCTGGTGGAGAGGCATATGAATTGGTGCAACAACTTGGTAGCAACTTAGCACTATCTAGAAAAGTTGGTGATGAACCCAGCTCAGGATACAGCTATTCTACTTCGAGAATCTTCTTTTGAGAGATTTCCAAACATGTACATCATGAGATATGTACAAAAATGTGTGCTCTTTATGCATCAACATACTTTTTAAAAAAGCATGGCTAAGATTTAAAAAAGGGACACTGCAAAATAGCACAACATACTATTTTTGTAATTTTTGAGAAATATCAAACAATATTAAATATTATCATGGATACATTATTGTGTAATTTATGTGCAAAAATATGGATTAAGTATGGATAAGTAATATACCCCACAACTTTAGGGTAGAGGTCAGCCTTTATAAGGCAGGAGAAACATAGGATAAATAAACCATGCACCTTAATCATATATTAAACATACATTTTAAGCATCTATAATAATTATTACTCTAAAAATGATCTGAAATATTTATAATAAAGTTTTAGTATTTTTTTCTGGGGTGGAAATAATAGGTGTTTGTTCTAATCTCTGTGCTTATGTGTACATTGGAAATATTTACTTTTTTTAAGTAAAGAATAATTTTTAAAGCTATCTTTAACCACAAAGCATCAGTAAAAACTATAACCAAATGTGACTTTCCACTCAAGAAAGATAAATATTTGAACAATCAGAAAATTATTTTGTTGTTAAAAATCTTTAAAGAGATTAAAGATAGCAACCATAAAACAAGACCTGGAGCTTATGAAATAAAAGAATATAAAACTAGAACTGGAAGATTTTTTTAAAAGGAGAAATTAGAAATTTTATAAATGAAAAATAAGGTCAATGAAATTTTAAAAACTCAGTAGACGAGTAAATTGAAAACGAAATGCAATGAAATAATGAATGAATTAGAAGTTAAGGAAGTTGAGGAAATTTCAGATAATACAGAAAATATAAAGAGATGAAAATTAAGAAAAAATTAAGATATATGGAGGATTTACTGAAAAGTTTCAAGACATGTCTAATAGGACTTTCAGAAGAAGATAATTGCTAAGCAGTTTCCAGAATTAGAGAAAAACATGAGTCATTAGATTGAAAAGAAAACATGATACACAAGTAGAATAAATAAAATTAAATTCACATCCATGTATACTGTAGTAAAATTGCAGAATAGCAAGGGGAAAAAAGGTATGGAAGGAAAAGAAAGATTACCCAGAAGGAATGACGATCACTTGGCAGCAAACTCATCAGCAAAGAGAGGTACAAAAGATGACAGAGAATATCTCAAATGTTTGGTGGCAAAATCTAGAATTCTTTACCCTAATTAATTAGAGAGGGTGGAAATAACGATATTTGGGGGTTCATAGGAGAGAATTATTACCTACAGATTTCTGAAAGAAGAGATGTACTTCAGCAAGAAGAGAAATTATCCTGGAAGATTAAGAGTGGAATAAAAGGAATGAAAGTGAACAAAAAATTGGTAAAATTTGTTTAAAAATCTAAATATGTTTCTATTATAAACAACAATAATAATAATAGAAAATACACCCTCTAAAAATACAGAAAACACTTTGGTTAAGGATATAAAAATCGTCTTGGATTCCAAGGACATCTCATTCCTGAACACTGTGTGAATGTCAAGAGCTTACAAAAGAAACTATAAAAAATGGCTAGTACAATTTTTTTTTAAGTTAGCATGAAGGAACACTTAAAGACCAAATGCAGAATATACTTTTTTTGCCTATTTCAGTGCTGTGCGCCATCCTAAGGGCTGCCCACAGTCTGATCATAAGGATGGCATGGGTGTTTATGGTAGGTAATCTAGTTTTAATAAAGTCTGCAAAGCAACATTGCCCCTGGCCATCTAAGTCTTAGATCTTTTTTACTTATAGTGAGCAATCTCCTGAAATAATATTCTCAGTCATGGGATTTGGTCTGTTATATATCGTCTTACATGGTAACTTAGGAAAATAACTCTCAACATCTCTGATGAACCAGCACAGAACCAAAGAGTATAATTGGAGTTTCTTACAGATCCTTTAGATATTGCAGGCACAGTGAATAGAGATGAGTTTCATTTGAATGCTTTATCGTTCATCATGAAAAGGAAACATCAGCATGCCCCCTGCCTCTTTCTTCGGCTGCTCTCTACCTAATAGGAACCTTTAAGCTCTTCCTATGTCACCTCTGAGGTAATTAACATCACTCAGAAAATATCTGAACAGGAGCTATAGGAGAGAGAGCAAGTGCTGTCACTCGGGAAAAGTTACAATCAGGATCTGCAGGCAAATGTGGAATTCTTAGAAATTTTACTTCAAACCGAGATAAAGCCCCATTGTCATGAAGAGAAGTGGTAATGAGTAATGAGTAATATATATATATATATACACACACACACACACACACACACACATATATATACACATATATATATAAAATATATAGTGTAGTTATAATTACAGTTATAAAACTGATAAACACAGTCATAGAAAATTTGGAAACAAAAGAAAGAAAAAATCCCATCATCCTGACACATTTATTGTTTATTTATTTACTTATATTTTCTTCCTATGTGTACTTTTTCACAGTTGTAATCATAGCATTTATACATTTTTTATGAGGATTTAAATCACAACACTTTTCCATGTTGCCAACTTTCACGGCTATCATTTTTAATGACTTTTGCATTATGGGGATGTGCCATGATTTATTAAACCAATCACCTACTCTTGGACATTTTTAGTTGAATGATATTTGACAATTTTAAAAATCAGTTCTGTGAACATCAAGCTTATAGCTGTTTTCCATATCTAGTCTATTTTCTTAGGATAGATTCCTCAAAGTGGAATTACCAGATCAACAGGCATAAAGGTGTTTATGATTCTTAATATATCCTGCTACCATATTTTCCAAAAATGTTGCAGTTTATAGTGAAGTGCAACCAGTGAAGTGTTACAGTTCAGTCTGCCAGCACAAATTAGAATCTAATCTTGAAAGCAGGGTTTCTCAATGGATGGTCTCTGGGCCAACAGCATCAGCATAACCTGGGAACTCATTAGAAATGCAAGTTCTCTGACCAGCCACAGACCTACTGAATCAGAAACTCTGGGGGTGGGGCTGACAATCAGTGGTAACAAGCCCTCCGGGCAATTCTAATACACCCCCAAGACTGAGAACCACTGGACTAAAAGCAATGACCCTCAACTTTAGTTGCACGTAAGAATCCCTTATGGAGTTTCTAAAACCCGCTGAGCCCTGGGACACAGTCCCAGAAGTTCTGATTTGTCTCGAGTAGAACAAAGGCATCTGTATTTTTTAAAAGGTCCCTTCAAGTGATGTGCAGCCAGGGCCCAAAATTACTAGCCTCAAGCAATGCTGACTGACTCTGTGATTCTCAAACGTGCATCAGCATCGCCTGGAAGCTTCTTAGACATACAATCTTCAGGCTCCACCCCAGAATCCTTGGGATGGGGTCCAGGAATCTGTATTTAACAAGCGCCCTAGATGAAGCTGACAGACATTAAAGTTTGAGAACCACTTGTCTAACAGTCTGTTTGGATAAGGACAGTGTCCAGTGTCTCTGGTGCACAAATGCCTATATAGCTCTCTCTCTCTCTCTCTCTCTCTCTCTCTCTATATATATATATATATATATATATATATAAAATAGACTGGAGATATACACACACACACACATATACATATACACACACACACATATTATTTATACAGCCATTATATATATGTGTGTGTATATAAATCCAGTCTTTAATATATATTATATATATTTATAGTTGGAATCATAGCATTTACACATATTTAATTTAGATTTAAATCACATACTTTTCCATGATGCCAACTTTCACAGCTATCATTTTTTTTTTTTTTTTTTTTTTTTTTTTGCTGTATGTGGGCCTCTCACTTTTGTGGCCTCTCCCGTTGCGGAGCACAGGCTCTGGACGCGCAGGCTCAGCGGCCATGGCTCACGGGCCTAGCCGCTCCGCGGCATGTGGGATCTTCCCGGACTGGGGCACGAACCCGTGTCCCCTGCATTGGCAGGCGGACTCTCAACCACTGCACCACCAGGGAAGCCCTCACAGCTATTATTTTAAATAACTATTCCATTATGGGATGTACTATGACATATTAAATCAATCACTTATTCTTAGAAATACATATATACAAACACATTCATGTATGTAAACAAACTGAAAAGTACAAAGATAACATGGATATGGACAGATAGATATATTGTAGATTTAGATAGAGAGATAGAGATGTTGGTTAATTTCATGGTAGTGGAGGGCAGTGCTGAATGGTACCTCACTGCTGGTTTCATCATATTTCTTGAACTACTGGTGAGACTAGTCATGAACCATACTTGTTCACCTACTGATTTCCAAGAAAAATGACTTTAAACAGAGATAAAGTTTGGATGTTTTGATCTACAGAAAAAAATTTTAAAGAATTGGCTGATCACTAATGACTAATTTATAAAGAAGGAGGAAGGAAAACTTTCCACAAGCATAAGGAGAGACCAGAAAAGTTATTTAAATACAATCATGCCTAGCAGAGTGACTAAGGAAAACACTGCACCTTAATTAACTGGGAATGGAAAGCTAATATTAGATGATACTAAAATGACGATGACTTCACTTTCACTGCTTTTTTTTTTTTTTTAAACTTGGGTTTTGAGAGAACGCTGATGAGGAATCCACAGCTGAGGCTTTTGGGACGGGCTGCCATCAGGCATAGGACGTCTGAGAAGCTGAGGTTCACAACCTGGCCTCACTTCCCAGGACGGCTACGGCATCTCACCCTAACTGGGGCAATCTCTGACTCAGACCATCACAGTCAAGCTAAAACAGGAAAGAGAAGAGTGAGGATCTGCGAGAGGGGAAGAGCATTAGGCTGAGAGTCAGGAGGGATACGTGGCTTTTCATCTTCTGAAGACCTTCTTGCTACTTACCAAATTTTTGATTAATCCATTAAGAAGTATAAAGAAATTCTCATTAAGAGCTCATTGGCTGTGGTCTTATTTCAAAATAGCAAACTGGCTAAAATTGAATGTTTGTGTCCCTCCTAGTCATTAGAACTATCCCAATTAGACAGTCCTCAAAAGTTATTTTCATAAGTGACCATTCTAGCTGGAAAAAAGAAGAGGGATCATATTGCTTGATTTCTTTCTTTCTTTCTTTCTCTTTTCCCTTCCTTCCTTCCTTCTTTCCTTCCTTTCTTCCTCCCTCCCTTCTTTTCTTCTTTCCTTCCTTCTTTTTTTTTTTTTCTAACTTACTATGTAATCTTGAAAAAAATACCAGAAAAAAAATTCATCTATGACACTGAACATACTATGACTTCCTAACCTGGGCTCCTTGACCCTTCAGTGGAAGCTTGGATGGGCTGGAAGCGGTCTCCGATGGCTAACATAGTAAATAATGAGTGGTGTGCAGGTGTGCTGTGCATCTTTTCCTGAGGAGGAAGATCACAGTGTATCGTAGATGATCAAAGGTATCTGGGCATCAAGAAAGGTTACTAACCACTTGCTGAGAGAAACTAACCTTCCTTCTAGGATTGAGTCTCCAGAGTATATCCAGGAGGTCAGTTCTAGAAATGGGTGGGAAACAATCTGCTTGTAATTATTGAACTGGAATAGAGAGTTGCTGAGATATAATGGCCTGACACTGGATGTTCGCAAACAGGCCAGGGTTTTCACACCTTGTCCTCCTATACCACCCAGGAAAGCTCTCTGGAGATGACTAAACTCTTTGGGGCTATTTTCTTCTGCTTTCAGTACTGCCTCTGCACACCCCCAGAATCTGGCCCCCAAATAACCTTCAAGTTCAGGGAGTATAATTGGACCCAAGTGATCTAAGCTGGGGTCAGGGACCCTGAGGGGGGATGGGGCAAGACGCCAAAGCTCTCAAATGCCCCCACTTTATTCCTTATGCTTATTCTGGCAACTGGCTAGAGCTGTGGTATGATTAAGAGCATGGGCTTTGGCATCATTTAGGCTCACCTGCAACATTTATTTCCGAATTATATGCTCTTTGACAAGTTATTCAGCCATCTGAGCCTTGGTTTCCTCAACTATAAGGAATACCAAAAGTACCTCCCTTGTAGAGTCAAAATGAGAACTCAATGAGATAACGCATGAAGAGAAATCAGTCCAGTGCCACAGTGTCCTTGAGACATGTGACAGGAGTATGTGCTAAAATAAATGGCAAGTATTATACCATAATCACCATCATCAGGGTCACTGGGGGAGTTTGTTGGGTCTGGCAATGAGACCAATTCCCATGCAAGAGTAACTTCAGCTATTTGGATCCACTGGCTCTGTTAAACTAAGTTTTGGGGATGTTTTTTGGTTTCCTTTGGTTTGTTTGCTTGTTTTCAACACATGACTTCAAATATTTTGTTTAAAAAGTAGTAACCAGTGGGCATAAGTGTTGTGGAGTATTCCATGAAGACAAATCAAACTACTAGCTACACCAGTACTCATCTTCAATGTTAGAAACAAACTGTTTCACGCAAGAAATGGGAAGTAGACAGGCAGAGTGCTCTATCACCAATCTCACGGATGAAATAACACATACATGCAAAGGCAGTGAAAAAGTCAGTCATTTACATACCTGCTCAAAATACAGAGATTTTGTAAAACTGGTGTCTAATCAGCTATGACCAATGAAACCATTTCTAAGATCACTTCATGGAGGTGGTTTTAGGAGAGGGGGAACCGCAATTCTATTTCACTGAGTTTTTAATATAAAAATGTACATGACAAGTGTAACTGAGAAAAGGTTTTAAAACCACTGATGACTAGTAATTTTGCCCAGTATGTATACTGTGGGAGGACTGTGCTATAGGAGCCTTTGCTCTCCGCAGGTTCCTATTTTAGGAACGTTAATCAAGTTTCTCTTCAAGAAACTTCCTCAACTTCATTCTCACTCTATTCCTTTTGTCTGGGGCCTCCCCATTCAAGCTCACAGTACACACTGAAAGGTAATAGGTAAAGCAGAGATCCAAAAGAGCAGGTCACGTCTACACATGGGCCTCAAAGCAGGACTGGTTTGTCACGCAGCATCGACACTCTCTAGCTGTGCTCTGCATCTATCCGCCTTTCCGAGGCCATGCGCATTCCCACAATGAAAAAACTAAAAGGCCAGTCCTCTGCCTGTGCTGAGGATTTTACCGCCAGCATCCATTCACCTTCCTTACCCTTGCTGCCCTCTCCAGCCCTTCCAGGTGATGGGAAACTTCTCTGAAAAGAATAGCAAGCCAAAAATAGTTTGGAACTCTGTACAGTACAGATTTGTCCCTTGTCTTTCTCCTCTTCTTCCTCTGTCATGGCCAGGATCCAATAATCTTGCCTGGGCCTTCACATCAGAAGTAGTTTTAGATATAGACAAAATATATCAATTTTTTTTTAATACAAATGGGCTGCCTGGGATGTGAGACCCATGACAACAGGGATCATGTCTGCTTTGTTTCCTATTGTAACACCAGGGCCCGTCACATGGTAGAAACTCAATTAGTATTGACTTATGGATTAATTAATTCAAGAATTCTTCCTGGAGGACTTCCCTGGTGACACAGTGGTTAAGAATCCACCTGCCATTGCAGGGGACATGGGTTCAAGCCCTGGTCCGGGAAGATCCCACACGCCACGGAGAAACTAAGCTGGTGCATCACAACTACTGAGCCTGTGCTCTAGAGCCTGCGAGCCACAGCTACTGAGCCAGCGCACCACAACTACTGACACCCACGTGCCTAGAGTCCATGCTTCGCAACAAAAGAAGTCACCACAGTGAGAAGCCCGCGCACCACAACAAAGACCCAACGCAGACAAAAAAAAATAAAAAATAAAAATAAATTAATTAAAAAAAAAGAATTCTGGCTGGAAATACCAACTTACGAACAATTCATGACACCTGAAAATCTCACCTTATTGGCTTTTTTAAAGTATGGCATATTCCAGGATTGAGATTCAAATGTTACCTGCAGAGGACAACACTTTAAGCTAAGATGACCCAATGGGAAATTAACTCAATTTATTTTTATGTGTACGTTAATCAAGCACTTAGCAGAGCCCAGAAGAGACACAAATCAGAGAAACTGTGAATTACAACTTTGTGGCAAGAGCCCTAAAGTGAAAGTAGGAAGTTCTGGGTTCCAATTTCAGCTCTAAGTAGGTGGTTTTCCGTACTGGAAAATATAAATAAAGTATTCTGCCTTGCTTTGTTGATACAGTTCGTGCGGGAAGCAAAGGAGACATGGAATGTGAAAACTCATGAAGAGCTATAGAAATACGAGAATTCCTCACTAGCTGAATCCAGCGGATTCATATGGTTCGAAGGCAAGAGATACCTGTGCTAGGATTTTAGGTAACCACGACGTCAGGTAAGGACACTTGAGAAGGGGACACAGCAGAGGAAATAAATAGGGGTCAAAGACAAACTCTGCCACTTCCCAGTCTGATCAAAGGCAGCCTGTATGTGCAAGACCACCAGCCAGACTAGCAAATACTGAGGTTGCTTCCTATTGAGTTTATATGGTATGGTAGGCATATGTTTCCATCACCCTTAGCACTTCAACACGTATTAGGCAGATGCCCCTTACCCTCAGGATCTGCCCCAGCTGCCAGGGGTCACTCCCAATGACCTCTAGGAAGCCATGCCAGGGGAACACAATTCAGATGCCAAAATATTCTTCCATCTTTCCTCCAGGAAGAATTCTGAGTCTTGGTGGGTCTTGAGATCAACTAGACTGGTTAGATGGGGCCATTCAACTCTCTCTTTGCATAAAATACCCCTGTAACCCTACAAAACCATCCTCCAGCCGTCACACAGCAGCAGGTCTGATAAATGTATGTTAATGCCCCCAATGATGTCATTGTACTTGGTGCTGAGAAGGGCAGTATTTCCAAATTCCTGAAATAATTCTCCTATACTTATTTTGGGAAGTGAGGGAGCTAGTGCTGAAGTTTAATTACAGTCCAGTACCCACAAAGAATCCACTTTTCCAGAGCACCCAAGACTAGTGCTACCATAATTTTAATTCAAAGGACATCAAAAATGAATTACGAGAATCCTCATATCAATGGATGTCAGATTGGCAAAGCCATAATTGAGAGTGGAACAGGAATTCTAACTGTGTTTGCTACATTCCACTGTTAGCTTGACCCAGATCTAAAACTGCATGTTTGAAGACTGTGGCATTGTTGATGAAAGTGACAAGAGTAGGAAACAGAAAAGGATGATGTAATTTTTGTAAGTTGTATGAGTTCATTTAAAGTTTGGTGGAGAGTTATCTAATTTTCCACATGCTGCAGACATTTAAAAGAAAGGTTTGTTTGGACTTTTTTTAACACACTGAAAATGGTTGCTTAGCAACTGCTTCCTACATGCATGATGCTGTTATGATTTCCACCTGCTGAAAAAAAAATCAATAAAATTATTTCTTTGCAAATCTGAAAAGTGGGAAAATGAGCCAGTGGCTCAAATGAATGCATCATACATTTGCTAGATTCCAAAGACTTCCAAAGACACATATGCATTTCCTTTTGAAAAAAAGATTGTATTTTACAAAATGTACTTTAATAAAATTTAACAATAGCCCAGTCTTACCAAAATAAGGCTAGTTTCAGTACAGTTTCTGTTGTAACTGAACATACAGAAACAGCTTTATGTTCAGACAGAATATGCAGTTGTCTATGTGATATAACCTGAAGGTTTACCCAAAGAGCCCTGCATCCCCCAAACCTCCCACTGACACACAGTAGCCAAAGCTACCACCCCTGGAGGTTGTTGCTGAGTTGAGAGTTTATATTCAGAAGACCCTGTTAGCATGATGTGTCATCTGAGAGGGCTAACACTTTAACACCTTGTGATATGTGCTATCATCACGCTATATATTTTGGCTTGCAGATATACTGTCCAGGAGATTTATTTGTCTCACAAGGTAACTGGGCTTAGGGTATACCGCCCTAGTGATGCTTTAATCAGAATGAAGGTGTCCAAATAGTATATGCGGCAAAGGCTTAAACTACATGCCTATATCCATCTTCTCCTTCTTCCATAGCCATCGAGACCCTAGTTTTTAGTTTGGTACATTTCTCAGTCTCCCTTACCTAGATATGACCTTGTGCCTAATTCTGCCCAATAATATATAAGCACAAGTTATTGTGTGACAACAGACTTCCTTGAAAAGTCAGCTGGCAGACACTTTGCTCTCTTCTTTCTCTTTTTCCAACCAGCTCCCTGGAATAAAGATGTTAGTGCTGGAGCTCTAACAGCCACATTAGACCATGAGGTATACCTTCTAAAACCTCTCTGAGATGACTAGAGAAAAATAAGACTCTCTTGTGTTTAACACACTATTATTTTGGGTTTCAGTCTCATGCAGCTGAACCTAAGCCTAATTACAGTAGGCTTATACAATAAGGCAAAGTTTGACTGAGAGAGTATAGGCTTATTTTTCCCTTATATTGTTTCAAACAGTAATTCAAAGCAATATACATGAACTTCAGTAACAAAGAAGATATGGCCACTCCCTACTTTATGAGCACCTGATTTACACATATCCAGTACTGTAAAAGGCAAGTCAGTGGGGAAGAAAGAAGTCTAACCTGAGACCTAAGTTTATTTCTTATGGCAGCGAAAAAAAAAAAAATGCCAGTAGTGATCATGGCTCTGACAGAGCAACCAGGAGCACGCTTTTGATATGACTCAGTTACTTTGGGATTTTTATGGCCCCTTATATAAAGTAAGTTTCAAAGAGGTTACCACTTGCAATTTAACCTGACAATTATTTTTTTGACATACATAGTTGAATCACATGTTGAATTCTAGATTTTTTTTCTAAATCACTTGAGTATTTGTCATAGACCTAGAGCCTTCTGGACCCAAGAATTAAGTACTCCCAGATTTGCACTCAGATTGGCTTCTAAGATGTTGTAGGTTCAGACAGTTAATCACTTGAAGTTTTGGTGAAAGAAAACGCACTCTTCTTGGTGCACATATTCAGAGTGCAGATCCCAATCATGTTCGTATCTCAAGCACACTGTATGGCAGCAGTGTTCAGGATGCAGCACCTGGAGCCACACTGCCCAACTTCAGCACAGCTCTGCCACCACTCTGTGACCTCGAGCAGGTTATAAGCCTCCCATGCCTCAGTCTCCTCACCTGTAAAATGAGGGTGATAACTGCCTCTACTTCACAGAATTGTTACGAGGAGTAAATGAGACGGTACATTAAAAATACACAGAATTGTGTCAGGCATGTGTAAGCACTCAATAAATCACAGCCATAATGAATATCTCCTCCATTCAACACAAGGTCGGGTGAGGGAAGGTCAGGTGTAAGAACAGGTGAAGGGGACTTCCCTGGTGACGCAGTGGTTGAGAACCCGCCTGCCAATGCAGGGGACACGGGTTCGAGCCCTGGTCCGGGAAGATCCCACATGCCACGGAGCAACAAAGCCTGTGTGCCACAGCTACTGAGCCTGTGCTCTAGAGCCCGCGAGCCACAACTACGGAGCCCACGTGCCACAACTACTGAAGCCTGAGCACGTAGAGGCCATGCTCTGCAACAAGAGAAGCCACCACAATGAGAAGCCTGCGCACCGCAACGAACAGGAGCCTGCCCCCCCCCCCCCGCTACTAGAGAAAGCCCGCGCGCAGTAATGAGCCCAACGCAGCCAAAAATAAATAAATAAATGTGTGTGTGTGTGTGTGTGTGTGTGTGTGTGTGTGTGTGTGTATATAAAAAATATATATATAAAAGAACAGGTGAAGGTGTAGGTGTTAGAGCGTGGGGTCAGGGCAGCATCTCTTGCAGTGACTTGTTCTGGTCCTAAGTTTGGCCAAACAGGTCCACAAGAAAGAAAGATGGAAAATGCAGGAGAGTTAGTAACGCAAGAAACTGAATCTCTCTTCAGAGCTTAACATCCTTGAGCCGTGGACCATTTGGTAGTCAGAACAATGTTCATAAATACAGAAAATAAAGTACACAAGGTTACAAAGGAATCTGATTAGAATGAAATATAATAATTAAAATATTTTTAAAAGCATAACTGTGATTACGTAGTACCTGTGTTTCATTATTAACACATTATATAATTATCTAGCTGTACTGAGTGAATTTAATTTCTGTATTTTTGATGCTCTGACATTTGGGGCCTTGATCTTGGAGGGACTGCCCCTCAGGGTTAGCTAATTCCTAGAGATAGCAAATGACTCCGCCGCAAGCACATCTTTGATATATTATACAAACCAACCAATCCAGAGCCCACACCCCAACTCTCTGCTTTAACAAATTCTTATGCACCAAGCCAATACTCCCCCTATCCAAAATCACCCAAGGGCCAGGTATAGGATAACCAGGAACCGCCTGCAGAGCCCAGAGCCTAATGAAATTATTCAAACTATCAAATCCCAAACTTATTCGGCACACCTACCCTGCCTTGTAAGCAGCTTTCGGCAGGAAAGAGCTCTTTGTATAAGAGAGCTCTCTGCAGGAGACCCCTTTTGTCTTGTCACTAACTTTAAAACAGGCACCTCCATGCTCTACTCATCTCTGGTCCTAGCACACTTTTCCAGTCCTTTGATCACACAATGCCTTGCCTAATCTGTTGGTTCTTTTCATAGATAAAAGAAGTAGAAATGAAGAATAAGTAATTAACAGATGACCAGATCTCTTTCCCAGCTTCCCCTTCTGTAATCTCACTAACAAACTGTGTGAAAAAGATAGCATCTAAAGAAAGATCACTGGAGTTGACAAGCCTGCACGAAGCCTGCACACAGTGGGGGATGGCGACGACTCCGACCCCCATCTCCATGATTAACTGAGATTATTTCCTTTTTTCCCTTAAAAACTTTCATGGCCATGCAGAATTTTGGTTTTTGGGGTATACTGAGTCCACCATCTCCCCAGATTGCCAGCATTCTGATTAAACGCAACTTTCCTTTCTACCAACATTTGCTTCTCTCTCTCTCTCTCTCTCTCTCTCTCTCTCTCTCTCTCTCTCCTCTCTCTCGGCCACGCTCTTCCCTCTTTCCGTTCTGCCCCCTAATTGACCCAGGTTTTTCCCCATGTGGCCCTACATGATATGGCATGCCTTCTATTTCTACAGATCTGTGAGTATAAACTTGGCTACAAATTTTAGAACACTAGTAGGGGGTCTAATCACTTCATTATCTCAACATAATGATAAGTGTAAAAGATGTTTTGGAATATTTACAATGGTTATAATGTGATATGTATATACCTGTGATTTCTTCAGTGACAAAGTCACAGGTACTGCCAATTCTGCTATAGTTTTGCCTATATTCGTAATTAAAGAAAATGTTTAATTTCAGACAGAGGATAGTAAAAATATGTAATTTTCCCATCCAAGTTCACAGGTCCCTGAATTCTATTATCTGTGCATCCTACAGCAAGAAACCCTGTAAACAGATATAACTTGTTTTGTACTGATTTTGAGGCCAGCAGCTCTCCAAAACTCAGGTCAGATTGGAGTTCTAAGAGTTTCTGAAACCTCCCTTCTAGACAACCAGCAAGGAAGGAAGACTGATGACATCACTAAGAAGCTCTCCTGCCGTGAACAAAAAGACGTGCTGTGAGTACTTGTTTAGAATCAGAAGGACCCACAAGAACCTAGTAACAGTGGTTATTTCTATGTGGGGCTATGGGGATCATATAGTGGTAGACAACAGGAAGAGGGAAATTCTTCCCTTTTACCTTTATACATACCTATATCTACACTGATACACATATACTTAAACTAAGACCATATAAAACACTTACTCAAAAAATCTTTCAGAGAATGCCTCCATGTTTTAACTCACACCCACTAATAGTCTAGAATGAGGTCATTACTCACACTGTAATAAGGATAAATGTTTGCTCACAAGACAATATTGCCTAAGGCTTCCTCTGACCAGAAACATTATTAAATGCTTGTTTCTACTGAAGAAGAGAAAAACCACCACCAGAAATACGCATATGCAGGACAGAGGAAAGAGCTATAAACCTTATACTCGTGAAATTTAAAGGGAGTCACTTACAAACACATTATTTTGAGCAGACTACCACAATTTGTAAAACGACCCTGGTCAGCTGACCCTACCACGGTTGGCTGTAACAACCCTTCCCCCTTCATTTCTTATCCTCGATCTCCTCCCCTGCTCTCCAAAGGTCCAGCCATTGTGTGCTCAAGGAACGCAAATTAAGTTCAACAGGAGACTAAGCAAAACACAATTAGGAAGGTTAATCTGCCACTGAAATGATCAGGCAGCATAATACAAAACCAAGTATAACTGACTTTTGGATTATCAGCTACTTTGAAATGCCAAGTCCATTGGTAAAAGTAGTCAAATGTAGGTTGTAAAGACTTAAGAGAATGGAAAACAGCCATCGGCCGGCCTCCTTCTGGTAGCAGGGCTGGGAGGTGAGTCTTTGTATGTTACTAGTCTCTGGATGGGCTTAAAAATCTTTAATGTCTTTCCATTGACTGTGGCACTGGTTTTTGTACTGTTATTTTAGTACTAGAGCCCTTCACTGCCTTCTAAGCCCAGCCCATGACGCCCATCAACACCCACTTCCTTCAGGAAGTCTTGCTTCTTCACACCTCTGTTAGGGGAACAACTGACCGAAACTGCCCACCCTGGCCAGGCAAGATAGTAACCACTTGCGTGAGTTATCTTACAATAGGAGGTCCTGGTAAGGAATGCGGAACTAACAAGCTACCACAACGAGAAGAATTCAGGAAAGGTAAAAAGAAGCGAGGAGATGCCAGTCCACATGTCCTACCAACCTCCCAGAATCCTTCTCGCTGGAATCCATCTTGGCTGAGCAATGCGCGTGCCACCAGGAAGGACCCTGAGTCAGAACGATTGGGCAGAGGCAACCCAGAAACTAACCCCATCACCGTAAAACCTGAGACCGCGAGCCACGTGGCAGAGCAGTTCTCCTGGGCTCCCTTACCCTGCTGCTCTCTGCCCAGGCACCCCTTCCTAATAAAGTCTCTTGCTTCGTCAGCACACGTGTCTCCTCAGACAATTCATTTTTGAGTGTTAGACAAGAGCCCACTCTCGGGCCCTGGAAGGGCAACACCTCTGCGGCACTCACTTGAACCGGCCATTTTATTCATCTCTTATAAACACATTCTATCTTCCCGGTAAAATTAGAAGCTCTTCTAAAACAGAATCCAGTTTTATCTTAGATTTCTCTCATCTCCAAGATCTAGCACATAGCAGGGCTTAAGAAATATTTGATGAAAATATGTAGGGAATTGATAAAACCAGAGGCTGTTAAAATGCAGAAAGAGTGCTAAATATGTGTATATACTTAGAAATGAGATGGCATGTGTTCAGTGTCTCTGGCATTCCTTTCAGGTATGTTATGGCTAGAGTTCAATTTTCAAAATAGGTTGGGTAATTTTAACACTAGCCAGAAAAGCCAAATTTCACTCTCTCAGAGATGATCAACAATTACTTAGTAAATAAATGTTCACTGAGTGCCAGTCTGGTTCCCCTACTATTGGTAGTTTGGTTAAATGAGTAATAAATTACTTTAAAAAGCTACAAGTTAATGATTATTTTATTTTGCCTAAAATATTAGCTGTTTTGTAGAAGTTCAAGTGACTTGAATATTTTTTAAAGGCTTATGACATTCAGTTTCTATAATAATCTTTAAAAAGGGTTAATTAAAATTGATATATTAAAACTAGGCCTGAGTGCCTAGAAGGTCATCATCAGTATTTATTTCCTCACATCAAAAGTTGAAATAAAAACTCTCTTGTTTAAAAATTTCCTGTATTCAAATCTTTTTTTCTGTAATACCGTAAAAGACTACATGAAGATGGTGTTAATATTTCAGAAGCAGTGCATGTAGCCTTCTGTAAAGTTCTTAGGGTTGTACTGGTGGGTTGGATATTATGTAAGTGCAGCAAGAAGAAATGACGGATTGGTTGGTGCCCTTCAATGAAGACCAGCCAGAAACACCGTTTAGCTAAGATCTCCACAGACACTGCACCCTTGTACTCCATGAAGGGAATTTGCCTCATTTCTTACCAGGATCTCGGTCTCGTTGGCCTGGACGACGAAGTGCAGAAATGGAGAGGTGGAGGGCTGGAGAGGCTGAAAGAGGGAGGGGGTGGGGGGCGATATGAAGGAGAAAGTAAAATAGAAGAGGGAGAGAAAGGGGAGGAAAGAACCACAGAAAGACAAGATGTGAGGAAATAAGAAATCTATGTAAGTGTTAGAGGGCAGTGAGTGTTGGCTGTGACCACGGCCATTGGCTACAGCTATGACACCAGACAGCTGTGGCTACAATGTGTAAGACACCCCGACTACAGGTGCCCTGAATTCACAATAACTGCTGAGAAAGAGATCAGCCAGAGAGGCTTTGCTTGGAGCTACCAGACACATCAGACCTGAAAGGGCCTCTCTGGGTTTAAAAGGGCCTCGCTCAAAGAGACAGGTGAGCCAAGCCCCAAGAACTGTCTGGAAGGAGGAGGCCCAGAGAAGCCAATGAAGGGACGTGAAGAGGAGGCTCCTCCGTGGACAGCATTCCAAGCTCAGACGCCCCAAACAGTACAGAAGTCTCTGCAGCTGACAAAAGGCAGGGCTGATACAAGCTTGGCCAATCAAAGTGATTAAAGATGAAAATCATAAAAAATGACTTTGAATATTTTATTTTAAATAAAAACATATCAATGTGCATTCATCTTCCATCTCTTGATGATAAACCAAGGCCTTTTTTTTTGTTTTTTGTTTTTTTGCGGTACGCGGGCCTCTCACTGTTGTGGCCTCTCCCGTTGCGGAGCACAGGCTCCGGACGCGCAGGCTCAGTGGCCATGGCTCACGGGCCCAGCCGCTCCGCGGCATGTGGGATCTTCCCGGACCGGGTCACGAACCCGGGTCCCCTGCATCGGCAGGCGGACTCTCAACCACTGCACCACCAGGGAAGCCCTAAGGCCTTTTTTTTGAGTCCCCTGACTGGAGTCCCATCACGCTATGTGTACCACCCCCATATACCACAGTGCTGGTTTCCACTTTAGTTTTCTTTAAAGTGGAGCCAAGACTAATAAGAAAAGATTGTGAAACAATCTGAGTGTGAAATCTTTCTCCTGCTTTTTAGTGTCCCTTCAATATTGCAAAATGGTTTTGCCCACAGCCAACTTGACAATTTTTGTGTCTGTTTGTTTGTTTAGAAACTTCTTTTTTAAGTATTTCCAAAGGGTTTGTGATGGTTGGGGTTCAGAGTTGCAAGCAACAGGATTCATTACGGCTGATTCACTACGAAAAGGAATTTATTAAGAAATATTTGGAGACATACAGAACTGGGGGAGGGAGGAGATGAAGAAGTAGGCTCGAACTAAACTTTCTGGAATTACATCACGGAACTGATCTCCTGAGGAAACTGCTGCCGCAGCCAACAACATAAATGGATGCCCGTTACCCAGTCTCACGTCCTTCAATTACAGGGGCAGCTGACTGGTAGATCCTAGGTGACAAGGGAAATGGAAACTTTAGATGTAGAGAAGAAATTTTAAAGATCTTGTGTACTCATAAAGGACAGATGTCCACTATAACTTTTAACTTAATTTTCATAAAAGTCAGCAATTCTCCTTTCACATTTATTTTTCATTAGTCAGTTGATGAAATATTTAACTAAATTACATAATTACAAATATAAATACAACTAGAATGCAATAAATATTGGTCACTGCCGTATCTCCAGATGATCAATAAATACATGTTGAATAAAAGAATAAACTAGAATAAACACATGCAATAATCAGCACTCTTGACAAGCATACAAGTCAACTGAGTGTAGCAGATGTTCATAGGTATAGTAACCCTAACTGTCACTGTGCTGTGGGCACCTACCAGAATATTTTACAGAGGGAATGGAGAGTGTTAATTATTTGGGGAGTTAAGTAAGGGAAAGCTGGTTAAGAGATCTTCTACAGAAAATTTTCTTAACCTGCTGTTAAGAGATACATGGTAAGATTATGGTAAAGGATGTATGATGACATTTCGATTTTATTTCTCTCTTAAAGTTTTACCTAATTCTACATAACTTTCATAACTCCATAAAAACATTGTTGTATCTAACCTACACAACAGTCCTGTGAAAAAGCAACAGACATCCCTTTCTACATCTGATTAAACCATGTGGTTCACTGCAAGTAAATGACTTGCAGTATTTATATAGCTAAAAACTGGCAGACCCAAAACTAGCTCCCAGACCTGTGCACTCCTAGTTTGGTATTCTTTCTACCTCACTGTCTAGTAGATTACCCAAACTTACCTTTTCAACTGTCTACCCTGAAGCCTTCATTCATTCTTTGTTTCATTCCCTCATCCAACTAACATTTTCTAAGCACCTGTCTTGTGCCCAGAACTGTGCTAGCCCTAGGGATACAGAACTAAAAAAGAAGTTCACATTCTCAAACTGAGGGTAGATGAAGGGAGATATCCCAAACATTCTCTAAAAACTAAAATATAAAAAAATATATTTTTACTGTTTTGAAGTAGAAAACTTTCTAAAATATACTGTATACTTCCCTGACTCTTACACGCTATTTAACCTTTTAATAATCACTCAGGGTTATTATTATTATTTTTTTTTTGCGGTATGCGGGCCTCTCACTGTTGTGGCCTCTCCCATTGCAGAGCACAGGCTCCAGACGCGCAGGCTCAGCGGCCATGGCCCACGGGCCTAGCTGCTCCGCGGCATGTGGGATCTTCCCGGACCGGGGCACGAACCCGTGTCCCCTGCATAAGCAGGCGGACTCTCAACCACTGTGCCACCAGGGAAACCTCACTCAAGGTTATTAATATGACTTACCATTACAGTATTCAAAATAATTCCTTCAGGTATAAGGTGTGAGTTCCACTGGCCTTTGTACAAAATAGCCCTGACAGCTCTCCAGAGGAGGGTATAACCTGCGGCAAATCGCCTTATCTCACCTCTTTGTAGCAGATTCTTTTCTACTTAGGAGGAGAAAAATAAATCTTGCTGAAACTTCCAAGCAAACTATTAATTCACTCCATCCATTGTTGCATTTAGCAGACCATGGTGTAATAATTTGTTCCTATTTCTACGATACCTTTCTTACTAGAATGTGAATTGGGGATGGGGGCAAAGACTGTCTCTAATTTTCCTTTGCACTCCTCCCCTCAAGCCTGATATGGTAACCTGGGCCGTAGTAAGTACTCAATAATCGTGTGTGGTATTCGTTCTCATATAATACTGAAAAGCAGGTATTATTCCCACGTTACAGGTGAGGAAACTGAAGATCAAAGAGGTGAAAATCACACAGTTAGTGAGTGGCTGAGCTAGTATTTAACCCCAGGTCTTCAGTCTGCCTTTAATTACCAGTGGTCACCCCTAGTCCAGACACATGGTAACTGGTTTTAGAGGGTCTTAAAGAGTCACCTACAACCTCCCTTACAACACAGCAGGTCCCCAAGAGAACCTGATTGTAGAGGTTGGTATCTTCACAGAAGAGAGACCACGGCCTTGAGGAGTAAGAATTAGCAGCCTTTCTTAGCATTTACTTCCCAGCACAACAAAATCCCCCCCCCCCTAAAGTCAATGTGCCATGATTTCACAGACATCAGCCTCTAGGAATAGTTCTTCACTCTCTTCTGCCAGTTGGACCAGTTGATAACCATTTTTCTAATCAGACACGAGTCCTGGAGGCAGGAACCATTGATTCCCCCCCACTCTCCCAGTGCACTGGAGGACTTTGTACCCTTTGGAGTTCACCAAAGTGAGCTCCCCGATCACAGACCTAGAAATTATGCATCCGTGGCTGGGAGGCATGGGGGAATGACCTCAGGTCACAGAATTTGAATCTGAGATTTGGAAGGAATCTTAAAAATCATCCAGTCTGAGTCCCTCTGTTTTGGGGGTTTTTGTAAGTGACTTGACTGAGTTCACTCGGGACCATGGCTCCAGGAGAGGCAGCTCCACAGAGGACAACTAGGGAGAGAGAAGGAAAGTAAAAAAGCAGCCACACGGCAGGTAGACGGTGGGGAGACAAGAACAGGCTGGACGTCATGGGGGGACATGCTCAAGAGAAAACGAGCAGGCGGCTGCAGCAATCCTAGGAAGAGCCGAGCCAGTCAGACCCACGTAGAAGGCACAGGCCCAGCAGGCTGGATCTAAGGCCCCGTGGCCCCAAAGCACAGGACAGGCTGGCACTCCGGGAGGGCACAGAGGATGGGAGTGGGCTCCCCACCACCAGGCTAGGATGATTGTTTCCAGGAAATGGGCCCCTGCCCGCTGCTTTGGTGGAAGAGAGGTCGTGCTCCTTACAAAGAGCAGGGCTCTGAGGCATCGGCCATCCAATGGCAGTGTGTTTGAGGAGGAAGGCAGAAGGTGACACAGGGACTGAAACCACTTCCCACTTCCACCACCTCTCCACAAAGCTCCCCCAGCATGTGCTGCCTCACTTGAAAAGGTCTGACAGAGGGGGCACACTGGAGAGGGGGGGCTGGGACTGGCTGCAACGTTCCTCTAAAAGTAGAAATACAAAAGCACCAGGGTAGTCGCTGGGACAATGCACGTGACTCTCTGACCCATGAGAGCCAAGTAGGGAGAAGGAGGGGAAGGCGCCTTGCTGATCAGCAGAGTGTGCTCGTGAGGCGGCATCAGAAATCACGACTCGAGGTGGGTTGCCTGATAGAGTCACTCCATCATTCCACGCTCGCGGCCTCAGCACCTGTTCACCGCATAGGTACTGTGGACTGGGCGCTGTGCTAGGATACGGAGGGCACAGAGTCAAGTAAGCAGCAGTTTCTTACCCTCAGTATACAGACGCTCAAACCGTGTGTGTGTGTGTGTGTGTGTGTGTGTGTGTGTGTGTGTGTGTGTGTGTGTGTGTGTGTGTGTGTGTGTGTGTACATGGCAGGAACAATGCGACATATGTTCTGGAGCCCAGCACATAGCCCCTCGGCTCTCATGCTCCAGAACACACCTATGTGTCCTACCGAATGCATCTGCAATCCTCCACTTTCTTTCCCCAGCCTGCACAGTCCAGAACTGACAGGGGTTTATCGCCTCCAGGAGCTGCCCTCAGCCAGTGATGGATGGGAACCGAAGGATGCACTTCAGCTTGCTTCTCTCCGTGTGGCCCAACTCTGCACTGGCTCCGAGTTCCCCAGCAGGTCCCAGCCTCGCTTGCCCACAGAAAACTGCTTATAACACACCTTGCACTGGCTTCTTTCACTTCCCTCCCTCACCCACTTTCCTACCAGTCCTTCGTGGAATCATTTCCCCAAAACTACTAGCACTCAAATCCCTGGCTCAGGGTTTGTTTCTGGGGAAACTCTCCAACCCAGGCAATCAACAACCAGTTCTGGGGCGGAGGAGGTGAGCACTGACCCAAGTGTAAAGGATGAGGAAGGAGGTAACGGCAGGGAGAATGGGGTGTCAGGGGGTGGGACATGCTGGCATCCTAGGCAAATGTGACAAGTACCAAAAAAAAAGATAAAGAATCTTCCCGGTGGATGGAGAGAACTTAAAGGACTGGAAGGGCTGCAGTATAAAGGGAGTGGAGGGGGTGGGGAGAGAGATACGGATCAGCTATATCTCCCGGCTCCCAGAGGCCTCCCTAGAGAGCCTTGTTTTTCTCTTGGAGGCGGCAAACACATACTCAAAGCTCGGTGTCAAATGGTGCACAAGAACAACAGGATGAGCAGAGTAAACCCCTTCAGTCCCGTTCACTTGAGTTAAGATTGCCATGAATGAGGAGAAAAATTAACTCTAGTCTCCTGAACAACACTTACACCAGGAAACTGTGGTGAGACTTTCAAAAGCTGAGTCCAAAAGAAGGACAATTTCTCAGGAACATTACACTCCCATTTTAGCTCTCCCTTCCCTTCTCTTTTGCCTGGAGAAGTCTTAGAATTAGCCCCCATACAGCCTCTTAATGTTTAACGTTTTGCTAATACCACCCCACCCAGAATCACCCAAGAGCAATCTGGAATAGAAAAAAAAATGTTCTATTTTTAAAACGCCAGCCAAAAAAGACGCTGCCTATGAAACTGTATGATAGAAGCCATTCACATCCAATATCTGAAAGAGCTACCGTTGGTATGAATAATTCAAAAACAGCTCCAGACAAATGATCCCCGGATTATATGGAAACAGAAAAAACCTCCGGAGTCTGCCGCTCCTTTTATTAAAGCCTGGTTCACATTGAACACCGTTTTCTCTGGGGTTATTTCTGCTACAAATGAACGGTCAATAAGGCAGAATCTCTGTGATCGCGCCGAGGTGGGAGCTGGAAGGGAAGTCATTTTGATCTTCCGTTCATTTTTACCTTCTAAATTATTAACTAATGTGGACCGGGTAAAAATTAAAAGTAAGCAAATTAGTCTTCGTTTGTTTATTTTAATTACTTAGTGGGCTCACATATTTGCGTTTGCTGAACAGATCTGACACAATTAAGAACTGTTAGAGGTGTCATCCATAACTTAAATAAAACAAGGCCTTGGTGGCCCAGGTTACATGGCTGACATCAGGCTCCATCCTGACTTTGTTAATTACGGCATTGCTGCCAAAATGTGTCAAGCCATCTGAAGGAGTGGGTGCTGTGTGTTTGAATTTCCCTGAAAGTTGAAATTTTACAAAACCTTTGGCATCCTCCATCTTAAATAAAGGCACTTGTAAGAAAAATCCCTCTTTTACAATCACACTTGGCTCTCAATGTGTTAATAAAGCCATTAGGTAGAGGTGATTTTGCAATGTCAAAAGAATGACTTTGATGGCAAGGGAATCCTTGATGAAAAATGTCACTACCATTAGGAAAAGACAGTACCTATAAGAGGTAAATTGGGCTTCTCAGTTTCAATGTATCCAAGTTAATGGATCACTTTGCACAAGAAAGATGTCAGTATGTGGGAGCTATCAGATAAAATGAGCCTGCATATTTAAGCACATGTTTTACAGATTCTCTCAAGAATATCCCAAATGAAGTTTTCACTTTGTGCATAAAATGAACAAACTGAGAACCAACACCAGGAAATGGTATCAGGGATATTCAGGTATTACTCATGCCAAGGAACAAGTTTCCTTATTTAATACCACATCTTTCAGAATATTCAAAATGATAACATAACTGTGTGGGGAAATTGGGGCAAAAGGAAAATAAGGGTGGAAAGTAAAAGGAGGACTAGGAAAGAGACCGTGAGATCTTGTACAAGGCCTCAAATTCGGCTGTGAGATTCCCAGCAGCTAAAAATAAAGAGAAAACATTAGTTTTAAGATTAATTAGTTATAAGACTCACAGAACGATGGGAAACAAGAATAGGAAGTGAAGAATAAAGTAAATACAACAATATAGCCAGCTAATCTAACTTTCCTATAGTCGGATGCTATTTAATTTTAGCTCAACAAGTGAACATACCAGAATGTATGCAGAACGCTATAAATGAGTGGTTCTGAAGCAGTACCTTGTGCGTATCTGAATCACCTCGAAGGCTTGGCAGGCACAAAGCTTCTGACTCAGTAGGTCTGGACTGGGGCCCAGGAATTTGCATTTTGAGCAAGTTCCCAAGTTCCGTGGATGCTGCCGGTTCAGGGGCCACATTCTGAAAACCACTGGTATAAGTGAATTTTGCAATTCTGCACCTCTCTCACCGCAGTCAGCATCCTTAGAAACGTTATGTCATGTCCTCTTTAGTGAGTTTCAGAGAGAGATTCAGATGTAAAAATTAAGTAGACAAGACAACAAGCAGAATCCTTATATTGGTTATTTTGGAATAAACTGGGACAGTTGATAAAATCCAACCATAGTAATTATTTCATAACACTAATTATTATGCTACAACCCTCCTTAATCGCCTATACCCACTCTAACCTTCACCAAAATGAAAGAAAAGTTACTGAAGGTTGGACTGAGATTTGTCTAAGGTCACAAAGTCAGTTTTAGGATGTTTCAAGATCGAGCTCAAGCTCAGTCCCCTGACAAGAGTATCAAGTTCTGAGAAAGAGGACAGATATGTCAACGAAATTGGTACTCGCTCTTTGGAGAGCTTGTATTTTCTGCCTTAATGTGAGAACATAACCTATTATTCTGTCTCTAGATACCATGAGGAAGGAGAGGAACAAAGGTAGCAACTGAAAAGCAAAGTGCTCGGCTTCAGCTGATCACATGCTTTACAACCTTCTGGAAATGATAGTCTTTATGCCTTAATGAATATTTTAAACTCAGTCCAAATTCCAGGAGCAAATAAATAAATCATGCCCCTTTCACTGAAACAAGAGTTTCTGCCCACTCCCCCAACCTTAAATTAAAGGAGCTCAAATGGAAACTCATTTTGCTATGAATGTTGGACTCCAGTAAAAATTAGCATAAATTCTACATTGACATATTAAACGGAAATTATACAAACATGAAAAATGAACAGAATTTTCTCAAGGCTACATCGTGGCACTGAATGAGGAATGTTACTTAATTCATAGATGCTGAAAAATCCTATGTGAAAAACAGGGATACAGCCTTTGTTTATTTATTTTAATAGCTAACATTAATTTTAATTATTTACAACAATTCTTCAAAGTGTATTTTTAATAGTAATGAAATCTTAGGAAGCTAAGGCCACCTGACAGCCCTTGACTGTTTAACCTCCGTTGAAAAACGTGACGAAATCACAGAGTTCTTAGTGAGAATTATATACCTTGTGAATTAATGAAGTGAATTAACATATTCCCTCTATGTCTGAGGCTTTTATTTATGCACCTGAAAATATATTTTTAAGCCATTACAGTCCTTTCTGATTCTAATATCATGCTTTAATGGAATGTTTTGCCTGAGAGGTTGTATTGTCCTAACAAATGAGAAACCTAAAGTCCTGAGAAGTTAAAAGGCTTGTCCCAGGTTAAACACAGAGTAAGTGTCAGAGCCAGGCTCAAAACATGAATGCACTCTGGATTTTTGCCCCTCACTGTCTATGGCACCAACATTGTGCGGGGCAGGCGAAGGGAAGGCTGTCTTCTGAAGTGAAGGAGTGGAACTATCCTCTCTCAGTTCTTTCATAAGGCTGAAATCTAAAGCCTCAAGGACCACAGTAGGGGAGAAAGGCTGGAAAATATGCCTGGGGGTGTGAAAGAAGTGCTTGTATCCTGTGTGGTATTCTATTCTATTGCATTTGTCTGCCTTCTCTTTTTTTCCCCCCCCACACTCTGATTTTGAGCTGCTCCAAATGTTTACTTCCGAAGCTTTCCCAACCTCACCTCCACCCAAACCAATGGCATCAATTTGCCATATCTTCAAGGTAGAGCTAGTATCTAGTTCTTTTTTTATTTTCCACCCTTGTTTTCCCTTTGTCCCAATTTTCCCACATTTCAAGTTGAGGTCCTACCTCCCAAAGGCCAGTACCGCAATATAAGTGAAGGTGGTTTCTACAAGCATCATCAACCTCCAAGGCTAAAGGAGGCCATTGTAACTGACCCTTTCCAATCACAACTGTGTATTTCCCTCACATTCTTCTTCCGTCCATCCCATCTCCACACACCTATCAAGACCCTACTTGCCCTTACTTTTCTCCCAAATATCTCCTTCATGTAGCCTTCCTGGAGGCAAAAATAGCTACTCAATTGCCCTGATGATTACACTGTGCATTATGGTGGTTGCGGTCTAATCTTTCACCCTATCCCAGGTTTTAATCACTTTGGGCACACTTCGCATCCCACATCAATCTGTATGCCACTTTGCATGTAGTTAATAAATATTAACTACAATATTTATTGTAGTTAATAAATAAATATCTGGTAAATTTATTAATGTTTATTGAATTTATCAATATACACCTGGAGCCTGGTATAAAGGATCAATAAATATTTGTTAAATGAAAGAATAGATGGAAAGTTGGAGAAATGAGTAAAAAATAAACTCATAAAAATGGATTTATTCATCCACTTTTCCCCAGATAAGTCTTTCTCCTATGATTTCAAAAAAAAAAAACACATATTTAATAAAGTATAACCTTGAGAGTTATTTCAAGAATCAAAATGTTTCCTGTCACAAAAATTTCTTTTATAATTCGTATTCATTATTCCTGTTCCGAGAGGAAAAAATCTTTGAAACTTTTAAGGCTGCTTATGGGTATACTTTGCTATCCATGTAACAAAAATGCCTCACAGTTTCTTCTCAAAAGCAAATGGGTTGTTTGTTGTTTTGATATTGAGCTCCATGAGCTGTTTGTATATTTTGGAGATTAATCCTTTGTCTGTTGTTTCATTTGCAAATATTTTCTCCCATTCTGAGGGTTGGCTTTTTGTCTTTTTGTTTATGGTTTATGGTTTGTTTATGGTTTATGTTTATGGTTTCCTTTGCTGTGCAAAAGCTTTTAAGTTTAATTAAATCCCATTGTTTATTTTTGTTCTTATTTCCATTACTCTAGGAGGTGGGTCAAAAAAGATCTTGCTGTGGTTTATGTCAAAGAGTGTTTTTCCTATGTTTTCCTCTAAGAGTTTTATAGTGTCTGGTCTTACATTTAGGTCTTTAATCCATCTGGAGTTTATTTTTGTGTATGGTGTTAGGGAGTGTTCTAATTTCATTCTTTTACATGTAGCTGTCCAGTTTTCCCAGCACCACTTACTGAAGAGGCTGTCCTTTCTCCATCGTATGTTCTTGCCTCCCTTGTCGTAAATTAGGTGACCATATGTGCGTGGGTTTATCTCTCAGCATTCTATCCTGCACCATTGATCTATATTTCTGTTTTTGTGCCAGTACTATACTGTCTTGATTACTGTAGCTTTGTGGTATAGTTTGAAGTTGAGGAGCCTGATTCCTCCAACTCCATTTTTCGTTCTCAAGATTGCTTTGGCCATTCGGGGTCTTTTGTGTTTCCATACGAATTGTAAAATTTTTTGGTCTAATTCTGTGAAGAATGCCATTGGTAGTTTGACAGAGATTGCATTGAATCTGTAGATTGCTTTGGGTAGTACAGTCATTTTCAAAATATTGATTCTTCCAATCCAAGAACATGGTATATTTCTCCATCTGTTTATGTCATCTTTGATTTCTTTCATCAGTGTTTTATAGTTTTCTGAGTACAAGTCTTTCGCCTCCTTAGGCAGGTTTATTCCTACGTATTTTATTCTTTTTGTTGCAATGGTGAATGGGATTGTTTCCTTAATTTCTCTTTCTGATTTTTCGTTGTTGGTATATAGGAATGCCAGAGACTTCTGTGCACTAATTTTGTATCCTGCAACCTTACCAAATTCATTGATTAGTTCTAGTAGTTTTCTGGTGGCATCTTTAGGATTTTCTATGTATAGTATAATGTCATCCACAAACAGTGACAGTTTTACTTCTTCTTTTCCAATTTGTATTCCTTTTATTTCTTTTTCTTCTCTGATTGTCGTGGCTAGGACTTCCAAAGCTATGTTGAATAAGAGTGGCAAGACTGGACATCCTTGTTTTGTTCCTGATCTTAGTGGAAATGCTTTCAGTTTTTCACCATTGAGTATGACGCTTGCTGTGGGTTTGTCATATATGGCCTTTAGTAGGTTGAGATAGGTTCCCTCAATGCCCATTTTCTGGAGTGTTTTTATCATAAATGGGTGTTGAATTTTGTCAAAAGCTTTTTCTGCACCTATTGAGATGATCATATGGTTTTTATTCCTTAATTTGTTAATGTGGTGTTTCACCAAGGAAGACATACAGATGGCCAAGAGGCACATGAAAAGATGCTCAACATCACCAATTATTAGAGAAATGCAAATCAAAACTACAATGAGGTATCACCTGCCACCAGTCTGAATGGCTATTATCAAAAAATCTAGGGCTTCCCTGGTGGCGCAGTGGTTGAGAGTCTGCCTGCCGATACAGGGGACGCGGGTTCGTGCCCTGGTCCAGGAGGATCCCGCGTGCCGCGGAGCGGCTGGGCCCGTGAGCCATGGCCGCTGAGCCTGCGCGTCCGGAGCCTGTGCTCCGCAATGGGAGAGGCCGCAGCGGTGAGAGGCCCGCGTACCGGGAAAAAAAAAAAAAAAAAAAAAATCTAGAAACAATGAATGCTGGAAAGGGTGTGGTGAAAAGGGAACCCTCTTGCACTATTGGTGGGAATGTAAATTAATACAACCACTATGGAAAACAGTATGGAGGTTCCTCAAAAAACTAAAAATAGAACTGCCATATGACCAGCAATCCCACTACTGGGCATATACCCTGAGAAAACCATAATTCAAAAAGACACATGCACCCCAATATTCATTGCAGCACTATTTACAATAGCCAGGTCATGGAAGCAACCTAACTGCCCACTGACAGACGGACAAAGAAGATGTGGTACATATATACAATGGAATATTACTCATCCACAAAAAGAAACGAAATTGAGTTATTTGTAGTGAGGTGGATGGACCTAAAGTCTGTCATACAGAGTGAAGTAAGTCAAAAAGAGAAAAACAAATACTGTATGCTAAGGCATATATACGGAATCTAAAAAAAAAATGGTACTGATGAACATAGTTTCAGGGCAGGAATAAAGATGTAGACATAGAGAATGGACTTGAGGACACAGGGTGGGAGGGGGAAGCTGGGGCGAACTGAGAGTAGCACTGACGTATACACACTAACAAATGTAAAAAAGTTAGCTAGTGGGAAGCAGCCGCATAGCACAGGGAGATCACCTCCGTGCTTTGAGAGGACCTAGAGGGGTGGGATAGGGAGGATGGGAGGGAGGCTCAAGAGGGAGGGGATATGGGGATATATGTATGTATATGTCTGATTCACTTTGGTGTACCACAGAAACTAACACAGTATTGTGAAGCAATTATACTCCAATAAAGATCTATTAAAAATAAAATAAGAAAAGCAAATGGGTTGTGTGTGTGTGTGATCACTACGGATGAACTAATAGTAAACTAAGGATACATATGACTCTACCCATGAATAGATGGGCCATAAATGCCCTCCACAGCCCTGCATGCCTTCTCCTCAGCTGACCAGCTTCTCCACCATTCTCTTCAACACACTCTTTTCCTTTCTTCATTTTCTGTCTATGTTGGTAGGGAATCACCATAGCAACAATCTGAAATAAATCAATTCAGCTACTATTTTCTGGATGTTACAGTCTTGTTCAGAGGTCAGATTTCAAATAAAGCAAAAGACTGAAGCTCCTGACAGATAAAGGAGGCAGAAATTTCTGCTAACCTGAATAACACCAATGAAAGGAACCAGAAGGTGATCTCATCACTTCAAGCTCAGAACGAGACAGCTGCAAAAAGGGAAAAAAAGGGAAAGAAGAAGAATATGATCACACAGATTTCCTTCTGCAGAGACTTTTAACCATCTGTGAGCAGTGCTGGAAGAAAAGGTAGAAAAATGGAAGCAAATTCAAAGAGGATGAACATTTTCCTTATTTGAAATGAGGCCATTCATTCTTCATATGCAGTTATTTAAAGATAAAGAAATGTCCTTTAATGACAAGAGTCACCGATTTATTTCCTCCTATAGGCAGTAAGGTTTTCTTTTCTACCCGAAGAAGACAGCAAGATCCTGCAAAGTTCTACCCACTGCACACTAAGATACTAGATACAATAGGAAGTGTATATGTATGTGTGTGTGTGTGTGTGTGTGTGTGTGTGTGTGTGTTTGTGTCAATAGATAGAATATAGCAGAAAGGCTGAAAATAGACCAGAAATCAAGAGATCTGGAAGTTAGTTGTGGCTCAGTCACCTACCCAGCAATGGGACCAGGAGCAGGTCACGTAGCATCTCTAATCCTCAATATCTCATCAGTGAAATAAGGCTAATATTATCTGTTAGTTTACCTAAGAGGGATATTGTGAGGACTCATGAGATAATATGCATGAAAGGATTTGTCCACCATAACTTTGTTCTGCCTGGGGTAAGTATCAGAGGGCTTTATGATTCCCAAATCACGCCAAAGGTTTGCGAGCTATTCTGTACTTGCATACACACAACCGTCAAGTCTAACGTGCTTGCACATAACTAAAAACTCTTCAGATAACTATTTTGCATAATTATAGTAAGAGTGAAGGGTCAAGAGGCTTGGGTTCTAGTCCAGGATTTGCAAGTGAATAAATGTGCAAGCCCGCATGGGTCACTTCACCTACGAGAGCATCAGTTTCCTCCTTCATGTCTGTTGTACCTTCTGGCTCCGATGTTCCTATAGAACACACTAGGAATGGACGGGTTAGAATTATGCAGTAAACACTTGTTCGTACTTATTTTGGAGATAATCATTTACATGCGGAGTTTCACAGCCTTCTTCTCTTCCCTCAGCCTGTAAAGACCACTCAGGTGTCTACTGTTTAGCTTCCCCTCCCCAACCTTCACCCCGCTTCTCTGAGAAGAACAATGACAAATGCCCGTGGAGTGTTTGTGGTTAGGAGGGTATACAATACGATATGAGGTATCACACAGGAAAGCGCAATGTAAGGAAGAGGAACTGAATGATGAAGATAAAAGTCAGCACAGATGAGAAAGGAGATTCTTCTGGGATGGAGAGGGGTGGGAGGGAGGTCAGAAGCTATCAGAAGGTTCAGGCTACTGAAGAATAGAAAGAACCCTAAGAACTTGTGTGGACAAGTACCTGGATTTCTTTAAATGGGAGAAATACCAATAAAGATGTTATTTAGGCCCTTATTCTTTAAAAGTAGCCTGCTCAGGACCACATTAGTCAGGGCTTTATAAGCACTGCATACCAAATGCTGAGTGACTTCTTTACACCTCACCATTGGCTTGTGACACTGAAATGGTGACTGCAGGGTTTTACTCCGAAAACATAAGTTTTCTTTCTCAAGAGCTGATGTATGGGTATCACTGTATAAGTCTGATGCTTAATATAAATAATGACATAGCCAGAAGAGTTTGCTCAAATGTGACTGAAGCTTGTATTTTCACAGAAATCATTTTGGGCACAATGATGACAAATACATGGCCACTTAAACTACCAAAACTGAATGTATATCAGTTATAGAAGTATCTATCAAAGGCTTATACATATATTAATAATAGGACCCTCTCAGGCTGTACGTCTGTAACTTAAAAAAATCAGTTGTAATGATCAAATTATGGAGAACATAAAAAGACTCAATGGGATGTGAAAAAGCCAATATTACAGATTTTTGGCCATCATTTGGCAAATACAATCTGAAAATAAAATAAAAGTCCTGTGCCCTCAGTACATGACTTCTAGGTGACAACCTGCTCCTCAAGTATTTACCATCATCAATATCTAAACAATACAAGCTTCTCACTGATAGCTCTTGGGGCCATGGATACCTGCTGTGAAGAACACAAGATCCCCTGTTCTCTTGGGGGTACTAACAACAAACAGTTTTCCCCTCTGAATAATCTTTGGGAACCGTCAGGAAATATCATAGATTGAACCATGATCAGTTCAATTGGCAGTCATAGGTTTTGGACTGAGACTGTCAACTAAAAAACAAAATTGAGTCAAATACTAATCCTCTATTTCAAGGAACCGTGACAACCAGCTGTTCAGTGGAGGAAACAGAATAATAATAGTTAGACTCTACAAAGGCATGACCGGTGAGGACTCTGCAAAAATGCAAGGTAATTAATTACACCAGGCCCTGAGTTACTCAAACCAAATGAATAGACAGAATAGACAGACTAAAGGAGGACACGAATCCTTTATTTTTATTTCCTTTAGGAACAACAAAAAGGTACAACTGGACCTGATTAAACTGTATGCGTTCAAAGTAATCAAAGGGCAATGGGACATGTTCTAATATGTCATCATAAACAATTTACTCCATAAAAGTAGACAAATTTATGACTTAATATGTAATTAAAATCTGAGTATATGGGATATCTAAGTATTTCTAGCAGGGTCTATCACCATGCTTTGCATATAGTGAGATGTTCAGCTGATTTGGAAGAAAAATATGACTCTGGACAGTAATTTATTAACCTAAATCATATGTCTAATTTGTAAAGAGAATTTATTCAATTACCACTTTTCAATTTTAATTACCTGAAAAGATTTACTATGTTTTAACAATATTTGAAGAGAATTTCTTCTACTCTCTTGGCTAATCAGAAATGTCTCAAAGTAAATATGGGCTCTAATGCAGATGATGTAAGCCACTTCATTGCCTTGTTTGTAGTCGTAATTACAGATGGAAAATTCTTCTTGATTGTCAACATTCTAAAGAGAAGTTTTATTATTCTAATAAACAGTTCAATTTCTACCACTTAAAGCCCTTCAGTGGTTTCCCATCAGTCTTAGTATGCAGATCAAAATCCTTAATATGTCCTACCAGGTCCTATGGGATCTGCCCTGCCCACCCTCCAATCTCACTGTCTGCCCCCAGCTCCTCATTCAAGGCCCCTCAGCCTTCCTGGACTGTCAAGTATCACAACCTGACATTGCTCAGGCTCTCCTGTCTGCATGTTATCTTCTCTCCCACAGTCTCCTTTGCCTGGTTAACCCCTGATCATTTTTTTTTCTGATCCTGTTCTTAAATCTAACTTCCTCACAGAACCCTTCCTTTCCTCATCCCCAGATGAGATCTTGTCCCTTTTGGGAGGCAGTCCTTCCTGAGCCTCTTGGGCTCCTAGGTGTCTCACTGAATGGGTCAAGACTGCAGGGTGCTGACCACTCTTTCATCCAGACCGTTTCTCAGGATTGTGTATGCAGCTGGCTCTCTCGGAGAGGTGAGGAAGTATGTCGTCCCTCCAGACAAACAGCGGGCTTGCTTACTGCTTGCTATAAAAAGTGCTGGGCCTTTAACCATGGGCTTCTCAGCTGCGGCACAAATCTACTGGGTGCCTGGCACCCATCTGGGCCCACCACCACCTCCTGGGACTCGGGAGCAATACAACTCTACTGAAACTCATGCTTTTTAATGTGCCTTGAGAAATAAGCTGGTTTTCTCTGATCTGTTAAGGCTCATGATCTACTTTTGGCACCTATGGGGTGATAGCAGGTTTACTCTTTGCCATCCTCTATGAGGCTGGGTTATTCCTTGACCATCCCTTTCCCACTGCACCCGGTGTCTCTTCTTCCCATATAGTAAAATGGTTTTTGATTGACGTCCACATTCCTAAGTGGACTCTAAGGTCAGGGACTCTGTTTTATTTGCCATTTTATCTTCCACCTCTCCTCTGGCACTTCATGGGTTCTCAATATATAGTTGCTGATTGAATGGATTTGATGATGATGATGGAAAACACCTACCGAGCATCTAGATGGGCATATGTTTCAAGCACATTATTTCCTCACATCAAATCTATGAGGTAGTATTATGGGTTGAATTATGTTACCCCCCACCACACACACACAAAGTATGTTGAAGTCCAAACCCCTGGAACTTATGAACGAGACCTTATTTGGAAGTAGGGTCTTTGAAGGTATAATCAAGTTGAAATGAGGTTATAATTAATTAGGGTGAGCCCTAATCCAATATGACTTGTTTATAAGAAGAGGAGAAGAAAAGAGACACAAATACATGCCATGTGGTGACAAAGGCAAAGCTTGAAGTGGTATAGTGGAAAGCCAAGAGATGCCAAAGATTTTCAGCAAACCACCAGAAGCCAGGAAAAAGGAAGGAAGGATTCTCCCCTACGGGTTTCAGAGGGAACATGGCCATACCAACACCTTGATTTCAGACTTCTAGCCTCCAGAAGTGTGAGGAATAAACTTCTGTTGTTTTAAGGCGTCCCAGTTTGCGGCACTTTGTTGGGGCAGCCCTAGGAAACTGGTACAGGTAGGTACCACCACTCTCATTTTACAGATGAAAACAATGAGGCACAGGGCAGTAGAACAGCATGCCTAATGTTTCACAGTTAGTGTACGGCAGTCAAGAGAGAAACGCAAGCACTTTCATGCCACAGCCTGTGCTTGGAACCCCTATATAATCCTGCCCTTGCGCTGAACTCTGTCACATTCCATATTTTGCTCTTAGGTGTCTCTATGGAAACTACCTAATGATTTATGTCACTATGGACATGTGACAAAATGTTAAAAGAGTGATCATATCTTGCAAATAGTGCTATTCAAAACCTGGAAGATGCTAGAGGTGTGTAACAGCCCAGTGTGTGACCCATACGCCTCTGTACGCAGCCTCTCTACTGCAGTCCATCCACAACTGTTCACCTCTGGGCCTTCCTCTCCTGCTCCTGGGGTTTCTGGGGCAGCTGCAGTCAATGGAAGAGTCACTAGACTTGAAATCAGAAGCCTTTTTTTATTTCTCTCTTAAAAATTCACAAGAAAAAAAAACAAAAAAAATTCACAACTATTCTGTGTGATACTATAATGGCAAATATTTCTCATTATACATTTGTCAAAACCCACAGAATGTACAACACCAAGCACGAACTCTAATATAAACTCTGGACTCTGGGTGATGATGTATCACTGTAGGTTCATCAGTTGCAGCAAATGTACCACTCTGGTAGGCTGTGCATATTGAGGGAGGCTATGCATGTGTGAACAGGGGCAGGGGAAACTACTTTCATTCAATTTTGCTGTGAACCTAAAATTGCTCTAAAAGATAAAGCCTATTAAAAATATTTAATTTATATACTACTATTTTTTAAAAGTGACTTTGGGTACTCAATCAGAAGACGTGAGGTTTTTGTTTGTTTGTTTGTTTGTTTGCTTTGCAGTACGCAGCCCTCTCACTGTTGTGGCCTCTCCCGTTGCGGAGCACAGGCTCCGGACGCGCAGGCTCAGCGGCCATGGCTCACGGGCCCAGCTGCTCCGCGGCATGTGGGATCTTCCCGGACCAGGGCACAAACCCGTGGCCCCTGCATCGGCAGGCGGACTCTCAACCACTGCGTCACCAGGGAAGCCCAAGACGTGAGTTTTGATCCTGGCCCTACTCATCACTGGATGTGGAACTCAGGCAACATATATTGATATGACATGTGATATGATATGATATGATATATGATGTGAAATCTTCATTAGTAAAATGGACATAATACTGTGTCCTATCACTAATCCTCACACGATCTGTGGCACAGCTATAGAAAAGCAATATGTGACTGTGAGTCTCAACAAATATTTGTTCAAGGCTTGCCTCACTGGCAGGTGCTTCAAGTGGGGGTGAGTGTGGGAAGAGGATATTTCTGTTGAGCTGCCCCCAACAGGTATCCCCAGCACTGCTACTGGGTTCCTGGGCTCCTTAGCAAGCTCATAGGGCATTTCTCCTGTTGGTCTTTACAGCAATTGCCCCAGCAGTTGGCAAACTGTTATCCCCAGGCTGCTGAGCAGGGTCAGCCAGCCAAGGAGGATTTTGGCAGGTAGAATTCGGCAAGTAGACTTCAGCCTGGGGGAAAAAGCAGTGAGCCAGACCTCATGAAACAGGATCATTTAGCAGCTTGACAGTAAAGATATGTGTAAATAATACCAAGGGAAAAGAAACTGTCCATGACACAGGAGTGAGAAGGTGGGACACATTCAAGTCACACAGCCTCACAGTAAAAGGGCCAACAATATGCCATCACACAAAATATATTTTTTCCGAGTAAAGCTGTTTTCAAATATAATTCTATAAAAGGAAATTAAGACAAAAATAGCTAAGTCATTTATTTTTTAATTGTGTTACTTCAGCACCAACGTGTCGACAGAACTAACCTAGGATTCACTTTTTCATCAATACGTCAGTGCAAATAAAAGTAAACTAAAATGTCAATAAAAATACAACATTCTTACTAAGCAGAACCCAAAGAAGAAAAAAAAGCTCCCTGATTTCATATCCTTTCCTTACTCAGGAAAATTCATTTTATAAAGCTAGAGATGCAAATGTATAGATTTACTTAAATGTTAGTTTGGCTTCTTAAGGAAATAAAGGCATTGTTCCAAGCCCTCAGAGAGAGGATAATTGTTCGATTCTAGGCCAAGCGACAAATAGGTCCTAGGTCTTGTTTTCAGGATCTCATTGTTGGAAGGGAATAACTGCTTCTTATATAAAAATCAATTACTATTTTATGAAGAAACCCCCCAAATTGCTTCCTATTAAAAAGCACTACAAATAAATATGTACAGGAAATCAAGTATGGAATATCAGGTCGAGAGCATCAATCCCAAATAGAAAAGGGAAGAGTCTCATCTGAAAGCATTGGACCACACCCACCAGGAGAGCTCAGATGTAGGTGTGAAGGAATATAGTGACATAAACACACCCACCTGTCCCAACAACGCACACATACAACCTCCACACAAAGCCGTGTTAATGACCAACTTATCCTCACTCGAGTATTGGTTAAGCCCCAGGCCAGTACCAGAGCCTAGTTATCTAAGATTTGCTGTTTAACTCAATATAGGTAGGTCTAAGCACACACGCAATATTTAAAACAAAAGTTTTATGTTAGAAGAAATACACGAAAAGCACAGAATTTCAGTCTAAATGAACTGAGGCTTGAATTCTGATTTTACTGTTATTAACCATGAACCCTTGGGTAAGTCAGGTAATCTTTCTACATTTCAGGGGTTTTCACCTATAAAAAGAAGGATAGTAACATTGACCCCAAAGAGCTACCGTGAGGATAAGGTTCTTTTTTGAGGAGGGTCAAATGCCTGGCAGATTTCTGGGAACATGCAGAAGGCCCTTCCCTCCTATACTGACTCCAACTGACCATGTTTCCATGGAAATACTCACATTAACTCTCTGCCGGCAGGAAGAGGTAGGAAAGCCCAGATCCTGAGTCCTCGAGAAAAAACTGGGCCTCAAGCTGCCCCATGTGACACGGACAGTATCCTGAGCATCTTCGGGCTTCTGTCTCCTTATGTATAAACTCGGGATTATAATGATATAATCTTACAGCTGTGGTGAATATATTAAATGATGTTTATGAAATTCATCTCCAAATTTTAAGGTACTCTTAAAACATTTTTAGTCTACGTATAGATGAAAGGGAGGTATGCAGAAATATAAAGGATTATGTTGGAATAATAAAAATCCTATGCCTATTTGTTGTTGGGTTTTTTTGCCTGCGTTGGGTCTTCATTGCTGCATGTGGGCTTTCTCTAGTTGTGGCGAGTATGGGTTACTCTTCCTTGTGGCGCGGGCTTCTCATTTGAGGAGGCTTCTCTTGTTGTGGAGCACAGACTCTAGGTGTGTGGGCTTCAGTAGTTGTGGCACACGGGCTTCAGTAGTTGTGGCACATGGGCTTCCATAGTTGTGGCTCCCGGGCTCTAGAGCGCAGGCTCAGTAGCTGTGGCTCGCAGGCTCTAGAGCACAGGCTCAGTAGTTGTGGCGCACGGGCTTAGTTGCTCTGCGGCATGTGGGATCTTCCCGGACCAGGGATTGAACCCGTGTTCCCTGCACTGGCAGGCAGATTCTTAACCACTGCACCACCACAGAAGTCCCTATTTGTTTTGTTTTTAAATTTTTTCTTTTAAAATTCTTGTAAGGTTAAAAAACATTTTAAAAAATAGATTTATTATACTTTTTATACTGAGTGCATTAAAGATGAAAAATAACTTCTCAAAGAAGAATCATTTGTTATTAACGTTAGAATTATGTCATTTGTAAAACAGGCACTAATAAGCTCACAACTTAATACAAAGAGATCAGGTACATGGTGTTGGAGCTTAAGTAAAAAGGTCAATGCTATGGTGTCTCCCCACCCCATAAATTTATATGTTGAAACCTAACCCCCAATGTGATGGCATTAGGAGGTGGGGCCTTTGAAAGAGATAATTAGGTTCTAATGGTGCAGCCCTCATGAGTGAGATTAGTGCCTTCACAAAAGAGACCCCAGAGAGCACCCTCACCCCTTCCACCACGTGAGGACACAGCAAGAAGACAGCCGTCTATGAAACAGAGAGCTCTCTCCAGACACTGAATCTGCCAATGCCTTGATCTTGGACTTCCCAGCCTCCAGAGAAATAAATACTTGCTGTTTATAAGCTACCCAGTCTATGGTATTTTGTTAGAACAGTCTGAATGGACTAAGATAGTCAATAAGTAAAAATTAAAGAACATCTAAAATTACAGAATTATCTAAGTGTAATTAAAATGTTAAAGCAGAGATATGGTCCCCAATTGTTTTTGTTTTACATTTTTAAAAGCATCATTGTCCTGTGATGAATCTCACAAAATCTGAAAACTCAAGGCAAAAGTTTAAAAGACAGTTCTTTAGGTATTGCTCATATACTGCTACATGAAGTATAAAGGTCAGATCACTGCTATGGAATATTCTTTAATGCTCTCTGTAACCTTCACTCATAAAGAAGTATGAAGGTCACATCAATAGCTCTATGAATTATTTTTCAACAATAAGTAAACTTGAGTCATGAGAAGGATTTTCTAACATTCACTGCATTCCTTGATATGAGTGGTTGCTGGCATTACCTGACAGGGAAAGACTTCTGGTATTTGTGCTATTAAATCACACCATGTTGAAGACCTCCCGAGAGTTTGATGGTAACAAGAACTGAAGCTAATTCATAGTCCTGCCTTGCTCTTCTTGGATTAAATAAGTATTTTGCCTCAGATATTCATGTTATTGCCTATAAAGGTAGAACCAAAATGCTCTCTGAGGGGAGCACACTCAAAGGTCCACCAACAAAAACCAGATGTGGCCATGAGAAATGTCACATTCAGTACAAAGTGGAATTCTTCCCACAGGGACAGCAACTTACTGCTCTGGTGGTGTGATTTGGGGAGGCTCATCAATGTTTGTGAACTGCACTACATGACCTATAAAAGGGGAATAAAACTACTGTCTTTCTTCAGGGGGCCGTACTAAGATACCCAATTTCCTAATCAATAAAAAAATTGTATTCTGATGAAAGTATCACGGCGGGGATGAAGTTGGAGAGTCCGTGTAGCATAGTGGTGAAACGCAGACTCTAAAGCCAGGATACCTGGGTTCAAATCCTCACTCTTGCCATTTATTGGTGCTATTACTTTGAGTAATCTACTTAACAACTTTGTGTCTTAGTTTTCCCATCCAAAAATGAGGATAATAATAGGACTACTCCATAGGGTTGTATAAGGATTAAATGAGTTATTATTTGAAAAGCACTTAGAGCCGTATCTGAAACATTCCAAATTTTGTATGTTTCAATACAATCTTCAATTCAAAAACCCACTGATAATTGTTCTTCTTTTCAAAAGTGCCACCCATTAAGTCTCCCCACTATGTGTGTGGGTACAGCTTCACAGCTGTCAAAAGATTCCATGTGGAAGAAACTACTAGCTAAGTTTTCCCCTTCTTCCTAGCCACATAGATCACATTTCCCAGACTACCTTGCATTTGGGTGTGCCCTGTGAAAGTGAGACATGATGGGCATTACACCAAGCTTAGCCCATAAAACCTTTTATGTACAATCTTTCATAAGCTTTCCCTTTCCATGGCTTAATGCAGATAAACACAGTGATGGGGGAAGCTGTGTGCTAAAGATGGCAGAACCACAAGGCAGAAGGAGCCTGGGTCCCAGCACCACTGCATCTATGGGAGAGCTGCCTGACCAGGAACATCTACATTATCCTGTCGTGCCAATAAATTCTTATTGTGTTAAGCTCCTGAAATTTTGCTTTAGCAGCAAGCACCCCTGTCTTAACCAGTCCAATATTTCCTCAGTAGTGCTGCATATTGAGGGAAAGCCACTATGATCTTTCGTGACTAGTTGGGATGTGGTTGGGCTGAAATCAGATGCCCAGAGCATGGGTAACACAGAAAAACTTTATCCAGAAAGGAAAGCAGAGTTATGGAGAGGCCAGATGCAGATACGAACCCTTGCAAGAAATGTCAAATCCAAAGAGTAAAGTACAAAAATCTAGGAGAAAGTATGAGTTGAAAGATGGCTTCAGTCTAAAAGCTGCCGAAGGCAGAAGACTAAGTACTTCTGAGCAGTTTCAGATAACTCCTGGAAAATTATCTTTTTTTTGGTCAGAGTTCCCGTTCCCATGAACACAAGCCAACTGTCCTACAAGCGCAATTTGTTGGCCTGTATTGGGCAGAATGCACCCAAGTATCTTTCCAAGTGGGTTTGCCTCAGTGACGAAAATCCCCGTAATACCTACAACCCCAGGGTGACACAGTGTTGCTCCCTATTAGCTTGGAAATGCAATCTGCATTGGACAAAAAGTTATTTTCAACTCTGAATTTCTGAGTTTGTGTTGCTTTATAAGAACATTTTCCCAATCACTTATAGAGACCTGAGGGAATTAAACAAGGTGTGGGTAATTTTTTGATGATGGAGAGGGGCTGGTCCTTATGGACTGATGCTGAGAAAGGCAAGGTTGGGTATGTCACTTTTCATAGAGATGCTAACCATCTGAGTACTAGCAAGCCATCTGCCAAGGGTCCCAGGAAGGTCAGAAAAGGCCATTGAAAGGAGGATGCAGAAGTGTTGTTCTGGTCACTCTCAGGGTTGTTCTGTGACTCTCTCCATAAGCAGAACTATTCTAAATGCCTAATCAAAAATGCTGAATCAACTCATTCAGATGAATAGATCCTCGGCATTCTCCATGTGTTGAATCGACTCGAGTAGCACCATCAGGCCCTGGTGTTCACAGCTCTGTGTGATCATCTCCCCTTGAATATGTTAGGAACTCATGACATGCTTCTAATTTATAGAATGTGGCAAAGGTAACGGGATGTCATCTTCTTAATTACATTATGATATAGGCCTCCTTCTTGCTATCAGGCTTACTCTAGAGATTCTCCTTGCTGATTTGATAAAGTAAGCAGCTGTACTGGGAAAGCCAGCATGGCCAAGAACTGCAGGTAGCTTCTAGGAATGGTGGGTAGCCTCGAAGAGCCAAGGGCAGTCTCCAGCTGACAGCTAGAAAGATGGTGGGGCCCTCTGTCCTGTCCGCCAACCACAAGAAAATGAATTCTGCTACCAATGCAAGTGAGCTCAGAAGTAGATTTTTCCCCCATTGAGCCTCCAGATGAGAACACAGCCTGGCTGACGCTTTGACTGCAGCCTGTGAGGCCATCAGCAGAGGATCCATTTAAGTGACACTTTGACTCCTGACTCACAAAAATTGTGAGATAATAAATGTTTTGCTTTAAGCTGTTTGTTACACAGCAGTAGATAACTAATATACTTTGTTAACAGAAAGTGATCACAGCTCCCTTCCATCCCACTAACGTTACTCTTGTAACTCTTGTAATGTTAGGGGGCACGGCTAGAGAATCCCATTCTAGCAAACTATATTACACTTCTCCCACTTCCCTTGTCATCCCCTGGACAGATTTAAGCCCCTCAAATTTCCCATATATTTTGATACTCTAGGAGGCCTCCATCCACATCACATAAATAATATTATAATGCACCTATGTCACACATTAAATATAATTTTCTCTGCAGGAAAATGGAAATGAAATATTTTAATTTATAATTTTACCTTGAAATTATTTGGTTCAAAAACTCATTTAATTTAGAATGTCAGTGATTTCTTGGCAATTACCATGCGTACTTAGGAACTTGTGAAAGAAGAACATATCACCTTCAAATGTTTTCCAATATAATGAAATTTTCACACATACTACAATTGAACACTTAATGAAGTCGACATAATGTATTTTTAGGAGATGTTTAGATATATACTAATTTCATTTTTGAAGGGTTCTTTAAGAATTTTGGAGTCCATGATTTCTTATTCAGGTCTCAAATCTGTTTTGCTTTCCCCTGAGAACCTCATGTGTCCTGGACCTTGTGCCAGTAATGCCTAATGAATAATAATAATAATTTAAAAAAAGCCTGTCTTTCTTGCATACATCTTTATCTATTCATTTTTGCGGTACGCGGGCCCCTCACTGCTGCACACACGCGCACACACACGTACAAACACACATCAGGATTTTCTTCTTAATTTTAAACTAGGGTCATGTGGATCAGCGTACTCAAGCTTCTGTTTTTCTTTCCAAAAAAGGCAGTGGAAATGGGACATTTTTCTACTTAAGGTCCCCAGGTCAATAGCAGCACTGAGATTATGCTTTTGAATTCACTATCCCTAAAAAACCAGAAACGAAGTCTTTCCAAATGAGCAAGTCATTTCCTAACTCTGAGCCTCAGTGGTCCTATCTGTAAGTAGGAGGCATTGACTGGTGGTCAGTCAGGCTCTTTCCATCTCTAAAACCCTAGGCATCTAAGTACCCAAAGGCAGGAAACAGACTTGAATTAGACCCTGAATACTGACAATCACGTTGTCTCTGGGCACACAACTTCATTATTCACCAATATTTCTCCTCCTGGACATTATATAATAAAAAAATCCTTTGTGATTACCAAAAGAGACTTGTAAAATTAACTGTGTTCACTCAACCATTTAGGGGAGGAAGACAAATCTAATCAGAAAGGTCTTCAAATGGCACCATCTTAATCCATACTTGGATATCATGGGGGAAGGGACTGGTTTACTTTTTTTTTTTTCCCTCGTATTTCTTAATTACCTAGAGCTTGAAAGGCCTGGGTGGCCATCTGCCATGAGTGCTTTGCAGATTTTACCTAGAAGGGAAGCTGAAGGAAATGACCCCACAGTAGCTTCCAGTTCTCAGCCTGAATCTTAAAAGCAACAACAACAGAATGTTCTCAAGCAAAAGGCAAGCCTGTAAAAACTCCAGGAGGAGCTTGGCTAACTAGCACATGTTCTTGAGCACTTGGCACAAGAAATACATAGCTCCCAAACCAGAGTCGGGGTGAGGATCTATAGACTGGCTGGAAGGGCAGAGGAGAGTGAGTGACAGTGTAGTCTCTGTGTGGGGCACCAGGCTCAGTCTATTTTTTGTGGGTTTAGTGTAAAAGAGTGGATTTTATGTAAGCTATGAGGAATAAAAGAAAGTTACTCTCTGTACAAAAATGAGGCAAAGCAACGTAGACGAATGAGTGCCTGAGAAACCCTGTTTATGTGCCAGGCCAGAGACTAAGTAACGTTCATTTATGTTTAAATGTAGTCCCTTCCCACCTGTACCGGCTGGGATCTCAGCAGGAATAATAACCAGTGCAGCTGGTTCAAAGAACAGAGCTCAATGAAGGGCACAGAGGTGCAGACAGGGTTAAGGGAACCAATAAGCGGCAGCCAGGAACCCAGAGACTAGCAACAGTAGGTAGCAGTCACCACCCCCAAAGGAAGAAACAGTGTTCCTGGAGCCCAGTGAAAACAAGAACTGCCAGGAACGGGCTGTCCAGGAGGCTGAGATCAGGGATGAACATATTCCTTACTAGAGACTCGGCACTGAGGCAAGAGAGAGCAAAGAACTGCCAGCCTCTCTTTCCTGTCACCATCAGTGCCTCCTACTGGCCAACTCAACTGATAGCCAACAGGCAAGGGAGCCTGGATGATGCATTCCCTGGGATCAGACACCTGGGGCACAGAGAAAAGCAGAGGATGGATTGGGGCAATGAGGTAGGGGGCATGGAAAAAAACCAGAACAGGGGGAGATTTGAGAAGATGGCGGAAGAGTAAGACGTGGAGATCACCGTCCTCCCCACAGATACATCAGAAATACATCTACACGTGGAACAACTCCTATAGAACACCTACTGAATGCTGGCAGAGGACCTCAGACCTCCCAAAAGGTCTGCCCTACCCACATACCTGGGCAGGGCAAAAGAAACAAGAATAAACAGAGACAAAAGAATAGGTACGGGACCTGCACCAGTGGGAGGGAGCCGTGAAGGAGGAAACGTTTCCACACACTAGGAAGCCCCTTCACTGGTGGAGACGGGGGCTGGCAGGGGGAAGCTTCAGAGCCACGGAGGAGAGCGCAGCAACACGGGTGCGGAGCAAAGCAGAGAGATTCCCGCACAGAGGATCGGTGCCGACCAGCACTCACCAGCCCGAGAGGCTTGTCTCCTCACCTGCCGGGGTGGGCGGGGCTGGGAGTTGAGGTTCGGGCTTCGGTCGGAGCACCGGGAGAGGACTGGGGTTGGCGGCGTGAACACAGCCTGCAGGGGGCTTAGTGCGCCACGGCTAGCCGGGAGGGAGTCCGGGAAAAGTCTGGACCTGCCGAAGAGGCAAGAGACTTTTTCTTCCCTCTTTGTTTCCTGGTGCGCGAGGAGAGGGGATTAAGAGCGCTGCTTAAAGGAGCTCCAGAGATGGGCGCGAGCCGCGGCTAAAAGCGTGGACCCCAGAGACGGGCACGAGACGCTAAGGCTGCTGCTGCCGCCACCAAGAAGCCTGTGTGCGAGCACAGGTCACTATCCACAACCGCCCCTTCCGGGGAGGCTGTGCAGCCCGCCACTGCCAGGGTCCCGGGATCCAGGAACAACTCCCCCGGGAGAACGCACGGCGCGCCTCAGGTTGGTGTAACGTCACGTCGGCCTCTGCCGCCGATGGCTCGCCCCACATCCATACCCCTCGCTCCCCCCACCCCCGGCCTGAGTGAGCCAAAGCCCCCGAATCAGCGGCTCCTTTAACCCCGTCCTGTCTGAGCGAAGAACAGATGCATTCTGGCGACCTACACGCAGAGGCGGAGCCAAATCCAAAGCTGAACCCCTGGGAGCTGTGCGAACAAAGAAGAGAAAGGGAAATCTCTCCCAGCAGCCTCAGGAGCAGCGGATTAAAGCTCCACAATCAACTTGATGTACCCTGCATCTGTGGAATACCTGAATAGACAACGAATCATCCCAAATTGAGTAGGGGGAATTTGGGAGCAAGGTAGATTATTTTTTCCCCTTTTCTTCTTTTTGTTAGTGTGTATGTTTATGCTTCTGTGTGAGATTTTGTCTGTATAGCTTTGCTTTCACAATTTGTCCTAGGGTTGTGTCTGTCCATTTCTTTTTTTTTTTTTTTTGTACTTTTTAAAATTTTTTCCTTGATAATAATTTTTTATTTTATTTTACTTTATTTTATTTTATCCTCTTTCTTTCTTTCTATTTATTCTCGCTTTTATTCTGAGCCATGTGGAGGACAGGCTGTTGGTGCCCAGCCAGGCATCAGGGCTGCCCCACTGATGTGGGAGAGCTAACTTCAGGACACTGGTCCACAAGACACCTCCCAGCTCCACGTAATATCAAACGGTGAAAATCTCCCAGAGATCTCCATCTCAACACAGGCACCCAGCTTCACTCAATGACCAGCAAGCTACAGTGCCGGACACCCTATGCCAAACAACTAGGAAGACAGGAATACAACCCCACCCATTAGCAGAGAGGCTGCCTAAAATCATAATCAGGCCACAGACACCCAAAACACACCACCAGATGTGGACCTGCCCACCAGAAAGACAAGATCCAGCCTCATCCACCTGAACACAGGGACTAGTCCCCTCCACCAGGAAGCCTACACAACCCACTGAACCAACCTTAGCCACTGGGGACAGACACCAAAAACAACAGGAACTACGAACCTGCAGTCTGTGAAAAAGAGACCCCAAACACAGTAAGAAAAATGAAAAGACAGAAAGACACACAGCAGATGAAGGAGCAAGGTAAAAACCCACCAGACCTACCAAATGAAGAGGAAATAGGCAGTCTACCTCAAAAAGAATTCAGAATAATGGTAGTAAAGATGATCCAAAATCTTGCAAATAGAATGGACAAAATGCAAGAAACATTTAACAAGGACCTAGAAGAACTAAAGATGAAACAAACAACGATGAACAACACAATAAATGAAATTAAAAATACTCTAGAAGGGATCAATAGCAGAATAACTGAGGCAGAAGACGGATAAGTGACCTGGAAGATAAAATAATGGAAATAACTACTGCAGAGCAGAATAAAGAAAAAAGAATGAAAGGAACTGAGGACAGTCTCAGAGACCTCTGGGAAAACATTAAACACACCAACATTCAAATCATACGGGTTCCAGAAGAAGATGAGAAAAACAAAGGGACTGAGAAAATATTTGAAGAGATTATAGTTGAAAACTTCCCTACTATGGGAAAGGAAATAGTTAATCAAGCCCAGGAAGCACAGAGAGTCCCATACAGGATAAATCCAAGGAGAAACACACAAAGACACATATTAATCAAACTATCCAAAATTAAGTACAAAGAAAACATATTAAAAGCAGCAAGGGAAAAACAACAAATAACACACAAGGGAATCCCCATAAGGTTAACAGCTGATCTTTCAGCAGAAATTCTGCAAGCCAGAAAGGAGTGGCAGGACATATTTAAAGTGATGAAGGAGAAAAACCTACAACCAAGATTACTCTACTCAGCAAGGATCTCATTCAGATTTGATGGAGAAATTAAAACCTTTACTGACAAGCTAAAGCTGAGAGAGTTCAGCACCACCAAACCAGCTCTACAACTAATGCTAAAGGAACTTCTCTAGGTAAGAAACACAAGAGAAGGAAAAGACCTACAATAACAAACCCAAAACAATTAAGAAAATGGGAACAGGAACATACATATCGATAATTACCTTAAATGTAAATGGATTAAATGCTCCCACCAAAAGACACAGACTGGCTGAACGGATACAAAAATAAGACCCGTATATATGCTGTCTACAAGAGACCCACTTTAGACCTAGGGACACATACAGACTGAAAGTGAGGGGATGGAAAAAGATATTCCATGCAAACGGAAATCAGAAGAAACCTGGAGTAGCAATTCTCATGTCAGACAAAACAGACTTTAAAGTAAAGACTATTACAACAGACAACGAAGGACACTACATAATGATCAAGGGATCAATCCAAGAAAAACATATAACAACTGTAAATATTTATGCACCCAACATAGGAGCACCTCAATACATAAGGCAAATACTAACAGCCATAAAAAGGGAAATTGACAGCATCACAATCATCGAAAGGGACTTTAACACCCCACTTTCACCAATGGACAGAGCATCCAACATGAAAATAAATAAGGAAACAAGCTTTAAACGATACATTAAACAAGATGGGCTTAATTGATATTTATAGGACATTCCATCCAAAAACAACAGAACACACATTTTACTCAAACACGCATGGAACATTCTCCAGGATAGATCATATCTTGGGTCACATATCTATCCATGGTCAATTTAAGAAAATTGAAACTGTATCAAGTATCTTTTCCGACCACAATGCTATGAGACTAGATATCAATTACAGGAAAAGATCTTTAAAAAATACAAACACATGGAGGCTAAACAATACACTACTTAGTAACCAAGTGATCACTGAAGAAATCAAAGAGGAAATCAAAAAATACCTAGAAACAAATGACAATGGAGACACGATGACCCAAAACCTACGGGATGCAGCAAAAGCAGTTCTAAGAGGGAAGTTTATAGCAATACAATCCTACCTTAAGAAACAGGAAACATCTAAAATAAACAACCTAAACTTGCAGCTAAAGCAATTAGAGAAAGAAGAACAAAAAACCCCCAAAGTTAACAGAAGGAAAGAAATCATAAAGATCAGATCAGAAATAAATGAAAAAGAAATGGAGGAAATGATAGCAAAGATCAATAAAACTAAAAGCTGGTTCTTTGAGAAGATAAACGAAATTGATAAACCATTAGCCAGACTCATCAAGAAAAAAAGGGAGAAGACTCAAATCACTAAAATTAGAAATGAAAAAGGAGAAGTAACAACTGACAATGCAGAAATACAAAGGATTATGAGAGATTACTACAAGCAACTCTATGCCAATAAAATGGACAACCTGGAAGAAATGGACAAATTCTCAGAAAAGCACAACCTTCTGAGACTGAACCAGGAAGAAACAGAAAATATGAACAGACCAATCACAAGCACTGAAATTGAAACTGTGATTTAAAATCTTCCAGCAAACAAAAGCCCAGGGCCCGATGGCTTCACAGGGGAATTCTATCAAACATTTAGAGAACAGCTAACACCTATCCTTCTCAAACTCTTCCAAAATATAGTGGAGGGAGGAACACCCCCAAACTCATTCTACAAGGCCACCATCACCTTGATACCAAAACCAGACAAAGATGTCACAAAGAAAGAAAACTACAGGCCAACATCACTGATGAACATAGATGCAAAAATCCTCAACAAAATACTAGGAAACAGAATCTAACAGCACATAAAAAGGATCATACACCATGATCAAGTTGGGTTTATTCTAGGAATGCAAGGATTCTTCAATATATGCAAATCAATCAACGTGGTACACCATATTAACAAATTGAAGGAGAAAAACCATATGATCATCTCAATAGATGCGGAGAAAGCTTTTGACAAAATTCAACACCCATTTATGATAAAAACCCTGCAGAAAGTAGGCATAGAGGGAACTTTCCTCAACATAATAAATGCCATATATGACAAGCCCACAGCCAACATCCTCCTCAATGGTGAAGAACTGAAACCATTTCCACTAAGATGAGGAGCAAGATAAGGTTTCCCACACTCACCACTCTTTTTTCTTTTTTTTTTTTTTTGCGGTATGCAGGCCTCTCTCTGTTGTGGCCTCTCCTGTTGTGGAGCACAGGCTCCGGACACACAGGCTCAGTGGCCATGGCTCACAGGCCCAGCCGCTCTGTGGCATGTGGGATCTTCCCGGACCGGGGCACGAACCCATGTCCCCTACATCGGCAGGCAGACTCTCAACCACTGCACCACCAGGGAAGTCCTTACCACTGTTATTCCACATAGTTTTGGAAGTTTTAGCCACAGCAATCGGAGAAGAAAAGGAAATAAAAGGAATCCAAATCAGAAAAGAAGTAAAGCTGTCACTCTTTGCAGATGACATGATACTATACATAGAGAATCCTAAAGATGCTACCAGAAAACTACTAGAGCTAATCAATGAACTTGGTACAGTAGCAGGATACAAAATTAATGCACAGAAATCTCTGGCATTCTTTTATACTAATGATAAAAAATCTGAAAGTGAAAGTAAAAAAACACTCCCATTTACCACTGCAACAAAAAGAATAAAATATCTAGGAATAAACCTAACTAAGGAGACAAAAGACCTGTATGCAGAAAATTATAAGACACTGATTAAAGAAATTAAAGATGATACAAATAGATGGAGAGATATACCAGGTTCTTGGATTGGAAGAATCAATATTGTGAAAATGACTATGCTACCCAAAGCAATCTACAGATTCAATGCAACCCCTATCAAACTACCACTGGCATTTTTCACAGAACAGGAACAAAAAATTTCACAATTTGTTTGGAAACACAAAAGACCCCAAATGGCCAAAGCAATCTTGAGAACGAAAAATAGAGCTGGAGGAATCAGGCTCCCTGACTGCAGACTATACTACAAAGCTACAGTAATCAAGACAGTATGGTACTGGCACCAAAACAGAAATATAGATCAATAGAACAGATAGAAAGCCCAGAGATAAACCCACGCACATATGGTCACCTTATCTTTGACAAAGGAGGCAAAAATATACAATGGAGAAAAGACAGCCTCTTCAATAAGTGGTGCTTGGACAACTGGACAGCTACATGTAAAAGTAGGAAATTAGAACACTCCCTAACACCATACACAAAAATAAACTCAAAATGGATTAAAGACCTAAATGTAAGGCCAGACACTATCAAACTCTTCGAGGAAAACATAGGCAGAACACTCTATGACATAAATAACAGCAAGATCCTTTTTGACCCACCTCCTAGAGAAATGGAAATAAAAACAAAAATAAACAAATGGGACCTAATGAAACTTCAAAGCTTTTGCACAGCAAAGGAAACCATAAACAAGATGAAAAGACAATCCTCAGAATGGGAAAAAATATTTGCAAATGAGGCAACTGACATAGGATTAATCTCCAAAATTTACAAGCAGCTCATGCAGCTCAATAACAAAAAACACAAACAACCCAATCCAAAAATGGGCAGAAGACCTAAATAGACATTTCAGGAAAGAAGATATACAGATTGCCAACAAATACATGAAAGAATGTTCAACATCATTAATCATTAGAGAAATGCAAATCCAAACTACAATGAGATATCATCTCACACCAGTCAGAATGGCCATCATCAAAAAATCTAGAAACAATAAATGCTGGAGAGGATGTGGAGAAAAGGGAACACTCTTGCACTGCTGGTGGGAATGTGAATTGGTACAGCCACTATGGAGAACAGTATGGAGGTTCCTTAAAAAGCTAGAAATAGAACTACCATACGACCCAGCAATCCCACTCCTGGGCACATACCCTGAGAAAACCATAATTCAAAAAGAGTCATGTAGGGCTTCCCTGGTGGTGCAGTGGTTGAGAGTCCACCTGCCGATGCAGGGGACACGGGTTTGTGCCTCGGTCCGGAGGATCCCACGTGCTGCGGAGCGGCTGGGCCCATGGGCCATGGCCGCTGAGCCTGCACGTCCAGAACCTGTGCTCTGCAACGGGGGAGGCCACAACGGTGAGAGGCCCAGGTACCGCAAAAAAAAAAAAAAGAAAAAAAAAGGAATCATGTACCAAAATGTTCCTTGCAGCTCTATTTACAATAGCCAGGACATGGAAGCAACCTAAGTGTCCATCAACACATGAATGGATAAAGAAAATTGGCACATATATACAATGGAATATTACTGAGCCATAAAAAGAAACGAAATTGAGTTATTTGTAGTGAGGTGGATGGACCTAGAGTCTGTCATACAGAGTGAAGTAAGTCAGAAAGAGGAAAAGAAGTACCATATACTAACACATATATATGGAATCTAAGAAAAAAAAGTCATAAAGAACCTAGGAGTAAGACGGGAATAAAGATACACACCTATTAGAGCATGGACTTGAGGATATGAGGAGGGGGAAGGGTAAGCTGGGACAAAGCGAGAGAGAGGCGTGGACATATACACACTACCAAACGTAAGGTAGATAGCTAGTGGGAAGCAGCCGCACAGCACAGGGAGATCAGCTCGGTGCTTTGTGACTGCCTGGAGGGGTGGGATAGGGATGGTGGGAGGGAGGGAGACGCAAGAGGGAAGAGATGTGGGAACATATGTATATGTATAACTGATTCACATTGTTATAAAGCAGAAACTAAAACACCGTTGTAAAGCAATTATACTCTAATAAAGATGTTAAAAAAATACAAGACAGAGTGATAGAGATTAGATTATATCATAATTCTAACTTTGTATGGTTACTTGACGTTCTAGCATCATAACATTAAACAAATTAACTTTTAAAAAAAAAAGAAAATAACCAGAGCACAACCTTAAGAGAGACATATGTATGTAATGGCATTCCTGTTTGAAATGTCAGCAAACTGAGGCTCAGAGTAGTTAAGGTACTTGTTTCAGGTCACACAACCAGCACAAGGGAGCTGAGGGGTAAGAAAGTCAGACTTCAGTTCTGTTTTGCAGATGAAGGAGCTAAGGATCAAAGAAGAAATTAACACTTTTCTTCGAAAAGGTAGGCAATGATAAATGGTTGATCCAACAGCAGAAGGGAACAGGCAACAGAGGGTGGGAGCTGCCTGATACTGAGTTAGCAAAACAGAAAAGATTGCGCACAGATCAATAATTTGCAAAATTTTAAATGAGAAAGGCACTAACAGGTATTTACTGTTACAGTCTTTAATTTTACATATGTCTTTCACCATTAGTCTAAATTTTATTTTCCCCTAAGAATATATAAACAAAGATAAGAGTTAACATCTGGTCAACTGAGTGCTGCTATCTGAATGGTGTGCCTTCTAAACAAACATCACCCAGAAAAGCTGCAGACTACGTGATTTTAAAGGTGTGATGCAAAATTATCTCACACTCTCTAGCGACTCAGGAGCAAGGAGATTCCATGATTAACAACATGGAAGGGATTGCTAAAAGGTATCAAAGGAGGAATACTTTTAATTTATTTTTTAAAAAAAAAGACCTTAACCAGGAGAAGTGTGATTCTACTAAATAGCTCTACTTTTGTAGAAAGGTAGATCAGACTACATTATGCTCTAGTCCTGCTTCCATATGTTATCTGAAAAAATACCCCACTTAACTAAAAGTAGATACGGCATAAAGGTCCACCTAGCCTTGTTCTCCATCGTATCTGACCCTGGCACTTCCTGGCATATAGCAAATGCTCCATAAATTTTTGTTAACTAAGTCTACACCTGAGGAGCTACTATGTTTCAAACTCTATGTGCCAGAGAAGATACACAACATATGTATTTCATCCTTTCCTCAACCCTATGAGGTTGACATTATTATCATCCCCATTTCACAGATGAGGAAGCTGAGCTTACACAGCTAGCAAGTGGTGTGGCCAGCATGCATTCCATACAGTGTCATCTGTAGCCCTCTTGCCTCTCAGAGATCTAGGTGTCTTGGGCTCAAAGATCCACCAAATCTGTGGTCTTTAAGTCAAAGCTCTCCCTGAACCTTTTGCTAATTCATGGGAACCTGCATTCTCTCTCACACAGTGTCTATAGGGCCTCAGTTGTAAAGGCAACTGTGAGCAACACAGACTGTCTTGAAGATGACATGAGGAAGACGGAGGAGGTGCTTACATCACAAAACCTCCCAGCAAACAACTGAAAAATTCCTATTTAAGGTTTCTGTTTACTGTATGACTCCATTATATAACATTCTTGAAATGACAAAATCACAGAGCTGGAGAACAGATTAGTGGTTCCCAGAGGTTAGGGAGGGGGAAAGGAGGGAGGGGACTGTGGCTGGAAAGGCATCACTAGGGATCCTGATAATGGAACTGTTCCGTGTCTTGACTCTGGTGGTGGTCACGCCAACCTATACATGTGATAACAGTACACAGAACTAAACACACTCATGAGCACTTGCACACTCACACACGTGCACACAGATTCAAGTGAGTGTATGATAAACTGGTACAATCCCAAGAGGATCAGTGGATTGCGGCAACATCAATTTCCTGGTTGTAAAAGTGAACTATAGTTATATAAGACGTTACCACCCGGGGGAAAGTGGGTGAAGAGCATACGGGATCTCTCTGTATTATAACTTAGAACTGCGTGAGAACCTACAATTATCTCAAAAATTTTAATGGAAATATTAATAATTACATCATAGCCTTTGTTGTAATTTTTCTTCTCTATTCTCCAAATTACCAGTAATATTTTTTAGTGGCTTTACTAATTAAAGTAAAAAAAAATGTGTTGTTGAACATGTGAGTTGATTTTACGAATAGACAGGACATTAGCAAATGGAGATGGGGATAAGAAAGAAGGTATTTCAGACTGAAGGAGGAGGAGGACCAACAGCACAGAGGCAGGAAAGCAAAGGGCATGTGTGTTCAGGAAACAAAGAAAATCCCATGTGCACAGAAGGAGGAGTATGCGAGGAGCCTGGGCGAGGTAGGTAGAAAAAGGTGAGTAGGGTTGTATCATGAAGAAGTCTGTTCTGAAGGCACTGCGGGAAGAAGAGTGACTTGTATGGGGAGAGGCAGGGGAGTGATGTGTTCAGGGTGGAGCTCTGGGGAAAGAGGTCTGACCACAGGGTTGGGCAGGACAGACTGGAATGTTTGTGGACTGGAAGATATGAATGTCCAGGCAAGACTTAACAAGAAGGGATTAAGTCTAGAAACAAAGGGCCAATGTGCCAACACTGCAAAGAACGTGGACTGTGCGGATGAAACTCCCACTTGAGAAGGGAAATTCCAACAGGTATCACTAGAAAAATATTTGTGAAATCTGCATGTGTATTCCTAGATAAGAACAGAGGAAAAAACATATTTCTAAATTCCATTCTGTTATCAGATGGATAAGAAAATTCATGTCTACACTAGGTGAAATGACATAGGTAGTCGGAAATTAATACCTGATGTCTGGATTTCTATCCATTCCTCTAGCTCATATACAGACATATCTAAAACCAATTCTAAGCTCAGTTATTACTAACTTTTAGTCCTAGAATGTACTTCAAATTCACAGGCTCCAAAATTTCTCTTACGATTGTATTCTCTGGTAATCTCAATTTATTGTCCCGTGAATTTTAACACATACCTTTGCGAGAAAATAAAACAGAACCATATCACTAGACTATGGTTTATTCAGCCAAAATGAAATAAAAAATTTTTCTGAGTTGCTTTATAGGTTTATGAAGATGGTAACCAGGAAGCAATAATTTCCAATATTTCCCTCTACAGCCTTTCAAATACACTATAATAAAAGTGACCAAGGTCTCTTTTTAGATAGACAGCATTAATAACTTATAAGAGATCAGTGATAACCACTTATCACATAAATAAGCACTGTGGAGTTACAGAACTCCCAGATTAAATGAGAAGCATTTATTACACTTCTGCATTGCAGTAAAATGTTTGGTACACATTGTACAGAAAACCCAAAGGCAGCCGCCCACTGGTTTTTAATTAAGTGTCATTCCCACTGAGTTAATAAGCATGCTATCAATAATGTGACTTTCCTTTAAAGTTTTGATAATAATTGTTCAAGCTATACTTTGTAATTACTGTTAACAGGTTTGATAAAATTCTCTAATTGCCACGCTCTTCTTGACTAACAACTGAATGTACTTCTCCTTCTGTGTCCAAGAACAATCAGTCTTTTTATTTCTAGAGCCTTAATAAAAACAGATCATGTGAAATTGATGTTCACCCTGAGAATAATATACAACCGGGAAGTTCAATCTTGAAACACAAACAGATTGCTTTGCTGATGAAGGAATAAGTACTACGGAGATTCAAAGCAACTCCAGTTTCCTGAGTGCTTCTTTTGTATCAGGCACTGTGGAAGAAGCATTGTCATGAGTGTTCACTGTAAATAAGAATCCATACACTATACAGAGGCATAAACTGAGACACAGAGAAACTAGCTACCTGGCCCAAGGTCCCACAGCTAGTCAGTGGAGCCAGAGCCCCAAAGCCTGTGCCCTTTCCATAGCTCACCAATTCCCTGTGTTGGACAGGAACTTTGTCCACTCACTGGAAGAATGAAGAAGACAGGAGCTGGCTCCAGATGAACCATGGCTTGGATGATATCACATCCACTTGTCTCTGATAGTGCTCTGCCAGCAGGAGGCACTCAAAACATGTTTGTTAACCGTATGGACTTCCTAGTTACCAGTTTAACAGAAGTGTGACAGCATCATGCCCATTCGCCTCACCTCTGTGCCCTCTACTCTGTACTGCACAGGGGCCAAAAACACAGCACCAGTGCCCAGTGTGGCCAGTGACCAAGCGAATCTGCCCAGGGCTTCCAGTTAGGGGTGGTCAACCACTGACCAACCCACCTGCGATAATCACCAGTATTCAGCTTGACCCAGGTTTCTGCGTTCCCAGCAGGATCAGCCCAGGCTGAAACAGACGCATTAGGGTAGTGACGAGCTGATTTCTGTTAACTCCAAGCGTTTTTTAACAGTTGATGATCCAAGTCCTTTAACAACCAATGAAAACAAATGTCAATTATGTTGGTCAAGATGATCTTTAACTAGATTGAAAGAAAGCTTCAGGTAGCTCCGTGGGGTCATCAGGTGGGCTTATCCACTTTTATCTAATTGCCTAAGAATAACACCTCTTGAAAAACACCCAGCCTTCTCAATTCAGTTTACTTCAATTCAACTAAGTTCAGGTAAATTGATCATGTGTTCACAACCTACCTGGCTCTGTTTCAGGCACTGGAAATACAAAGATGAATTAAACATTATTCCCTTTCAGGAGTTTGTAGTCTTGTAGGGACCCAGTCATGTTTATAACTAATAGGGGAGATTGAAACCAATGCTTAATAATAACATCAGAAACGAGCTATGATCCCAAAAAGAGGACAATGGGAAGAATACAAGGATCTAATTCTTACATTGAATTTATTATGTGCAATGCACTGAACTAGGTGCTTTCATATTCACCTTTCTCTTTCATTCTTCACAACAACCCTAAGAGGTAACAATTTCTATCCCATTTTTTAGAGGAGCAAAATAAGCCTCATAGCAGTTGAACACCTGGCCTGTGGTCACATGACTATGACTGACAGAGCCAGGATGCCCACCCATTCATTCTAAAGCACATGCTCTTCCATTGCTGACTTCACACAGCCAGGATTTTTTCTGAGAGTATCACGAGATCAGGAGGAAACAAGATGGCAGAGTAGAAGGACGTGCTCTCGCTCCCTCTTGCGAGAACACCAGAATCACAACTAGCTGCTGGACAATCATCGACAGGAAGACACTGGAACTCACCAAAAAAGATACCCCACATCCAAAGACAAAGGAGAAGCCACAATGAGATGGCAGGAGGGGCGCAATCACAGTAAAATCAAATCCCATAACTGGTGGGTGGGTGACTCACAGACTGGAGAACACATACCAAAGAAGTCCACCCACTGGAGTGAAGGTTCTGAGCCCCATGTCAGGCTTCTGAACCTGGGGGTCCAGCAACGGGAGGAGGAATTCCTAGAGAATCAGACTTTGAAGTCTAGTGGGAATTGACTGCAGGACTTCGACAGGGCTGGGGGAAACAGACTCCACTCTTGGAGGGCACACACAAAGTAGTGTGTGCATCAGGACCCAGAGGAAGGAGCAGTGACCCCAGAGAAGACTGAACCAGACCCACTTGCTAGTGTTGGAAGGTCTCCTGCAGAGGCAGGGGGTGGCTCTGTTTCGCCATGGGGACAAGAACACTGGCAGCAGAAGTTCTGGGAAGTACTCCTTGGCGTGAGCCCTCCCAGAGACTGTCATTAGTCCCACCAAAGAGCTCACGTAGGCACCAGTGTTGGGTTGCCTCAGGCCAAACAACCAACAGGGAGGGAACCAATAGTCAAGTGGATTAAAGTTTTACTGAGCTCTGCCCACCAGAGCAACAGTCAGCTCTACCCACCACAAGTCCCTCCTATCAAGCCCCTTAGATAGCCTCATCCACCAGAGGGCAGACAGCAGAAGCAAAAAGAACTACAATCCTGCAGCCTGTGGAACAAAAACCACATTCACAGAAAGACAGACAAGGTGAAAAGGCAGAGCGCTATATACCAGATGAAGGAACAAGACAAAACCCCAGAAAAACAACTAAATGAAGTGGAGATAGGCAACCTTCCAGAAAAAGAATTCAGAATAATGATAGTGAAGATGATCGAGGACCTCAGAAAAAAATTGGAGGCAAAGATCGAGAAGATGCAAGAAATGTTTAACAAAAACCTAGAAGAATTAAAGTTCAAACAAACAGAGATGAACAATACAATAACTGAAATGAACAATACAATAACTGAAATGAAAAATCAATAGCAGAATAACTGAGGCAGAAGAATGGATAAGTGACCTGGAAGACAGAATGGTGGAATTCACTGATGTGGAAGAGACTAAACGAAAGAGAATGAAAAGAAATGAAGACAGCCTAAGAGACCTCTGCAACAACATTAAAGGCAACAACATTCGCATTATAGGGTTCCCAGAAGGAGAAGAGAGAGAAAAGGGACCAGAGAAAATATTTGAAGAGATTATAGTCGAAAAATTCCCTAACATGGTAAAGGAAATAGCCACCAAAGTCCAGAAAGCACAGTGAGTCCCATACACGATAAACCCAAGGAGAAACATGCCAAAACACATAGTAATCAAATTGTCAAAAATTACAGACAAAGAAAAATTATTGAAAGCAGCAAGGGAAAAATGACAAATAACATACAAGGGAACTCCCACAAGGTTAACAGCTGATTTCTCAGCAGAAACTCTACAAGCCAGAAGGGAGTGGCATGAGATACTTAAAGTGATGAAAGTAAAGAACCTACAACCAAGTTTACTCTACCCAGCAAGGATCTCATTCAGATTCAATGGAGAAATCAAAAGCTTTAGAGACAAGCAAAAGCTAAGAGAATGGAGCACCAACAAACCAGCTCTACAACAAATGCTAAAGGAACTTCTCTAAGTGGGAAACACAAGAAAAGAAAAGGACCTACAAAAACAAACCCAGAACAACTAAGAAAATGGTCATAGGAACATACATATCGATAATTACCTTAAATGCAAATGGATTAAAGGCTCCAACCAAAAGACACAGACTGGCTGAATGGATACAAAAACAAGACCCGTATATATGTTGTCTACAAGAGACCCCCCTTCACACCTAGGGACACATACAGACTGAAAGTGAGGGGATGGAAAAAGATATTCCATGCAAATGGAAATCAAAAGAAAGCTGGAGTAGCTATACCCATATCAGATAAAATAGACTTTAAAATAAAGAGTGATACAAGAGACAAGGAAGGACACTACATAATGATCAAGGGATCAATCCAAGAAGCAGATATAAAAATTATAAATATATATGTAGCCAACATAGACAAACCTCAATACATAAGGCAACTGCTAACAGCTATAAAAGAGGAAATCGACAGTTACACAATAATAGTGGGGAATTTTAACACCTCACTTACACCAATGGAAAGATCATCCAAATTGAAAATAAATAAGGAAACAGAAGCTTTAAATGACCCAATAGACCAGATAGATTTAATTGATATTTATAGGACATTCCATCCAAAATCAGTGGATTACACTTTCTTCTCAAGTGTGCACAGAATTTTCTCCAGGATACATCACATCTTAGGTCACAAATCAAGCCTCAGTAAATTTAAGAAAATTGAAATCATATCAATCATCTTTTCTGATCACAATGCTATGAGATTAGAAACGAACTCAGGGAAATAACGTAACAAACACACGCAGGCTAAACAATACATTACTAAAAAACCAAGAGATCACTGAATAAATCAAACAGGAAATCAAAAAATACCTAGAGACAAATGACAATGAAAACACGACAATCCAAAACCTATGCAATGCAGCAAAAGCAGTTATAAGAGGGAAGTTTATAGCTATACAAGCCTACCTCAAGAAACAAGAAAAATCTCAAGTAAACTATCTAACCTTACGCTTAAAGGAACTAGAGAAAGAAGAAAAAACAAAACCCAAAGTTAGCAGAAGGAAAGAAATCATAAAGATCAGAGCAGAAATAAAGGAAAAGAAACAAAGAAAACAATAGCAAAGATCAATAAAACTAAAAGCTGCTTCTTTGAGAAGATAAACAAAATTGATAAACCATTAGCCAGACTCATCAGGAAAAAGAGGGAGAGGACTCAAATCAATAAAATTAGAAATGAAAATGGAAAAGTTACAGCAGACACAGCAGAAATACAAAGCATCCAACGAGACTACTACAAGCAACTCTATGCCAATAAAATGGACAACCTGGAAGAAATGGACAAATTCTTAGAAAGGTATAACCTTCCAAGACTGAACCAGGAAGAAATAGAAACTATGAACAGACCAATCACAAGTATTGAAATAGAAACTGTGATTAAAAATCTTCCAACAAACAAAAGTCCAGGACCAGGTAGCTTCACAGGTGAATTCTATCAAACATTTAGAGAACAGCTAACACCCATCATTCTCAAAGTCTTCCAAAAAATTGCAGAGGAAGGAACACTCCCAAACTCATTTTATGAGGCCACCATCACTCTGATTCCAAAACCAAAGATACTACAAAAAAAGAAAATTACAGACCAATATCACTGATGAATATAGATGCAAAAATCCTCAACAAAATACTAGGAAACAGAATCCAACAACATATTAAAAGGATCATACACCACGATCAAGTGGGATTTATCCCAGGGATGCAAGGATTCTTCAATATACACAAATCAATGTGATACACCATATTAATAAATTGAAGAATAAAAACCACATGATATTTCAGTAGATGCAGAAAAAGCCTTTGACACAATTCAACACCCATTTGTGATAAAAACTCTCCAGGAAGTGGGCATACAGGGAACCTACCTCAACATAATAAAGGCCATATACGACAAACCCACGGCAAACATCATTCTCAATGGTGAAAAACTGAAAGCATTTCCTCTAAGATTAGGAACGAGACAAGGATGGCCACTCTCAACACTATTATTCAACATAGTTTTGGAAGTCCTAGCCATGGCAATCAGAGAAGAAAAAGAAATAAAAGGAATACAAATTGGAAAAGAAGTAGTAAAACTGTCACTGTTTGCAGATGACATGATACTATACATAGAGAATCCTAAAAATGCCACCAGAAAACTACTAGAGCTAATCAATAAATTTGTAAAGTTGCAGGATACAAAATTAATGCACAGAAATCTCTTGCATTCTGATACAGTAATGATGAAAAATCTGAAAGAGAAATTATGGAAACACTCCCATTTACCACTGCAACAGAAAGGATAAAATACCCAGGAATAAACCTACCTAGGGAGATAAAAGACCTGTATGCAGAAAACTATAAGACATTGATGAAAGAAATTAAAAATGATACCAACAGATGGAGAGATATACCATGTTTTTGGATTGGAAGAATCAATATTGTGAAAATGACTATACTACCCAAAGCAATCTACAGATTCAACGCAATCCCTATCAAATTACCAATGGCATTTTTTACGGAACTAGAACAAATCATCTTAAAATTTGTATGGAGACACAAAATAACCCAAATAGCCAAAGCAGTCTTGAGGGGAAAAAAGGAGCTGGAGGAATCAGACTCCCTGACTTCAGACTATACTATAAAGCTACAGTAATCAAGACAATATGGTACTGGCACAAAAACAGAAACATAGATCAATGGAACAAGATAGAAAGCCCAGAGATAAACCCCACACACCTATGGTCAACTAATCTATGACAAAGGAGGCAAAGATATACAATGGAGAAAAGACAGTCCTTCAATAAGTGGTGCTGGGAAAATCTTACAGCTACACATAAAAGAATGAAATTAGAACACTCCCTAACACCACACACAAAAATAAATTCAAAATGGATTCAAGACCTAAATGTAAGACTGGACACTATAAAACTCTTAGAGGAAAACATAGGAAGAACACTCTTTGACATAAATCACAGCAAGATCTTTTTTGATCCACCTCCTAGAGTAATGGAAATAAAAAGAAAAATAAGCAAATGGGACCTAATGAAACTTCAAAGCTTTTGCACAGCAAAGGAAACCATAAACAAGACTAAAAGACAACCCTCAGAATGGGAGAACATATTTGCAAACGAATCAATGGACAAAGGATTAATCTCCAAAATACAGAAACAGCTCATGCGCCTCAATATTGAGGAAACAAACAACCCAATCCAAAAATGGGCAGAAGACCTAAATAGACATTTCTCCAAAGAAGACATACAGATGGCCGAGAAGCACATGAAAAACTGCTCAACATCGCTAATTATTAGAGAAATGCAAATCAAAACTACAATGAGGTATCACCTCACACCAGTTAGAATGGGCATCATCAGAAAATCTACAAACAACAAATGCTGGAGAGCATGTGGAGAAAAGGGAACCCTCTTGCATTGTTGGTGGGAATGTAAATTGATCCAGCCACTATGGAGAACAGTATGGAGGGTACTTAAAAAACCAAAAATAGAATTACCATATGATCCAGCAATCCCACTACTGGGCATATACCCAGAGAAAACCATAATTCAAAAAGACACATGCACCCCAATGTTCATTGCAGCACTATTTATAATAGCCAGGTCATGGAAGCAACCTAAATGCCCATCAACAGACGAATGGATAAAGAAGATGTAGTACATATATACAATGGAATCTTACTCAGCCATAAAAAGGAACGAAATTGAGTCATTTGTTGAGACGTGGACGGATCTACAGACTGTCATACAGAGTGAAGTAAGTCAGAAAGAGAAAAACAAGTATCGTATATTAACGTGGAACCTAAAAAAATGGTACAGATGAACCAGTTTGCAGGGCAGAAGTTGAGACACAGATGTAGAGAACAAATGTATGGACACCAAGGGGGGAAAACCGTGGGGGTGTGGGGATGGTGGTGTGATGAATTGGGCGATTGGGATTGATATGTAATCACTGATGTGTATAAATTGATGACTGATAATAACCTGTAATATAAAACAAACAAAAAAACAACTAATACTAAACTTTCTTTGGGTTATTTGTATGGAAATATCTTAATATAAATGTTTCAGACATTACATGAAATTTCTAAAAATCTTACATGTTCTGGTATAATGTTATAAGTCATAATTCTAGTTATTACTTTAAAACGTATATCTCAGAAATAACTAAATTTCCTTGTCAATTACATTATTACGAACTTTCATCAAATCTTTAACTGTGGTCATTTTTAAGTCTTTTGTCACTTACAGACAGTTCTGGGTGTACTCTGATGCTTTTGCAAAAATGTTCCTATAAAAGGGTTTCATCTTCAAGGAATTCATGGAAAAGACTCTGACAAGTACATGTTCCTGGTAACTGACTATACTGCTGAACTGAATGAATAAGCATTTTCAGAACTCTAATGGAAAACTGATGAATTCATAAAAGTGCTAACAAAAGATCAAGATGAAAAAAATTAATTACATGGGACTGAGTGAACTGATGAGAATGATTATAATTTTTTGACTTTCTGTTTGAATAAAAAAAATCCCACAAGGACTCAGAGGCAAAAAATATACAAATCAATTTTCACTGTTAAGTAAAGGGGTTGTTACAGTGGAGGATTACTGGACTGAATGTCAATATTATGACATAGTATGAGTGTGTTTCGTGTTTGGTAATTGCAATCATTGTTGCTTTTGTTGTGGTCATCCGTTTACAATGCTTGGTGTCAGTTTATTTATCTCTTGTAAAAATAAAATACAGTGTGTGTGTGGGAAAAAAAAAGATAGCAGTATCTGGCTTTCCCATCAGAACTTACTCTAAAAAAAAAAAAAAAAGAATAGTTTCACGAATGACAGGGGTGTCAGATTCATAAGTGAGATTTCAAAAGAAGGAGGTTGAGGAAAGGGCTGTTCAGACATCAGTAATGAGCCGATCCTTTCTCTCAGAATAAGGTGTTGCCATACTTGTAGCCTCAGATCACCCCAGGTCTGAGTGTAAGGAGTGTTCCCACTTTCCATTAGTCTCTGCTACAATCCTACTCCCGCCTGGTTAGAATACTCTTCCTACCCTGGTGGCCCTGCTACAGCTGGACGTCCCCCAGATTGGTGGTCCCACTGTGTGTCAAGACTGCCATGAATCAGGTCCAGGTTTGGTCTGGCTGAGCCAAATTGGTACCCTGAAATGTGGAATGTTGTTATATCTTCCAAGGACAGCCTTAAGAAACACCTCACATGGTAGTGCAGAGGTTTAGAACAGGGAGTATGGTCGGATAACAGGGGACTGAATCTTGGCTATGTCAATTACCAGATCTGTGACCTTGCCTTTTCTTTTAAACTTTAGGTTTAGAACTGTTTTAGGTCTACCAAAAAAAAAAAAAGCAAAGACAGAATGGAGAGTTCCCATATACCCCACACCCAGTTATCCTTATCATTAATATCTTACATTAGTATGGTTCATTTGTTGCAATTAATAAACCAATATTGATACATTCTTATTAATGAAAGCTCATGCTTTATTCAGATTGCCTTAGCTTTTACTTAATGTCCTGTTTCTGTTCCAGGATCCCATCCAGGATGACACAGTACAGTCGGTCTTCATGTCTCCTTAGGCTCCTCTTAGCTGTCACAGTTTCTCAGACTTCCCTTGTTTTTGATGACCTTGACAGTTTTGAGGAGGATTAATCAGTTATTTTGTAGAATGTCTCTCGGTTGGGATTTGGCTGACGTTTTCTTCATGATTAGTCTTTTGTTTGGGGGAGGAAGATCACAGAGGTAAAGCACCATTTTCATCACATCATACCAAGGGAACATACTGTCAGTATGACTTATTCATGTTGATGACTACTGATGTTGGCCTTGACCACCTGGCTGAGGTAGGGTTTGTCAGGTTTCTCTACTATACGGCTACTCTTTTTCTCCCCTTCTCCACAATGGACTCTTTGCAAGGCAGTCCCTATGTGTAGCCCATGCTAAAAGAATGGGTATTTTGCCTTTCTGTGCCTAAGTTTCCTCATTTGTAAAACTGGGGATAATAACAGAACGTATTTTGTAGACATGTTGCACAGATTGAGTTAATACATGTAAAGCATTTAGAACAGTGTCCAGCACAGAATAAAGAGTATTTACAGCTCTTATTGTTATATTCTTTTTATACCAGCTTCCTTGTAGAAAAGCACACTGAAATAGTCATTCGTATATTTATTCATTCATCCATTTAACCAACATGTTTTGAGCACCTGCTATGTGCCAGGCACAGTGCTAGACCCTGGGGTTACAATGCTGAGCAAAACCAAATACATCTCCTGACCTACAGAACATAAAGAGAGAGAGATTAATGAAGTAATCACACCAATGAACATATACTTCCAAATAGTGAGAAGTGCAATGATGAAAAGTCACGTGGTGCTATGAGGGCATGTTTCAGGAGAACCTACTTATTTCTCCCCTGAAGAAGTGACAGTTGAGCAGGCAGCTGAAGGATGGAGCCCTGGGGGACACATGACTAAGGAAGCACCTGTGAGAAGGACAGGATGACTAGGGTGTAGAGAGTGAGGTGGAGGGTGGCATGATGGGAGGCTGGACAGGTAGGCAGGGCCAGACCAGGTGGAGCCTGTGGACCACACCTTTGGTATTTATCCATAGTAGCCATTGCAGATTTTCAAGAATTGCAGATTTTCAAGAATTGCAGATTTTCAAGGAGTGATGTGATTCGATATCAGTTTCAAAAAGATTACTCTGGCCACAGAGCAGAGTTGGGATTGGTTGGTGTCAGAGTAGATGTGGGGAGACCAAGCTACTGCAGTAATCCACGTGGGAGTGATGGTAAATTGCACCAGATGGGTGCCCACAAAGAAATGAGAAGTGGAAGGACTCCGGAGCACCTAGTCACAAACTGGAAATGAGAGGGGAGGGAGCCAGAGTATGAAGCCTGACTCTACCTTTCTGTCTTGGGGAATTAGATGGCAGGCAGTGATGTTTAGGGAAAGTGGGACACTGAAAGGAGACACAGTGAATGAAAGGATGAGGCAAGAGTGTAAAAGAGATTGGGGGGGCCAGGTGGTGTAGGACCCTGAAGACCACCTGAAGGAGTTTGTACTTCATACAGTAGACCTAGGAAAGATAGGAACATTTTATGCTGGCCTGTTCCTGACATTCTTTTGGCCCAAGGCAAGAGTCTAGATAGCTTCTAATTCCATATATCCTAAAGCTTTTCTTCATCCCACCAACTCAAAGACAGGCAACCTCTACCCTCAAGGGGTCTCCAGCTTCTCAGCCCTGTTGGCAATGCCCTTTTACGTTTTTTAAAAGAACCTGAGGCTGGAAGGTTAAAGTTTAGACTTCTCAAACTCTTGGAGTTTGGTACTTGAATGTAGAGATGTGGGGAGAGTCAGCCCCAGGATCTGGCCTACCTGCCCCTTCTATTCTCACCCTCAAACCCACCTGTGCCGTGAAGGACCTCAAGTGCACGTCTATGGACAGTCCAACCCACTCATTCAAGCTCCCACCCACCATCACCACCCCCAGGAAAAGCAGCTGTCCCTTGGCCACCCCCACACAGATCCTAGATGCCAAGTGGGCAGGAGTATCCAGAATCCTGGTCATCTGCAGTGAGGGCTGTAAGAGGGACATGTATTCCAAGGGCCTGGTGTGAACTTTTCTCCCACCTGGTGCTTATTTTATTTCAATGACACTCTCCATTAGCACCACTATTGTATTACTTTGAGCATAACTTACTTGCTGACTGTCACATTTAAAATCTACTATTTTGAAAGAAGGGGGAAGATGTCATGTCCCAACCTTTCCAAATCTGATGACTGACTGAGATAAACGCTGCTTCCCATTGAAAGTTCAAATAAAGGAAAAACCATCATAATAATAAACATCGTCACCATTCATCTCAGTGGTAATTACCATTCATGTCAACCCCCCTCAAGATTTAAACTCTAGTTAAAATGCAGGAAGCTGAACAGATTGAAGAATGTAGCTTATTTACTTCCAAAGTGAAAGTGCCATTCTACAACCCAAAGACTTTAAGACAAACCTGACAGCCTAAATTACTCCCTACCAAAGGAAATGGTTTTGATAGAATAAGACATTAATAAACAATCTGGATTTTCCTCATTTATTTTCACTTTATTTATTTGTAATTTCTACTCTATATTTCAAAAGGCAGCTTACAATAAAAATCCATATACAGCAGCAGATAGTTAAGAGTGAAGTGAAGAAAAATATCTCAGGAGCTATTTAGAGGGAAAGAAATAATTTAATCATGAATCTGAAATCAGACATTATTCATATGAGCACTAAATTGGCTCTGAGTTTCCCAGCAGCCAAGGGAAAAAAAAAAAAAACTGGGAGGAGGACCACATACTTCTCAAAGACTGTTAAGGAGCATATTCTCAAGTTCTTTAAAAGAGACACACTTCCTGCTGCCACCAAAGTCATATCAAACAGTACTTCCAAGTAGCAACATTGAGGGTTGTAAAAATTTCTCCATTTCATTATTGGTCCTGCATATAACCTAAATGGGTAACAAGAAGACATATTTGTTAAGAATAAGCTCTTGCCCTGGAGTAGCAATACTCATATCAGAAAAAAATAGACAAAAATAAAGACTGTTATAAGAGACAAAGAAGGACACTACATAACAATCAAGGGATCAATCCAAGAAGAAGATATAATAATTGTAAGCATCTATGCACCCAACATAGGAACACCTCAATATATAAGGCAAATACTAACAGCCATAAAGGGAGAAGTCAACAGTAACACAATAATAGTGGGGGACTTTAACACCCCACTTTCGTCAATGTACAGACCATCCAGACAGAAAATCAATATGGAAACACAGGCCTTAAATGACACATTAGACCAGATGGACGTAATGGATATTCATAGAACACTCCATCCAAAATCAGAAGAATACACATTCCTCTCAACTGCACATGGAACATCCTGCAGGACTGACCACATCCTGGGCTACAAAGCGAGCCTCGGTAAATTTAAGAAAATTGAAATCATATCAAGCATATTTTCTAACCACAATGCTATGAGATTAGAAATAAACTATAAAAAAAGTATAAAAAACACAAACACATGGAGGCTAAACAATATGCTACTAAACAAACAATGGATCACTGAAGAAATCAAAGAGGAAATCAAAAACTACTTAGAGAAACAACAATCCAAAACCTATGGGATACAGCAAAAGCAGTTCTAAGAGGAAAGTTTATAACAATACAATCTTACCACAGGAAACAAGAAAAATCTCTAAATAAACAACCTAACCTTACACCTAAAGCAACTAGAGAAAGAAGACCAAACAAAACCAAAAGTTAATAGAAGGAAAGAAATCATAAAGATCAGAGCAGAAATAAATTAAATTAGAGACAAAGAAGACAATAGCAAAGATCAATGAAACTAAAAGCTGCTTCTTTGAAAAGATAAACAAAATTGATAAACCTTTAATCAGACTCATCAAGAAAAAAAGGGAGAGGATTCAAATCAATAAAATTGGAAATGAAAAAGGAGAAGTTACAACTGACACCACAGAAGGATAAGAGACTACTATATGCAACTGTATGCCAATAAAATGGAAGAAATGGACAAATTCTTAGAAAGGTAGTCTCCCAAGACTGAACCACAAAGAATTAGAAAATATGAACAGGCCAATCACAAGCACTGAAATTGAAACTGTAATTTAAAAACTCCCAGCAAACAAAAGCCCAGGGCCTGATGGCTTCACAGAACTCTAGCAAACATTTAGAGAAGAGCTAACACCTATTCTTCTGAAACTGTTCCAAAAAATTGCAGAGGAAGGAAAACTCCCAAACTCATTCTATGAGGCCACCATCACCCTGGTACCAAAACCAGACAAAGATACCACTAAAAAAGAAAATTACAGGCCAGTATCACTGATGAACATAGATGCAAAAATCCTCAACAAAATACTAGCAATTCAAATCCAACAACACATTAAAAGAATCATACACCATGATCAAGTGGGATTTATCCCAGGGATGCAAGAATTTTTCAATATCCACAAATCCATCAGTGCGATATACCACATCAACAAACTGAAGAATAAAAACCATATGATCATCTCAATAGATGCAGAAAAAGCTTTTGATAAAATTCAACACCAATTTATGATAAAAACTCTCCAGAAAGTGGGCATACAGGGAACCTACCTCAACATAATAAAGGCCATATACGACAAACCTATAGCATCATGCTCAATGGTGAAAAGCTGAAAGCATTTCCTCTAGGATCAGGAACAAGACAAGGATGCCCACTCTCACCACATTTATTCAACATAGTTTTGGAAGTCCTAGCTATGCAATCAGAGAAGAAAAAGAAATAAAAGGAATACAAATTGGAAAAGAAGAAGTAAAACTATCACTGTTTGCTGATGACATGATACTATACATAGAAAATCCTAAAGACCCTACCAGAAAACTACTAGAGCTCATCAATGAATCTGGTAAAGTTGCAGGATAGGAAATTAATACAGAGAAATCTGTTGCATTTCCATACACTAACAATGAAAGATCAGAAAGAGAAATTCAACAATCCCATTTACCATTTCATCAAAAAGAATAAAACACCTAGGAATAAACCTACCTAAGGAGGCAAAAGACCTTTACTCTGAAAACTATAAGATGCTGATGAAAGAAATCAAAGAAGACACAAACAGATGGAAAGATATCCCATATTCTTGGATTAGAAGAATAAATATTATCAAAATGACTATACTACTCAAGGCAATCTACAGATTCAATGCAATCCCTATCAAATTACCAATGGCATTTTTCACAGAACTAGAACAAAAAATCTTAAAATTTGTATGGAGACACAAAAGACCCCAAATAGCCAAAGCAATCTGGAGAAAGAAAAATGGAGCCGGAGGAATCAGGCTCTCTGACTTCAGACTGTACTACAAAGCTACAGTCATCAAAACAGTATGGTACTGGCACAAAAAATAGAACTATAGATCGATGAACAGGATAGAAAGCCCAGAAATAAATCCATGCACGTATGGTCAATTAATCTATTACAAAGGAGTCAAGACTATACAATAGTGGAAAGGCAGTCTCTTCAACAAATGGTGCTGGGAAACCTGGACAGGTACATGTAAAAAAATTGAAATTAGATCATTCTTTAACACCATACACAAAAATAAGCTCAAAATGTATTAAAGACCTAAATGTGAGACCGGACACTATAAAACTCCTAGAGGAAAACATAGGCATAACACTCTCTGACACAAATTGCAGCAATGTCTTTTCCAATCCATCTCCCAGAGTAATGGAAATAAAAACAAAAATAAACAAGTGGGACCTAATTAAACTCAAAAGCTTTTGCACAGCAAAGGAAACCATAAACAAAATGAAAAGACAACCCACAGATTGGGAGAAAATATTTTCAAATGAGGTGACCAACAAGGGATTAGCCTCCAATATTTATAAACAGCTCATGTGGCTTAATATCAGTAAAACAAACAACCCAATCAAAATATGGGTAGAAGATCTAAATAGACATTTTTCCAAGTAAGACATATGGATGGCCAAGAGGCACATGAAAAGATGTTCAACATCTCTAATAACCAGGGAAAAGCAAATCACAACTACAGTGAGATATCACCTCACACCAGTCAAAATGGCTATCATCAAAAAATCCACAAACAATAAATGCTGGAGAGGGTATGGAGAGAAGGGGACCCTCCTACACTGTTGGTGGGAATGTAAATTGGTACAGCCACTATGGAGAACAGTATGGAGGTTCCTTAAAAAACTAAAAATAGAGCTATCATATGACCCTGCAATCCCACTCCTGGGCATATATCCAGAGAAAAACATGTTCCAAAAGGATACATGCACCCCAATGTTCATTGCAGCACTGTTTACAATAGCCAAGACATGGAAGCAACCTAAATGTCCATCAATAGAGGAATGGATAAAGAAGATGTGGTACATATATACAATGGAATATTACTCAGCCATAAAAAAGAATGAAATAATACCATTTGCAGCAACATGGATGGACCTAGAGATTGTCATACTGAGTGAAGTAAGTCAGACAGAGAAAGAAATATCATATGATATTGCTTATATGTGGAATCTAAAAAGAAATGATACAAATGAACATATTTACAAAACAGAAATGGACTCAAAGACTTAGAGAATGATCTTATGGTTACCGTGGGGGAAAGGTGGAGGGAAGGGATAATTAGGGAGTTTGAGACTGACATGTACACACTGCTATATTTAAAAAGGATAACCAACAAGGACCTACTGTATAGCACAGGGAACTCTGCTCAAAGTTATGTGGCAGGCTGGATGGGAGGGGAGTCTGAGGGAGAATGGATACATGTATATGTATGGCTGAGTCGCTTTGCTGTGCACCTGAAACTATCACATTGTTCATCAACTATACTCCAATATAAAATAAAAAGTTAAAAGAAAAAGAATGATAAAAAAAAAAGAATAAGCTACTGCCGAGCACATGCTTCCTGAAGAACTGGACTGCTACAGGGAGCAGTATTAGGGAACCCAGAATATGGACAGCCAGTTAGTCTCTGATGCTCTCAGCCACACATCGGTTTACCCTGGAGCATCTGGTAACCAACATAAGACTGAGCTTTACGTGCTTGTGCTTCTGTTAACTAGAAAATATGTTTTAAAAGGTCTATATTTTAAGAGGAAATACACATATAAAGAATTTCGACCTCAAAGCAAATATAGCTTAATTTATAATGCCAGTTATAAGAGATCTCAGCAGCCAACTTGAACCCAGACAAAAACTCAATCTTCACATAAGAACTTCCATGTGAGCCCAGTACAGAAAAAGAGGTGATGGCTTTGCTGCTCTGGTTAATGAAAGTGGGAGCTCCAAACCCTACGTCTCTCTGCCTCACTCCAGAAGGAATGAGGCCACATAGGGGAAGGAGGAGAAGGATCAGTATTGAGGTTTTGCATAAGATTTTGATTAGAAAGAGGATCATATTGCTTTTTTTTTTTTTTTTTTTTGGTACGCGGGCCTCTCACTGTTGTGGCCTCTCCCGGTGCGGAGCACAGGCTCCGGACGCGCAGGCTCAGCGGCCATGGCTCACGGGCCCAGCCGCTCCGCGGCACGTGGGATCCTCGCGGACCGGGGCACGAACCCGTGTCCCCTGCATCGACAGGCGGACTCTCAACCACTGCGCCACCAGGGAAGCCCCATATTGCTTAATTTTTAAAAACAATTGCGCTCTACAAAATCTATTGGAACAAAGCAATAGTAACAACATTCTAAAGACCTTTACAGTTGACATATCTCTAGTCTCCTTTTTCTTGGTTTGAATTGGTTTGAATGGGTCACTTATACATTGGTTCTTCATCCAAGGCAAAGAGAGCTGGGAGACCTGACCACCTACCCCTGCTTGATCCTACTGCCAAATTTCTTCATCTTTATCTAAGCGTCAGGAACACAGCAGGAGGAGGCAGAAAACGAGAGGAAATGGCAAAGCCAAGATAACGTGATTATTGTTTCTTGGGCAGTTTAAGAAACCACGTGCAGCTTCGACATCCCGGGCTTCTACTTGCAGAGGTACAAAGAGGCCAAGGTTTGCTCACCAATATTTCAGCTCCTCTTTCATTAAGTTGAGGGTACAAAGGAGCTCAGAATTTCGTCCAAAGAAACTACTTAAAACCATTTAGAAACAAGAAGTCTTGCATGAAATTAAACCTACGTTACTGATAAGTGCAAAATATAAAAGAATTATTCACACACCAAAGAACCCCAGAAAATACCATGTACTGTTTCTGTGGCGAGACTACCCAGAAACCCAATGCATTCAGAGAACTGGAGCCTATGTGAACCACTCCTCAACTCATAAAAACGAGGTCAGAAAATTAACGCGTGCCAATCTGAAGTACACAGACCTCTGACTCATTTCTTCTTTTCCTTCACGGTGGAGAGGAGAAGGGAATAATAACAAAATTACTCCCAGCAGCCAAGTATGGAGCTGAAAGGAATAATCAACTAGAACTGTTATTTGACTTTCTATCGTTTCTAGCAAGCTTGTGCCTTCAAATATTTACATTTATTCTTCAACTATTGCTGCCTCTTAATATTTCAATGTATAAAAATAAATATATATTTTTTTACTTTTCCCCTTATGACAGCACCATTCGTCTTACACACTACTTCAGTCTGCACAGAGTCAGTACAATTTATATCGTCAGAGATCACTGAGTAAGCAGTAGTAAATTAGAGTGGTGTGTCTTCCATCCGTAAGTGCTTGCCCCACCCAGCCCCTGCACCCACAGCCCCAGCTTCTGACAGGTACCGATGATGTAATTACCATCTCAGCCATCATATCGAGGTGCCAAGAATATCTCTTCATATCCTGAGTTACGTTGTAAGAGCAGAGTTATCTCTGAACTCAGTGTTGCTTATTAAATGGACATAAAGCAACTCAAAGGACAATAAGAAGCAATTCTTTAAATGGAATGTCCCTATTAAGAGTATTTGTTTCCTTCTCTGTGACAGATGCTGTCACGAGGCTCATATGTAACTTCTCTTTCTTTTCCTCCCCTTGAATATGTTTGCTGTCCTGATGATAAATCTACAGTCTACGCTGAGCGGAAGAAAAATAGCTGGGGCTTTTCTGTATGCCGAGGTTGTGGGCCACATCTATCATCCTCTTGCTTCTGTTTTCCTTTTAATTAATTACCTCACTTCAGTCAGAAACTTGACTTCAAATCATAAGCCTAAGGAGAAACTAGATTTTAATTTACAGAAGCTCAGCTAAATATTTTTGTTCTAAGACTATATTTCATAAGAAAGACGGGAGCCCCAGGGCTCTTTAAACTAAACAACAACTATAAACATTTTTCTTCATGGCATGGTTTTTTGCTTCAAATCAAACGTGAGTTCATCTACAGCCCATCAACCAAAAAGTTATTATAAGATTACATTCCCCTTTTCCAGTCTGCCACCCAGCACACAATAGCCTGAATTAATCACACATTAGAGAGGAATTTTCTTAAATGGGCCATTTCTTCAGGAAATTCTGACAGTTAATTTAGGCCTCTAGTTGGGGCTAGAGGTGGGCCCACTCTACTCCATCAGGACAGCGTTCCCTCTTTCTCTTTCTAATTTTCCCTCCAGCTCTGCAGGTTCTACACCAGAGAGATGAAGAAGCTAATAATCTGGGGCTGCGTTAAGATTGCTCAAACAAGCTCCCCCATTCATTAAGAACAAGGTCTGCCCGAAGTACCACAGCTGTGTTGCCCACAATTGAGTTGTTCCCGCTCCCCCAGGGCCCCGCGTAAGAGTATGCAAGGCTGTGAATCAGGTCCCAGGTCTGTCATAGTGCTGGAGAGACTTCACACCAATTAAGAGAACTAATGGCCCCAGGAGCAGAGGGAGGGAGGGGACAGTCAACATTCCTCAGCATTCTGTCCAGCAGCCTTTGTTGGAGATATTAAAGTCCCTTCAAAGGGGATATATTATTTCTATAAGCCCAAAGGTCTGGGTTAAGTGCTTTCCTTTTATATTTCTTTTCTTTCAATGGGAAAAGACGACTTTACAACTTCCAATAAGAAAGGCGAGTTCATGTTTCAAGAAAATTGATTGAATGAACTCAAACATGGCAGTGTTGTCAGTGATGTCTAAGAAGTTGAAAAAAAAAATCCAATTTGATGGGTCAGGTTGGGTGATGTAGTGGAAAAGTAAACAAATGGCAAAAATCTGCAGGCTCTGTAGGCTCTAATTTTAGAGAGGAAGGAGCTAAAGAGATCCTGAAATTCAAGCACCAAGTCAGTTAGGTCAGGAAACCGAGTCTGCAATTTGCTCACATTTGCCCAACAAGGAGGTGGCAGAATGAGGGCGAGAACCTATGGCTCTCCTCAGGTCATTAAGAGTTTGTTGAGCACCTATGGCATGCAGTATGCCATACAACAAGGGGCTCTTAGGTCACCGACAAACTCTTCCCCCAAAATCACCATCATAAGTAGGACCCATTAGAGCATTCCTCAAAATGGACTAATTATATGGTTTGCTTTCAAAGAACTGGAAGGCAAAAAAACTCAACACCTAATATTGCATTACATTAAAAAATTATAATGTTATTTAAATACGTATAAATGTAAAACTAAACCCCTATACTTATTGTTCTTTTAAGCAACTATCAAACCAGAACAAATTTTCAAATTAAATGCAAATAAAACCAACGAAATCCAATTAATAGCCTTACTTTAATGTGACAAATTTATGTGCTTTTGCCAAAACCAAATTACCGCTGGGAACATGCGTGGGGTGCTGATGGATAATGGCAGGTTCTTTGGGCTGAGCAGACCCGTTCCACCATGTGTGGGGAGGGTACCATTTGGCCAGCTTCTGGTCTTCCTCCTTAGCCCAGACTAGGAAGCTGGGATCACTTGGCACCAACACGAGCAGGCACACAAGCCCACTGTTCAGTTACAGGATGGCCCAGGAGATGCTTAGCTTAATTTGCAGACTGTCATCAAAACAAAAGCCCTAATTTTAAAGATTCTCACGAACATGCACTGTAGCCTCAAGAACACAGCCCCAGATCGGTTTGAGAGATACTGGGCAATTTATCATTTTAAGTTATTTTTTCACTGTTTTGCATTTAAAGTCATATAATCAGAAGAGAAAGCTGGCTCAAATAGAAATATTTTTCAATATAATATGATCACAACAGAAGAGTTTTATTGGACAGTTTCATATCATTTCAAGTTAGAGCAAGCATCATTTTAGTACTTGAACTCCATCCCCTACGATGAATGTACTTCATCCATTTGCTGGTAAGGGATTAGAGGACACTCTGTATTCATAAAGGCTTGTCCTGGAGCTTTCTGGGAATATGAAAATCATATATGTAAATCGAAACTGTGTGGCGGTTACATAGAAGTCCCCTGTGAGGGCTAAGCCACAAGATGGGAATCTCAGCAGCATGGAGGCCTGCAGCAAGAACAGGGAGGCCCAGGGCAAACATCTGAAACTATGACTTGCAAAACCACACCAATAAAGTTTGCTGTAAGCCTTTTCTATTATCATAAGGGCCCCAGTCATTTTCTGAAACAGGTCATTTTCTTTTAAGCTCTGTCGTGTACAATGTCACACTAAAATTCCTTTAACCACAATTTCAGATTGGATGTGCTTTTTTTTTTGAGTCTGCAAACAGATCTTAACTTGATGAAGCAGGTGAAGAGAAGAACGTTTACTGTTAAACACCCTTGATCCTCAGATTCTCAGTCCCTGGACTCTTTCACCAGATGCAGCACAGCCTATGTCTATTAGAAATTCAACTGAGGATCATCCATGGAGCGCCCACTGCCTGCCAGGTACTGTGCTGAGGATACAACGGTGAGTAAGAAAGAACAGTTCCTGATAATGGTCATAGTCTAAGACAAGGAGAGGAGACTGACTCCGTAAACCACCATCCAGGCAGGGCATCTAATGTTACAGCAGAATCAAGCACAAGAGGAGGAAGGAGCACAGAAGAGGAACAATCACTGTGTCTAGGCTGGAGGAGAGAAAAGGCTTCCTAGAGTAATATTCTAGGATATTCCAGCCAGGCTTTGAAAACAATGAAAAGGAGTTCATTAAAAAAAATGCCAAGGGGGAGAAGATGCAGAAGAAACACAGATGCAAACAGTAGAATGTGATGACAGGATGATAATCATTTAGCTAACCTTCACTGAGCAGTTCTGGGTGCCAGGCACTGTGCTAAACGTTTTAGGGGCTCTCTTTCATTCAATCGTCAAAACAGATTTATCCCCATTTTACTGATAAGAAATTTGAGCCTTAGAGAGATTCACCTGCCCAAGATCCTACAGCTAATAAGGGGCAAAGTTCAGGTCAAACTAGGAACAAGATACGCACAGCCAATGTTTTCCACCTCTCCACTCTACTGTTCAGAAGGCTAGAGCATGAAGTAGAAGGTAGAGAGGAAAAAGATAACTGATTGCTAAAATACTATACATTTCTATCAACCTTTATATGGATGAGTATGAAATATTGTAAAACCTCCTCAAACGTTGTTGCAAAGGATACGTTTGACACTTCACACACAAACTATGTTAATGCCGTTTATATGTATTAGAGATCTTCGTTATACCAATCTCTGATTTCATTCTTCTCAGGAAAGGTGGAATTTTTGTTTGTTTACTTTTGATTTTAAATACTCAAGTGGATATGATGAACGTGTTTATAAGATGTTCATGTGTAAATAAATTCACAGATTAGACAAAATTCTTTACCAGTCCACATACCCCAATTTCATGTTTAGAAATCACCACACACACACATACCAGCTACACCAAACACAGAATCCTGAGGCTGTCTCTAGAAACTAGTAAAATAAGAGAGAATATGATTATTTCTTGCTGAAAATATAGGGCCTTTAATTGGCAAACAACACAAAATGATAACAATTATAACTGGCATGGTTTTCGGTTAATACAATTAAAAATAGTATGACATGCTTTCTTAGTCTTTGAGAAATTTTACGTGCTGTTTTTTTTTAATTTGACTCGAGAGTTAAAGAGAGGCTGTCTTCTTAGTTGAGAGAAAGTGAATATCATTAACATAAGGCTATTAGTAAATCAAGAGTTAACTTTTGTGGGTTGTGTGATCATTTCCTTATAAATGTCCTGCTCTCCTCAAGTGAGCCCAACAGAAAGGGTGGATTTACGTATTCAAATGCCACAGTTGGAGAAAGCCCTTGTAGGGGAGCTAATCCCTTCTACCCTACAAAAGGAAAAAATCATAACAAAAACAGCAGGCATGGAAACAACTTTCCATCAACCTACTCAGTAAGTGCCAGGTGCAAGATTCATTCCACCAGGCTTCCACTCAGCTCAAGGATGCCGTAAGACTGCAGACAGGCAGAAATGTCCATGTCTAAAGATTCCTGGTTGAGCTCAACGCTTGTCATTGGTAAATTAAGAGCTATTATACCCACCTCACACAGTTATTGGGAGGATTAAATTCGATAATATGCTTAAAATGTCTAACACAATCTTTGACCTGGGAGGCATCCAATATGGGTTGATCCCATCCCTTTTCACACACAAACCCCACTCCCTCTCTATCCTCTGGTGGAGACTGCCAAACAACAGCATTTTTCATTATAGTGCTTTCTTAGAAATTAGAAGAAAAAAATAAAAACCAATAAAACACAAGGAGTTTATAGCATAATCATTTGATGTTTTTGCATCTTCAAATAGTTGTTTCTGTGACTAAGCGGTAGGCGTGTGAGGGTATCAAGATGACAGGGATCAACTGCTGAGATCCATGTTGGGGCATGAAATTCACCAATAAATTATTGCAGCAGAGTTTCATAGCTAATACAGTTATGTAAATCACATTTAAGAGTCTTTTTTGGAAAGACTTGATGTAAGTAACCAAATAGAATACAAGGTGTTTATGTAAACAAATCAAAAAACCTCCCTTTTGCTTTCTTTCCTCATCACCTATTTTATGTAGGGAAGAAGACAGTCCTCTTTAACTCCCCAAAATTAACACCTAAGAGGTCAAGAACTGCCTTTACTTTTAAATAAGCAAACACTATTATAAATTGAAGCCTTTGTCTCTTCTAGTCTTGTTGCCGTCTAAAATTTTTTATTTTGTTGTACAAGATGAGAAAATATTCAGGTTTGTAGGGAATAAGTGATGAACAAAATGCATGCAAATCAATTAATTTTAACCAGATCTTCAGTATCCTTACTGCGGACAAAAAAGGAGAGCTGGGAAATTTAATCTCAATTTGTCAATATTTACAATCTCTAAATAAAACAGCAATCACAATGGCAGTTTCTCAGGGCTCCTGGCAAGCACTTACATTACGTAAATTCTCATTTCACTAACTTGAACTAGAGATGAATGTTGCCTCCATCAACTCAATATTAAAGTTCTTTCCATGCCCATCAAGTTGTTTCCTAGAAAATCTTTTGGAAAACCACAGATGCAACATGCACATTCTCAGTTCACACAGCTATCTGGGAAAGCCCTGGTAAGCAGGAGTTGGGGATGACAGCAAGTTCTCAGGTTGTAGAAGCCTGCTGTCCCTGTCTGTCACCAGTGCCCAACACCTCAGGAACATCCAATGAAAGAATGAATGAATGAAGACAATCTATGTTGATGGTTAGAGAGCTCAGGCCTTGGGTGCTTAGGCCCTCCACTTACTAGGTGCCTGACCTTGGCAATTTGCTTACCCTCTCTGTGCCTCAGTTTCCTCATCCATAAAATGCAGTAATAACAGTACTTAGCTCATAGGTTGCTATGAGGATTAAATGAGTAAATAAAGGTAAGGCACTCAGAACAATGTCTGGTACATGATAAACGCTCAATAAATTATTTTTAATATTGTTCCCAGTCTTATTAATATTACTTGTCAGCTTATTAATATTACTCTCATACACAGTAGCACTGTCCTTAAACGAACTGGACAGAAGTTTCATTAGCTGGTAGATGGCAATTTAATTTAAATAAAATTAAAGTTAATCTAAAAAATAGAAAATAAATTTAAAGACTTTAAGTACACCAAGTAGTTAGGTATATTAGATAAAGGAATGAGAGTTCTATACGAGAAAGAAAAAAAAGAAAGATGCCTGCTACATGAATCGCAACTCTTAGAAAAATTAGGGGGTGATAATTTGCAGTAAAACAGAATATTTGACTTCACAAAAGGACTCACTTCTGGAAAATCATCCTGAGTAATAGGATCCTCTGCTGCCTATAAAGCAGAACTTGAGTTATAAAAATACTAACAATAAACAAAAAAGTATGTACATTTGCTTTTCAGCTACACTGTGGGAAATGGATCTTGGGAAAGTTTTTGATGAGCCCAGTTTTTGCCAAATTCAGTGAGCAGTGTCTTCATTTTGTGCAAGTTTTCAGCAGCATCTGGCACAGGTGACCACTCTCCCTCCTGAACTCTCTCTTTCCCCTCGCACTTCACTGCCCACTCCCTCTCAGTCTCTTTTGCTGGGCCCTCTTCTTCATCCTGACTTCCAAGTGTGGAGGTACCCTGGAGCTAAATCCCTCACCCTTTCTCTTCCTTCTCTAGCACCCCTCACTCCCTGGGGACTGGCTTTAGAACTACCTATACAAAGAAGGTTCTCACATTTATATCGTAAGGTCTAATCTTTCTTCCAGGCCCTGGGTTGCTTCCCTACTTGACAAGTCCCCTGAATTTCCAGCAGATATCGCAAACCAAGCACATCCAAGATAGAGCTCCTGGCTATCTTCTTGAAATCTGCTCCTTCTTCAGTCTTTCCCACCATTGCTCCCTATAGTCAACCTTCTTTCCTCTCACCTTCCCCACCCCAATCTCCCCTCTTCCTCCAGACACATTAAATGAACTAGCAAATCTTATTTGCTCTACTTTGTAATATACTTCAGAACTGACCACTTCTTACCATTCCCACAGATACCTCCTTGGGCTACAACAATGGTCTACTAATTGATCTCTCTTCTACTCTATTTGCCCCCATAATCAGCCAAAGTGATTTTTTTTTTTACTTTTATTTATTTATTTTATAAAGCAAGTTCTTATTAGTTACCTATTTTATACATATTAGTGTGTATATGTCAATCCCAATCTCCCAGTTCATCCCACTACCACCACCACCGCCCTCCCACTTTCCCCCCTTGGTGTCCATACATTTGTTCTCTACATCAGTGTCTCTATTTCTGCCTTGCAAACCAGTTCATCTGTACCCTTTTTCTAGATTCCACATATATGCATTAATATACGATATTTGTTTTTCTCTTTCTTACTTCACTCTGTATGAAGCACTCTGTATCCCTGTAATTTATTTCTAACCTCATAGCCCTGTTGTCAGAAAAGATGCTTGATATGATTTCAATTTTCTTAAATTTACTGAGGCTTGCTTTGTGACCCAAGATGTGATCTATCCTGGAGAATGTTCTGTGTGCACTTAAGAAGAAAGTGTAATCTTCTATTTTCAGATGGAATGTCCTGTAAATATCAATTAAATCTTTCTGGTCTATTGTGTCATTTAAAGCTTGTGTTTCCTTATTAATTTTCTGTCTGGATGATCTGTCCGTTGGTGCAAGTGAGGTGTTAAAGTCCCCCACTATTATTGTGTTACTGTTGATTTCCTCTTTTATAGCTACTAGCATTAGCTTATGTATTGAGGTGCTCCTATACTGGGTACATATATAATTGTTGTATCTTCGTCTTGCACTGATCCGTTGATAATTATGTAATGTCCTTCCTTGTCTGTTTATAACATTCTTTATTTTAAAGTCTATTTGTCTGATATGAGTATTGTACTCCAGCTTTCTTTTGGTTTCCATTTGCATGCAATATCTTTTTCCATCCCCTCACTTTCAGCCTGCATGTGTCCCTAGGTCTGAAATGGGTCTCCTGTAGACAGCATATATATAGATCTTGTTTTTGTTACCATTCAGCAAGCCTGTGTCTTTTGGTTGGAGCATTTAATCCATTCACATTCAAGGTGATTATCAATATGTCTGTTCCTATTAACATTTTCTTAATTGTTTTGTGTTAGTTTTTGTAGGAGCTTTTCTTCTCTCGTTTTCCACTTAGAGAAGTTTCTTTAGCATTTGTTGTAGAGATGGTTTGGTGGTGCTAAATTCTCTTAGCTTCTGCTTGCCTGTAAAGCTTTTGATTTCTCTGTCGAATCTGAATTAGATCCTTGCTGGGTAGAGTAATCTTGGTTGTAGATTCTTTCCTTTCATCACTTTAAATATATTGTGCCACTCCCTTCTGGCTTGTAGAGTTTCTGCTGAGAAATCACCTGTTAACCTTATGGGAGTTCCCTTGCATGTTATTTGCTGTTTTTCCCTTGTTGTTTTTAATAAGTTTTCTTTGTCTTTAATTTTTGTCAATTTGATTACTATGTGTCTTGGTGTGTTTCTCCTTGAGTTTATCCTGCCTGGCACTCTCTGCACTTCCTGGACTTGGGTGGCTATTTCCTTCCCCATGTTAGGGAAGTTTTCGACTATAATCTCTTCAAATATTTTCTCAGGTCCTTTCTCTCTCTCTTCTCCTTCTGGGACCCCTATAATGTGAATGTTCGTGCATTTAATGTTGTCCCAGAGGTCTCTTAGGCTGTCTTCATTTCTTTTCATTCTTTTTTCTTTTCTCTGTTCTACAGTAGTGAATTCCACCATTTTGTCTTCCAGGTCACTTCTGCCTCAGTTATTCTGCTATTGATTCCTTCTAGTGTATTTTTCATTTCAATTATTGTATTGTTCATCTATGTTTGTTTGTTCTTTAATTCTTCTAGGTGTTTGTTCTTTAGTTCTTCTAGGTCTTTCTTAAACATTTCTCACATCTTCTCGATCTTTGCCTCCTTTCTTTCCAAGGTCCTGGATCATCCTCACTATCATTATTCTGAATTCTTTTTCTGGAAGGTTGCCTATCTCCACTTCATTTAGTTGTTTTTCTTGGGTTTTATCTTGTTCCTTCATCCTCTGTCTTTTCATTTTGTCTATTTCTGTGAATGTGGGTTTTGTTCCACAGGCTGCAGAATTGTAGTTCTTCTTGCTTCTACCATCTGCCCTCTCCAAAGTGATCTTTTTAAAACAAAAGTGAGATCAAGTAGCTCCCTCTCTTAAAACCTGCCAATGGCTTCCTCACACACTCATGATGTCCTTTTCATGGCCTATAAGGCCCTATATGATGTGTCACCTGCCTATCTGTCTGCTATAATTTGAATGTTTGTGTCTTCCCAAAATTCATATGGTGAAATCCTAACCCCCAAGGTGATGATATAGGGAAGTGAGGCCTTTGGGAGGTAATTAGGTCATGAGAGTTTGTCCTCATTAATGGGATTAGTGCCCTTGTAAAAAAGGCCTAAAAGAGCTCTCTCATGCTTCAGTCATATAAGGATACAATGAGAAGTTGGTAGTCTACAACTCAGAAGATGTTCCTCACCAGAACCTGACCATGCTGGCACCCTGATCTTGGATTTCCAGCCTCCAGAACTGCGAGCAATAAATTTCCACAGTTTATAAGCCACCAAGTCTGTGGTATTTTGTTACAGCAGCCCGAATGAACAAAGACACCATCTACCTCAGTTCCCCCCACTTGGTCACCAAGCTGTAACCTCAGGGGCCTCCTATTTGTTCCTCAAACCACCAAGCTTCTTCTCCCCTCCTAACCTTCACATGTTCTCTTCCTTCTGCCTGGAATGCTCCTGCTCTGGATTTTTCTGTGACTGGCTCTTTCTCATTCTCCCGATTCGAATGTCCTGATCAACCAGTCTAAATTATCCACTACCACCAGAAGGTCACTCTAAGGCCCCTTAAAGCCACCTGAAACTGTATATTTACTTGCCCATTGTCTCTCCCATGAGACGTGTAAGCTCCACTGGGGTAGAGATTTTGCTTATTACCTCCACTACTGTTCTAGAGCTATAGGCTGAAGGGAAAGATAGCAGATTAATTAATCTCTCTTGAGCTCCTACTACATTCCAGGCTCTGTCTTAGGAGCTGAGAGTTCTAGAAGTGGGCTAGGTATCAGCAGTTAAGAGAGTATTGATTATAACAGAATCATCCATGAGATAACGTCCTAGACTTGTCCCAAAAGGCTTCTGGATCTTAAATACCACCATACACATAGACAAAGGTATATGTTTGAAGCCCATCTCCGTGACTCATCTGCATGTAACTTTAATAAATTATTTCATCTTTCTGAGCTTCAGTTTCCAATAAAATAGGAATGCTACTACTAACTGACTGTCGTTGGGAGCATTAAGAGCTTCTTGGATTCAGTGGTCATGCCTTGATTTCATTCATGCACTTGTTCATTCAATCAACAACATTTTGAAAGAATATCTACCATGTCTTAGATATTGAGCTAGTTACTGAGAAGTTAACCATTCAACAGTGAGCAAAGCAGACATGATCCAGGCCCTTGGGAGCTTATTGGTTAGCAGAGCATTATAATAAAGTGCCATCTTGGATTCAATAAAGGAAGTACTGAGTTCAGAACAGGAGCTAAGCCTACTCTGGAGGGGAGATCAGGAGTGGCTTCTTGAATCAAAATACATTTAAAGAAAATTGTAAAGAATACATAATAGTAGCTGTTATTCATGTGGTGAGCATGGGGAGCAAACAGGAGATACAAAGACTTCTGCAACTTTAGAGGAAAGTAAAGAAGTCAGTGTGACCTGGTTTCAGGTGTGGAGAATGGTGGGAGGCCACTGAAGGGAGCAGGAGAACGGATAAGTACAGTGAATTTATACCATGAAAACTGTCCAGAATTAGAAGCAGTGAACTAGCTGTACACATATGGATAGATATTTTAAATGTGTTGAGGGGAAAAGGCAAGAAAGAATAAGAACTATGACACAACAACACATACAAATTTAAACACACACAAAGACTACATATTTTATAAGGAATCACACACCATCACATTTACATCTCACACATTTGAATGGATGTCTTGGGGAGGGACAATGAGTATGGTGACCAGGGATTAAGAGGAAAATAGTTTCATAAAACAAAAAAGAGAACTCACACGAACTGTTGAAAAGAGTGTCCGATGAACTGAGGAATGGGAATTGCTCAATTCTGAATCCAAGTACAAAGGGAAGGAACGAAAGGACGGGGGGAGTGGGAGAAGGCCAAAGACCAGATCACCAGGAGGCCAAGGAGAGAACACTTAAGGCATGCCTGGGGAACAGCGAGTGGTCCTGTGTGACTTCATATCTCTCTGAGGTCACAGGCTACATTTGCTTTGCTCATTTCTAAACTGTCAACTCCCTAACAACCATACCTGCTGAGGCCTGTAGGCCAAGAAGCAAAGAGACTGGATAGAGGCTCTCTCAGCCTCACTAGCCTGGCTTCAAAATGAAACATACATACATACATAAACAAACAAACAAAATGAATATAACAAAACAGACTCACAGGCACAGAGAACAAACTAGTGATTACCAGCGGGGAGAGGGAAGGGGAGAGAGGCAAGATATGGGCAGGGAATTAAGAGGTACAAACTACTATGTTAAAATAAATAAGCAACAAGGATATAGTGTACAGATAGCAATATATAGTCATTATTTCATAATAATTTTCAGTAGAGTATAATCTATAAAAATATTGAATCACTATGATATATACCTGAAACTAATATAATATGGTAAATCAACTATACTTCAACAATAAAAAAAAAGAAACCCATGTAGGTTTGTACGATTTTAATATATATTACATGAAATCATTGCAGGGTTTCCTTTTCAAAGATGGGAAACTGAAACTATATCTATTCCATATTTACGCCTCAGCAGCTATTAGGAATTTAAAGTGCCCTTGTCTGGTGTAAAGAGAAATGAGCACTGCATTCATCCCAGCAAACCAACAACTTAGATGTAAAACACTGCAGACGAGTGATTAAATGTCAGCTCTTAGAAGATTCCCCCACAGACTTCTATAAGAAGTACCAGCATTATGGAATTTTAAACTTAGCCCAGAGAAGGAAAATACAAAACTTGCTTTATAAATATTTTATTTCAGAATGGTGAGTTTTGTTTGGACTTTTTGCCCTAAACTGCCCTATAAAACATACTTGCTCTTTCATCAAGGAGGATGTAGATCCTAAAACATACTTAAATCAAGCCATAAGTTATTACAAGTCCATTTTCTGTTTAATTTACTCACCAAGCACCTCAAGAGTGGAATATGACACATTTCAAGAAGCTTTATAAATGCCTATCAAATCACATGCCAGTGCCTCAGAGTGGAAAGCATAAGTCAAGTCAATTTACCTACAAAAGAAGTAGTTCTCCAAGGCTTTAAAACATAAAATGACACTATACATTTTCCGCAAATATTTAATTATGTACATGTTTTGCAACTGAGAAGACATTTAATAATATTAAAAATTAAGTTTATACTAACTTGTAAGTAACTTTCAGGTGGAATCTTTGTGAACAAAAGTGGATATTTTCTCAGTAATCTGAACTACAGACATACCTGAAACATACCATCAATACATGATAGCCTCATCTCTGGTGTAAAAATAAGTAAAAAGCCTAATGCTAGAGGTAAGATACACAGATGCTTGGAAGTGCACTTTGATTTGAAACAAAAAAAAAAAAAAAAAGAGAGAGAGAGGAAAACCTGTGGAAATGGCAAATCATTTCATGCAGCTCTTACACAAATGAAGTTGCATCATTTCATGTATTGATAGCTTTTACAGGATGATCATACCAGGAATAGAGAACCAAACTTTACTGCTATCAGTTCTTTCCAAAAAAAAGAAAATGAGAGAGAGAGATCCCCTCATTCAAGGCAAAAAATGTCACTAGTCACCAGGACTTTTAATTGCTCCCACACAATGAAGAGAAGAAAGCACAATACCTATACAAATTAAAAGACTGAGTACCAGCTATTGTTCTCAGCAGAATCAATTCCTTTATTTTGGCTCTGTCTGCACATATCCTGTCAAAGCTAATTATTTGTTTATTTTTTTAATGGTGTTAGAAACTTCAAAACCATTAATGCCAATAAAGTTTATGTATTAGAAGTGCCACAGGTGAGGGCTGGTATCTAGTTTAGTGCTCAGGAAATTCAGTCTAGCCAACATTTGCCTGTGTGGGCACATGTGATCAGTACAGGGCATCTGAATTGGAAAATTACTATCTATCCCTGTCAGACTCTAAATAGTAGCCTAATTCAGGAATTAATGATTGTTCTGTCCAGCTATGGACATTAGTTGCTAATAATTTCTAAGCTTTTAAAATACCTGCTCTTCTCTGCAACTATTTTTTCCGGAAATTCTGAATAGATTGGTCTTTTATTACTCTACTCTCTAGGTGCTTAGAAGGATAAATACTATTATCAAGGTGTACTGCAAAAGCCAATACATTTTAATAGGATTGTGGTAACAGAATCTCTATCCAGTGACTGGTGCAAAGAGAAGAGAAAAGGAGACTTCTGTTTTAAGATTATAGACTTTGAAATGAAAAGAGGATTATCTTATTAGCTTGGCAACCGATATACAGCACTCAAAGTCATGTTTCTTGTTTGTAAAAAGAACCATTTCAGGTGAACATGCTTTTGACTGGCTACAAGTATGACATTCATCATAACAGAAGAGCAGGAGAAAATATAATCAAAGACAGCCATTCTGTAGATTCAAGCCAGCTGTGATTACTTTTTTTCTAAATCTGAAAGGCAATCTAACACCCTAGAAGCTAAAAACGTGCAGCTGTTCTGTGTAAATAGTACATAAATGAAATTGTATACAGAAATATACTCTCATGGGATAGAAATATTTGTACTTGAACTACAAAATAATTTAATGAGTTTAGCCTTTCCTACACTTATAAAAAAAACATATTCAACAGAACATGAGCTAGAGATGACGGATACTGGCATTAGAAAAGTACTGATCCCAGAAAGACTTGGGGCTGTACCTAGTGAAACCAGAAGACAAAGAAAGTGTAATGTCTAGAGGATATTAAATGGGTTTAAGGCCATGGACCAAGAGAAGTCATCATGGAGGACAGCTAAGGACAACTCCTGGGAGGTCACTAGCAGGACCTCTCCTGACAAAGATGGAATCAAGAGAAGTCAATAACTGGCGAAGGCTGACATCATAACAAAGCACACTGGCACGATAGCTGATACCCACTGAAGAGCTCTCTCCTCCACATGGAACAGCCTCATCCCTTACAGGATGACCTACCAACGTGCACGGAGTACCTCTAGTATGCACAGCTGCATTGTGCTTGATTCCATCTTAATGTTCCTCTTGACTGACGGTCTCTGTATTCCAAAAAGAGGCAAGTTCTCTCTCAAGCATTCAGGAATATGAACACTATCCATACACATTTACTTTTACTATTTTAACTATAAACCTACTGAGACTGTAACTTTCACTTGATGTTGTGATTTTGAAATAGTTTTAATAGTCAGTTTGCCAAGTTCTAAGGTATAAAATATTTTACAGGAAGAATTTTATAACTGGTTGTCATGAAGTTAGGAACTATAATAATAACTAGGGCAAAGAAGATATTCAAAATATGTAACAACCAGTTTCCTTGCTGTGCCAAGTATTAATCCTTTGGTTGCTGGATTTTAGAGATGGGGGTGGTAGAGCCAGTTCTCGAGAAGATGCTGAGAGAGTGGAGGTGAGCGTTCTCATGGAGCAGCGGTTGTCACCAAGTGATGTAAAAGTATTTCAATACTGTGACAACTGATCCCACTGTACAGTGCATATCAGATAAATACCAGCAAAGTTCTAATGAATATGAGTTTATGTCAACTAACAGTTGATAATAAGGAAAATGACTTTAAAATATCATTCATGATCTGACCCATCCAAGATCAAATCCTAGCTCCCAAAACACAGTTCCATGAACTTAAAAAGACATGACAGAGATCAGATATCTTTTAGCAGCTTTACGCTCATCCTCCCACTCTAAGGGTTCACAAGAGCCTCCTCTGTTACTCTCTGCTCCTTAGTGAGCCCATCCACTGGTGTCACACCCAGTGGTGGCACATCTACAAAAATCTCTCCATTTTGTAGATGTGCAAAGAGAGACAACGGTGAAGTAGAGGACAGTGTGAGGTGGGGATTGAGATCTATTCTTTGGATACTTCTCCAGGCCTATGCTTGATTCTAGAGTTAAGGGAGTCATCAGGGATGCATGTTTCTCCACAATTTCCAATAGTGAGTAGAAACACCCCCTGTTTAAGGAAATAGCATATTCTCTCTGTAAAATTCCAGAGAATTGCAAAAATAAGATGCTGAAGACCACAGAAACACCTCTGAGCAACTTCTCCACCTCCTTTTCTATAACAGCTAATCCCTATTTAAGCTAGTATCTAATATCTCTGATATATTTAATATCTAATATTTACTCCTTTTTTGCCATACAATAAGCACTTTGAAGCCAGAAATTATAAAGCAATTGTCTTTGTCCCCAGCGCCCCAGCCCCCAGGATCCTGGCCTGGACATACAGCAGATTCTCAGTCAACAATTAGGACTGAAGGAAATGCCACTGCAGGAATGGTAGGAAGCACAGGTTTGGGGCATTGCCAAGAGGACACATGTAAAGGAGAAAAAGCCCCAAGGAACCAGGAGGCCCAGATCCTGTCCTGTTCCCATCACTCAACCACGAATTACCTGTGTGACACAGGCTCCTCCCCAGCCTCCATCTCCCCATCATGAAAAGAAGGAAGGTGGCCCCTGTCCTGCCAGCCTCACCAGGTTTTGGTGAAGTTCCATTTGGAGGGCAGCACACAACACAGCTGACTCTGGCTACCATATAAAGGTGAAGGATTTTATGGAAAATGGGGGAGTCAAATCTTGATAAAAACATGTAAAGTCTTCCTATATACATCATCTATATGAATAATGATATATCTATGTGAATAACGATAATCTAAAGAATTAGTTCACAAAAGGGGTTGGAAGTGGTAATATAGGAGACCCTGACTTTTCTCTTTTCTAAATGATTATTCTCTAGGAAACTAGTGGTCTAGATTCAGTTTCAGACAAAGGCTAGATGGAAACCAGGAAAAGACATAAATGCCTCTTGCAAAATTGTCACAAGAACCTAAAAAATGGTAAGGATCATGCAGGCTTATATGCTAACGTACACCGTTGACTGAGATGCAGGTAGAGGATTCTGAAGGACACAGGAGATTAATACAAATCCAGGCATTTGCTTCATCATTACTGGGAAGGTACAAAGTTGAAAAGAAACCAAACAGCTGATGAAATGGGAGGCAAAGTTCGAACCACCAGAGAGGGATGTTAAATGAACTGTCATAACTTTGAGAAATGAAAAAGTCCAAATTAATAACCACTAAATTAAAGATCTAAACCAACTGTATCAGATCATAAGTTCCAGAAAATGTAGTTATTTGAAAGTACATTGTAGATATCATGACACTTCATCCCTAAATATTTCAGCATATATCTCCTAAGAAGAGGGGTATCTCTTATATGACCACAAATATAGTCGTCCCTCTGTATCAGCAGGGAATTTGTTCCAGGACCCCAGCGGATACCAAAATCCACTTGTGCTCAAGTTCCTTATATAAAAAGGCGTATTGAAGTCGGCCCTGCATCTGTGGATGTAGAACCCTCAGATAAGGAAGACCAGCTGTACAGTATCCCAGCTAAGAAAAAACAATCAGGTTAATTCAAGAATATGATCTTGTATACAGTCCGTATTTAAATTTTTCCTGTTGTCTCTAAAATGTCTTTTACAGTCTTTGCTTCAGGTGGGTGGTGGGGAAGAGAGTCTAGTATCCAACCAATATTCACATAGTGTATTAGGATGCTGTGTTTCTCTTTAGTTTTTTTTACAACTAGAACAGTCCCACTGCCTTTTGTTTGTCTGTTTGTTCTTCATGACACTGACTTTTATACAAATACCAGCCACTTATAAAATGGATTCTGAATTTGCCAGATTGTTTCCTTATGATTATATTCTGAATTAACATTTTTGCAAAAGTACTGGTAGGTGATGTTGTATTCCTCTTACATGTGAGGAAGCAGACAATGCCAGGGATGATAAGTCGGTAAGGTGGTGTCCTGTGGGTTGTTTCACTATACAGGCACATATTCCTTTTTGTAATAATTTAAGTCATCTGAGGGGTGATATGTTAAGATTATAAGAATGTCCTTTATCTCCAAAATGATTTTAGCAACCATTGATGATCTTTGCCTAATTTATTAGAAATTTCAAAATAGTGATTGTTTAATGCCATTATTTCTTCCGCATTAATGGGCTGACATTCTTCAAAGAACAGTTTTCCAGGACTTCCCTGGTGGCACAGTGGTTAACAATCTGCCTGCCATTACAGGGGACACGAGTTCAATCCCTGGTCCGAGAGGATCCCACATGCCCTGGAGCAACTAAGCTCGTGTGCCACAACTACTGAGCCTGTACTCTAGAGCCCGTGAGCCACAACTACTGAGCCTGCGTGCCACAACTACTGAAGCCCATGCGCCTAGAGCCCATGCTCTGCAACAAGAGAAGCCACCGCAACGAGAAGCCCGCACACCGCAACAAAGAGTAGCCTCCGCTCGCCACAAGTAGAGAAAGCCCACACACAGCAATGAACACCCAACACAGCAATAAATAAATAAATAAATAACTTAATTTTTAAAAAAAGAACAGTTTTCCTCATTCCTTTTTTCCTCCTTTCTTTTTATAACCACTATGAACCCATGGACTTTTTAAAATTTCATTTAATGAGTTATAATCCCTTAGTGTTATTATTATTTTGATGTTTAAACTGTCCCAGATTTTGCCAGGGGGTGCCCTTCAAGCTGTCTTGTGTGTGTGTGTGTGTGTGTGTGTGTGTGTGTGTGTGTGTGTGTGTGTGTGTGTGTGTTTAATGACTCCTTTAGGTTTTGAGAGCTGCCTTTATTTCTTTTTACAGCTTTACTGAGGTATAACTGACAAATAAAGCTGTAAAATTTTAAAGTGTATAATGTGATAATTTGTTACACATACATTGTGAAATGATTCTCATAATCAAGTTAATTAACACATCCTTCACCTAACATAATCACGAGAATGCTTAAGAACTACTCTCTTAGCAAATGTCAAGTATACAATACATTATTATTAACTATAGTCACCATTCTGTACATTAGATCCTCAGAACTTATTCATCTTATAACAGCTTGTATCCCTTGACCAACTTTTCCCCATTACTCCCTCCCCCCAGACCCTGGCAACCACTATTCTGCTACCTTTTTCTATGAGTTGAACTTTTTTTTGGTTCCATACATAAGTGTTACCATACGGTATTTGTCTTTCTCCATCTGACTCATTTCACTTAGCCTAATGCCCTCAAGATCCATCCATGTTGTCACAAATGGCAGAATTTCCTTCTTTCTCATGGCTGAATGATATATATATATATATATATATATATATATATATATGTGTGTGTGTGTGTATATATATATATATATAATGATACTCATATGTATATATAAAACATTTTCTTTATCCATTCATCTATCGATAGACACTTAGGTTTCCAGATCTTAGCTATTGTGAACAATACTGCAATGAACATGGGAGTACAGATACCTCTTCAAGATCCTGATTTCATTTCCTTTGTATAAATATGGAGAAGTGGGATTACTGGATCATGTGGTAGTTCTAGTTTTAATTTTTTTAAGAATTTCTGTACTGTTTTCCATAGTGACTGCACCAATTAACATTCCCACCAACACTGCACAAGTGTTCCTTGTTCTCTACATCTTCACCAACACTTGTTATCTCTTGTCTTTTTGATGACAGTCAAACACGTATGAGGTAATATCTTATTGCAGTTTTGATCTGCATTTCCCTGATGATTACTGATGTAGAGCACCTTTTCATATACCTATTGACTATTTGCATGTCTTCTTTAGAAAAATGTCTATTCAGATTCCTTGTCCATTTATAAATCAGGTTATTTGGGGTTTTGGTATTGAGTTGTATGGGTTCCTTATATATTTTGGATATTAACACTTTATTGAATATATGTTCACAAATATTTTCCTCAGTCCATAGGCTTTTTTCATTCTGTTAATTGTCCCCTTTGCTGTGCAGAATTTTTTTAGTTTGATGTAGTCTTACTTATTTTTGCTTTTGTTGCCTTTGCATTTGGTGTCAAATCCAAGAGAATCATTGCCATGACTGATGTCAAAATATTTACCTCTTATGTTTTCTTCTAGGAGTTTTATGGTATCAGGTCTTACATTCAAGTCTTTAATCAATTTTGAGTAGATTTTGTGTATGTTGTAAGATAGGAGTCCAATTTCATTCCATGGCATATGAATATCCAGTTTTCCCAGCACCATTTATTAAAGAGTCTATTCTTTCCCCATTGTGTATTCTTAGCACCTTTATTGAAAATTAATTGATCATGTATGCATGAGTTTATTTCTGGGTTTTCTGTTCTGTTTCACTGATCTATGTGTCTGTTTTTATGCCATTACCATACTGTTTTGATTACTATAACTTTGTAATATAGTTTGAGATCAGGAAGAGAACTGCCTAGATTTCTGGCACTACAGACTCACTTTGTATTTTCCCTACCCTACACCTATAATCATCCATTTATCCCAGGCGTATTCTTTTTAATTAATGTTACAGTAGCAAAACTGATGAACTGATGAACTATAAAGATTGACACTGCTGAAGTACTCAGAAATGCACTAGGACAAATTCAAATTAAGGTTGCTAGGTGTCAACATTAATTATTAATATAATTTTTAAAGTTCCTCAACTGATGTTTTTCACTATTCCTTAGGAATTTAACTTTTTAGCTACATTTGTAGGAATTATGATACAAATCAACGGGGGAAATCAGAACACTCAAGAAAGAAAAAACATACTTATTTATTCCTTTTTCCTAAAAGCTGGTGAGGATTTTAGGTCATGCCCACATGAACCCAGACAGCTGATCACTTTGATCAATTCCTTACAATTGGACAATTTAGTGAAAAGAATGGGTAGAAGCCTGAGACTAAGTCAGACAAATGGGCTATGTTGGGCCCAGCTCTTGTCTCTCAGAGGGAGGGGCCGTGGCTGTCCCAGGCCTTGTGAAAAGGAAGGTAGTGACCTTTTCCTGCAGGCTCTCCTCAGCCCTGGACTCAGCTCCAGAATCATCTCATTTCACACACTTGCACCTTGATTTTCTTACAGCTGACCTTCACTTCACTCCATTCCCCTCCTCCCAGATCTCCCATTATGACACACCCACTACATGCCTCGCACCTTTCAGCCCTGGCCAAATCTCCTGATCAGTAGTCTTACTTCCCTCCCTTGGTCCTTAAACACTGACTCTGTGAACAGACCCGGTACCAGCCCTACCCACCAGCTCTGAGGACCACATGCTTCTAAGAACCAAACCGCCCATCCAACAACCTCATGCAAACAGTGTCTATCCATTTTCCCTTGATAATACATTGCAAGGGTGCATCTGAAATCTAAGGAACAGGACTAGAATCAAACCCCATTAAATCTCAGGCTATAGAAACTGGGTCAAAATGGCATTACCATCTCTGTCACTTCGGTGAGCTCCCCTTCTCCTGTCAAGGCTTGCAATGACCATGTTCCTTGTGCTTTTACCCTGAGCGCTTCTCAACTGCTGAAGGCAGGGTAACCTCTGGAGTCACATAGACTAGTTCCTCTGGTTACCAGCTGTGTGGCCCTGGTAAAGTTACTTAACCCTTCTCGGCCTTAGTTTCCTTATTCTTTTAACTTTTATTTTTAGATAATTGTAGATTCACATGCAGTTGTAAGAAATAATACAGAGAGATCTTGCATATTCTTTACCTAGCTTCTCCCGATGATAACATCTTGCATAACTAGATATCACAACAGGGAAACTGACATTGATACGATCCACCTTCCTTAATTATATTTCACCAATTTCACATGCACTGTGTGTACGCGTGTATATTTAGTTCTACATAATTTTATCCCATGTATATGCTTGAGTAATTGCTACCACAGTCAAAATAACATGATGTTCCATCATAAGGATCCCTCATGCTACCATTTTGTAACTATACCCACTGTCTTCCCTCTTCCCTAACTCCTGACAACCACTGATCTGTTCTCTGTCTCTATCCTTTTGTCATTTCAAGAATGCTATATAAGTGGAATCATATAGTGTGTAACCTTTTGATATTGACTTTTTTCACTCAGTGTAATTCCCTAGAGATGACTCAAACTGTGTATATCAATTGTTCTTCTCTTTTTACTACTGAGTAGTATTCTATGATACAACATACCACAGTTTAGTAAACTAGTCACACTGAAGTACATTTGGCTTGTTACTAGTTTGGGGCTATTATGAATAAAGCTGTGAACATTTGTGTACAGCTTTTAGTGTCATCATAGTTTTCATTTTCAGGAAAAAATGCCCAACCATGCAACCACTAGTTTGTATGGTAAGCACATGTTTAGTTTTGTAAGAAATTGCCATATTTACTCCACAATGGTTTTTACCATATTACATTCTCACCAGAAACGTGTGAGTGATCCAGTTTCTTGACATCTTCATCAGCATTTGGTACTGTCACTACTTTTTACTTTAGCCATTCTGATAGGTAATGACATCTCATTGTTTTAACTCGCATTTTACTAAAGATGTTGAATATCTCTTCACATGCTTACTTGTCAACTGTATATCACCTTTAAGGAAATGTATGTTTATGTATTTTGCTCATTTTTTAATTGGATTGTTTCATTTATTTACTGTTGAATTTTGAATTTTAAGAGTTCTTTATATATTGTAGATAAATTCTTTGTCAGATATGTGGTTTGCAAATATTTCCTCCCAGTCTGCAGCTTGTCTTTTCATTCTCTTGATGAAATGATGTTTTGTCTTTCATAGAACAAAAGTTTCTGATGTTAATGAGATCCAATTTGTAAGTTTTTTTTTTTTTTAAAGAATCATGCTTCTAGTGTCAAGTCTACAAATTCTTCACCTAGCCCTAGAGTATTAAAATTTTTCTCCTATGTTTTCTTCTGTAATTTTTATAAGTTTTACATTCAAGTCTATATTCCATTATGAGGTAAATTTTCTATAAGCTATGTGTTTTGGTCAAAGTTCACGTTTTTGCTTCGGAATATTCAACTTCTCTTGTATTTCGATAATGGTATCACTATTCACTGAGAAGTTACCAAGCCCTGTGGGTCTCCTCCCCTGTCTCCTAGTCCAGGACTTACTGTCTCTGTTCTGGACCATTGCAATAATCTTGTACACTCCTGCTCTCACCAGCCTCTCTTATCTCAATCTGTTTCTCTCCATTCTTTTCCAGAATCATCTTTTTAAAGCCACATTTTATCATGTCACTATCCTTCTTAAAGATTTTAGATAGTGTTGACCAATGACAGGCAGAGCCCTGGCTCCTTAGCTTGACATACATGGTCCAGACAATATAGCCACAGTTTTCCTTGTCTTCACCTCCACTTATTCCCCACATCACAGTACTTCAGCCACACCAAAGTGTGACATGAAAAGGTCTTTCAAACATGCTTTTGCAGACACCATTTTTTCCCACTGCTAAGCCTTTTTATCTACACCTCTTCCCTCAATCCTAGTTAAAAGGTCACCTTTTTTCCATATCTTTTCCCCAAAAAATGAGCCCCGCACCTCCTCGGACAGAATTAATTGCACCCCCACAAGACTCTCTTTATCCCTCCCTATTACCTCTGTTCTTTCATCTGAAAATGGGGCTGATCAAAAGAAATTTATCGTCTAAGGTTGTTGTGAGAATTAAATGAGTTAATACACGTAAAGCATAATAAAAGCATACTATAGACCGTAATAAGTGCTCAATGTGTTAGTTATTATCACTGTTATAATTATTATATACCTTTGCTGTATCTCATGTAGTAGTTTATCACAGATACTTTTTCTATGTTGGTTATGTACTCCTCTTCTCCACCAGGTTGTAAGACTTTCTATGGCATATATTACTTATTCTGTTAGTACACTGTAGGTTCTTGATAATTCATTGAATTGAATTGATTGTTTCAATTCAATTAATAAGGCAATTCAATTTAGAAATTATTTAACTTGTTTTCCCCCTTGAATCAACACATAATTTTATTGAACTAATTACTTTGGCAATTGATGGATATCCCACCACTTCAATTTTTGTTTCAATTATGCTAATACAAGCCTGAAGATTAAAAAAACTTGCTTTTTAAACTTTCTGAAATAAGAGATAATCAGAGTATTCATTCATGATAGAAAATGCAGGTCTCTTTTACTTAATGCTCCCCTATAAGACATCACTGATTTTTTTTAAGCAAAAAATTGATCTAAGTCTAGTACACAGGCACTATTGGAGCTATCTTCACTTTCCATTAAAATTTTACTTTCTCCTCATTCTTAGAAGTTGTCTCAAGAAGGAATAGTGCAGAAGAGTTAAAATAGTTGAACATTTGGGTAAAGAATAAAAATACTAAAAAAATATATAAAATTCTTAAAAATAAGAATTCTATTAGAGAAAAGTGATGGAAACGAGAAGGATTTGGTGGACCACACTTAAAAAATGATATGTTCATTTCTAGATGGTGGTTATATAAAAAAAAAACTTTCTAGAAAAGCAACAGTATACTCTTCTCCCATTGAACATAATTACTGAGCCTCTGAAAAACCTAGAACCCCTCTGTCTCAGGATATCTGGTTAGACAAGACAGCAAATTTTCTGTTTCTGGCCTACAAAAGTACCTTGACTGACACAGCACTTATAAGTGGATTGAGTCTCTAAGTCTGCCTAACACAGTGATTTTTTAAGTGGGAAACTGCAGGTTAGTTGGTTAAAAGTGTAGTTGTGCTTACAATGAATATTCTAGAAGAGAAACAGTCGGGCCTGCTGTGTAACTGGTGAAAAGGAGCAGTATACAGAGCACAGGCTCCAGAAGCAGGGAACCCAGGTTCAAATCCCACCTTTACAGCTCAACAGCTATGTGGCCTTAGGCAAGACACTTCATTTGACTGAATTTCAGTTCCTTCACTGTAAAATGCCCATGGTAATACCTACCTCATAGGTTTCTAGGGAGTATTAATTGCAATAATGTAATAATAAAGGGCTTGTCAAATAAAGAACCCAAATAAATGTTAGTTTCTCTTCCCCTAATTAATCCTTTGCCAAGCTGAAACACTAACTCAGTTTATTAGACCATTAGTTCAGACACTTTCTTCCCAGCAGGAATTACTCTGACAGCAAGGCTGGTGTCAAGAGTAATTTCTACTGAAAATGTTCCAATCCTAACATTTCTATTGTGAATCCTAGTGTGATACAGAAAAAATCAGGCAGGGTTACTTTCAACCCTTGAGAAAATTGATGTGACGATAACCACAGTGGAAGAGTTTACACGCCCTCGATTGTTTTATTCTCACACCTTGAAAAGGGTATGTGGGTGGAATTAATCGGCTCCAGTGGAAGTTTGCTTGTAGTAAGCTTTCCTCTAAATTATCTCAACATTTTCTGTTACAACATTTTCTTTCAAAAGCTAATCATATTATACTGATATCATCACCAACCTCCCAAATACAATTAACAAACTATTTTATGGATATATTATGTTTGGAGTATAACAACAAAACTAGAAGGTGGCATTAATAAGAAGTACTCTATTCTTGGCATAGCAATACAGGCTAGTGTAAACGTATTCGCCTTTTACAGTAAATGAATAGAAGTCATGTTTACTGAAACAGTCATTGATCTAGTTGCACTCACACTAATAGTAAGGATAAAAATGGTAAAAATTTAACTGGAAGGCAATTTGACACCAAAAGCCTTAAAAATGCATTTACACATAAACCTAGAAATTCCACTTCTAGGAATTTATTTTTAAAAATTAATTAAAGATTTATACAATGATTTTTCAAGAAAATTTTTCTTGTAGGAAGGAAAAACCCTAAGCATTCAACATTAGAAGATTAAATAATGAAATATCCACCCAAAGGAATACTATGCAACCATTGAAAACGGAGTTATAGAAAAACATTTGTTGACATGAAAATATGTGCGTAATATTCTGCTAGGATTTGAAAGGCCATAAACTATTTGTACAGTGCTTTACAGTTTTCATAAAAATAAATATACTTATTTATAAAAGTTTCAATAACTACATACCAAAATAAATATGAATAATGCTTCTTTTCTTTCTAAGGACTTTTTTCTTCTATTTTGACTCTACATTTTCTGCAGTAAGCATATATTTATTGCATAGTAAAGGAAAATAAGTTTAAAAAACTCAAAAGAAGAATTAGTAAAGTGCTTTTCAGCTAAATAGCAAATAGAGTCCTTCATCATTCACTGTGTGAATTCTGAGCTCTGGCTTTTTGGATTTCCCCTAAAATCTGACTTAAGAAGTTGAAATTTAAGAGACTGAAGACAAAGTCCCGGAGCAAGAAGATCTTAGGGATGCTCTTTTAGGGGAGGTGACTATCCTCTTGTTAAAGCCCTGGGTGACTGGGTCTTTTTACCTACTTCATCTCACTGCTGACCATAAACTGGAAAACTGGTGGGCTCTGTTTCAATTTGGGGGTGATCTCTTTAGATCAAGCCGTTGCTTGAGCGCTGAGGCTCAGTGAAGTTTCAGGCAACTTTTCTGCTCTTGCTTAGTTCTTTGTGGTTCCAAGGAGGTTTCCTTCAAAAGGAAAGAAACTGATTGGTGCCCACTTTGGGATGCAGCTCCTGCAGTCACCACCAGGTGGACAAAAGCTCTGGCCTCTATCAGAGCCTTGCCTGCTGCACTGACCTGGACTCTGACTTATTTATAATATTATTAATAATGATTATTGTAAATGTATGTATTGACCCTTTGCTATGCTTCATGCACTCTGCACTTTTCATACATTATTTTATTGAAACTCTAATAGCAGCCCTGGAAGATTAAAGCTATCATTATTCCTATTTTATAGATGAGGGAACAATAGCTAGTAGGTAGTTAGTAAGGGGAATGGGAACCTGGATCCATCTGGATTTTATTAGATGTCCCTTAACCATTTAAATACGCATATTTATTATTCACAATGGGGAGGAAGTTCAATTGGGCATTCCTAGGTCTTCCTAAACCAGAATAGCAGTGATTCCACAAAAATACTAAACCAACTTCACAACCATAGGAGTGATTCTGCTTTGCAGCTGTGCCCTTGACTGGTGGTGGAAAGGACAACCAAGACATAACCAAGGATCCTTGTGTGTTCAGCTCCACACTGACTGGCTTAAGCTTATCACTTAACCTCTCCAAACCTCAGATCCTTATGTAGAAAATGAGCTTTAAAATACTTGTCTTAAATACCTCATCTGTGAGTATCAGAGGAGACAATGTGTGTGTAAGCACTTTTAAAAGTACAAAGAGCAAGGAATCTTGATTAACCCCTGCATGCAAATTACTTCTGTCCTCAAAACCCAAAAGCAGTGCAACTTTTGTATAGCATTTTGCAAAAGACGGAGCAAGGAGCTTTAGAAATACAGAAAAACCTTAATGCAAAAAAATCCCATGTGTAATATTTCCCTATGTTTAGCATTCAATTTAATAAGTCCTGAGGAAAAGTTATTGACTCAACGTTCCCTTCTCCCATCTAATGCTCTTTGATTTAATGTTTACTCTCTAAGTACATGAACTTTTAAATGGCAGGAATTTTTGCCGCAGGACTTAAGGCTCTCCTGTGACTTGATGTTAGGAAATCTTCTTAGTAACTTTGGTTTCTGCTCCTTGGGAGCAAACTAGAGCTTTGGCAGTGAGTTGATACACATTCTGTTTTAACTTAGGATGATACTTGGCTCAATAATTCAAAAATATTATACCAAGGCTTAGGATTATACTTGCATGAAGGACTAATCTTTTTAAAAACTAATATCTGGGGGTAGGAGGAAGAAAGGGACTTGTCTTGACTATTTTTTAAATTGTAAAAGCAATACGTGTCTATGTTAAACAATTCAAATAGTAAGTACACATACAGTGAAACGTAAAATGCACATTTCCATTTCTCACTGGCAATCACTACTGACATTCATATATATTTTGAAATATTTTTATGATTAAATAAGCAAATGGATATATATATATATACATTAATCTATTTTTTTAACACAAACAGTATCATTCATACTATACGGTCTCCTCTGAAAGATGCTTTTTTTTTCCTCATAAAAATATGCTAGTTTTTCATATCCACTTGTATGGCTCTAACAGTTTTAAAATCTCCTCTACAGTACTCCATTGCATGGATATACCATAAATTATTTAAGTATTTTTTGCTGGGTATATACTTAGTTGTTTATAGGTTTTTAATATCATAAACAATGCTGCAACCAACGATTCCACCACGTCTTTGCTCAGTTATATGAGACCATCTGTAGGAAAATTCTTTTTTATAAATTTATTTTATTTTATTTATTTTTGCCTGTGTTGGGTCTTCATTGCTGTGTGTGGGCTTTCTCTAGTTGTGGTGAGGGGGGTTACTCTTCGTTGCAGTGCACGGGCTTCTCATTGCAGTGACTTCTCTTGTTGTGGAGCTCGGGCTCTAGGCACGCGGGCTTCAGTAGTTGTGGCACATAGGCTCAGTAGTTGTGGCTCGCGGGCTCTAGAGTTCAGGCTCAGTAGTTGTGGCACTTGGGCTTAGTTGCTCTGTGGCATGTGGGATCTTCCCGGACCAGGGCTCGAACCCGTGTCTCCTGCATTGGCAGGTGGATCCTTAACCACTGCGCCACCAGGGAAGCCCCGTAGGAAAATTCCTAGAAGTAAAATTGATAGGCCAAGAGAGATGTGCCTTTAAAATGCTGATATTACAAACTGCCATCTAAAGATGGCTGTACTAATTTACTCTTCCCCCCACAACTGGTATGTGGGAGCCCATCCTTCACCAACGATGGGTATGGACTCTACAAGAAACCGTTAGACTGAGGTGTATGATATTAATGGTTCAGTGGACACTGGATTAAAATAAATATCTGTAGGTCTTAGACACCAAGAAACTGGAAATGCCTGCCTTTAAGTGTACTTCCTGTGAATGGCCAGCCTCCTCGCTCTGAGAAGAAACAAGGTAGAAGTGAACTGAAGCTCATAGAGAGGGGCTTAACAGTCATGGAGTGCTTACCGCATGCCAGGTACTGTTCTATGTGTTTTATTTACATTAAGTCATGCATTCCTCCTACCAATCCTATGAGGAGGGTACTTTCAGCATTTCCATTTTACAGACAAGAAAACTAAGGCACAGAGAAGTTAAATACACTTCCCAACGTCATTCAGCTGCTAAGTGGCAGAGCTCAGATTTGCACCTAGGAAGTTTGAGTCCTGAGTCAGGTACTTTTAACCACTATGTAACTACCCCTACTGATGAGCTAAACACATTTATTAAATACCTGTTCTATGCCAGAAATGATACTGCACCACTTGATCCTCACATCAATACAAAGAATTATCCCCATTCCTCAGAGATATTACCATGGCTTGCCCCAGTGACAGAAGGAGGACTTGTACCTAGGCATGTCTGATTCTGAAGCTTGTACTGATTCCACTACCTCATGTCTTCAGAATGAGATGCATAAGGAGGCTAAACAGCTCTATGTGAATAAACAGAGCTTACCGGGGGCTGTATCACACCTAATCCTTCCTTCATCAGAGTTCTGTATGCTTAGAATGTTCATGCACTTTTAATAGTATGCATGTGATCACATAGTGGCAATTTGCTCTCTCCCATAAAGTGCGAGCTCAAATTGTCCTGTGTAGACCAAAATTGAAGGCAGAATTAAAGTTTTCCAATTCCAAATATCAACAAAGCCCATTTAAGAAAAGTGACATAGTTGGGTGAGGATGAGCAGATGGACGCCCACACTGCAGGGACATACATCACTAGACTATGGTAGCAACATATTTTTATCTCAGAGAGCAACTCACTATCAGTCCATCAGAAAACTAGGTTTGGCGCTGGTTCCTGAGTTTACAACTGTATTTCCTTACTGTATACAGAAAGGACCCAAGGGAGATAAGAAAAGCAGCAAGAAGGAGGAGAGCTTAAAGAAGAAGCTTCTGGGTACGAAAGCCGGCCAATCACTGCTATGCTCACACCCACCATGCCCAGCACAGTGTGTGAGAGTTCAGGCCCTGGGTTCAAATCTGCTCTGCTACTTACCTGATGTATGACTTTGGACAAGTTACTGAACCTCTCTAGCCAAGTTTCCTCATCTGTAAAATGAGTAATACCAATAGTACTTAGCTCATTAGCCTGTCATGAAGATTAACTGTCATCCAGTACAGATCGCTGCCCTGAAGCTTGAGAGTACAGTACAGAATCACCCAAGGCCACACAGACAGACCCCCCCTCCCTTTCATGTTGCAGTCTTATTGCTTTTTTCGTTTAATGCAATCAAGAAAACATACTGTCCTATATCTACATCTGGAACAGAGAAGATTTCTACTCTTTTTCACCTTAAAATACTTATTTATTTTTGAATTTTTGAATTTTATTTATTTTTTTATACAGCAGGCTCTTATTAGTTATCCATTTTATACATATTAGTGTATATATGTCAATCCCAATCTCCCAATTCATCACTACACATCTTATATAGCTTCATATTCTAGTGGTCAGAGTATGTAAATCCTGTATTTCTGCATCTGGCAACCCTAGTTATGAATGGGCATCAGATCTATGTTATCATCATCACAAAACACACGTTACCAGAGCTTATCTTTTGATTATCACCGCTTGTTAGGCAACAGGTTGTCTGTATATGGCCACGCAGTAGCCTTTGGAGGTTAATTTGATCAGTTCTTCAAAGTTTACTTTTTTGTACCCCATGGATGCTAATGTAATATTACCACAGGTGTTTTCCAGCACTACACAGTAAAATAAGAAAGCTTGAAAGAATATGCAAATTTTACTATTATGTTGTTCAGTTTTAAGGGCAATTAAATATTTGCTTTGAGCTCCGCACATTACATTGCAAATCCATAAAAAACTTACCATCATTTCTGTACCTAAAGCTTATTTAGCATTAAGTCTTTGCCATTATTTCTCTTTCACTGAAAATTGGGTTTTCAATTATACATCATAATCCTATATTATGTCAATTTATTTGCAAAGAAATTTAGTCTTTTTTTCTGTTTATGTTAAATCAATAGCCTCTGTCCCTTTGTGAGGCAGTGGGAGGCAGCGGCTTCAGGTTTTCTCTCTGAGAAGGTGTCTGCATCTCATGAAAACAATGTCGGCTCTTCTATCTACCCTGTGAACAAAGACCTTCAATGAAATGGGCCAGTCCTGCTGGTCAGGATCAGGTGTATACAGAGCCAAGACGTCTTCTTAAAAAATAAAGTCTAGGCACTTCCCTGGTGGCGCAGTGGTTAAGAATCCGCCTGCCAATGCAGGGGACACGGGTTCGAGCTCTGTCTGGGAAGATCCCACATGCCTCAGAGCAACTAAGCCCGTGCGTCACAGCTACTGAGCCTGCGCTCTAGAGCCTGTGAGCCACAACTACTAAGTTCGTGAGCCACAACTACTGAGCCTGAGCTCTAGAGCCCACGTGCCACAAGTACTGAGCCCACGTGCCACAACTACTGAAGCCTGCGTGCCTAGAGCCCGTGCTCTGCAACAAGAGAAGCCACCACAATAAGAAGCCCGCGCACCACAACGAAGAGTAGCCCCTGCTCGCCGCAACTAGAGAAAGCCCGCGCACAGCAACAAAGACGCAACTCAGCCAAAAATATAAATAAATAAATAAATAAATAAATAAAATAAAGTATAATAATAATTCACTCAAACTGGCTGCTAGAAATTGTGTGGATCCAAAACAGGTATTTTTACATTTTAATTTAGAAAAAGGAACCTAAGTTCTGTCAGAATGGTTGGTGTCTATAAACATAGCTTTTGTCTTCTATGCCTTAATCTTTTTTCAAGGGATTATGACAGTGAATTAAAAATTAGGCAAAACTTGAGGAGCTGAATAAGCAGTGCTTGAGAGAGAGAAAAATGAAAATAGTTGTACGTCATTTATTTGGGGAAATCAGTGAGATGGTCCACCCACACACAGTTCTTGGACTCCTGTTGTCTTCCCTTAACAAGAGCCTCCTCCTGTCCATTTCTGGTTCCCATACACCAGCCTCCTGGAACCCAATTCAAACTTTTAAGTCCCTTTTGAGTACTCTCTTCCCTGAACCCCTTCCTTTAATCAATCCTGGAGTCCTGTCCACCCTTACTTCATATTTTCCCACATCTTTTCCATCCTTTACACACTGGGTTCAAGATCTCACTTCCTCTTGCCTGGAGTAGCAAAAGGCCCTCCTAACTGATCCGCCTGAATCCTGACTGCTCTCCATCCAGTGCAGCCTCGACACCATAACCACATTCACCTTCACACAAGATCATTTCCATCATGTCACTTCTCTGCTCCAAAACCTGTAGCAGGAAACTTAAACTCCATGGCTACAGTTCTTTGATCGATTCGGAGTTATTTTTCTGGGCATATTTCGCATTAACCTCTTATATATTTTCTAAATTCCAGCTAAATTTTCCATTCCCCCAATCACCCCCAAATCACCTCATTCTGCTTCTTCTGTATGAAATAGCTTCTCAACTCTACAAATTCCTACCCATCCTTCAACACCAAAATTAGATACAACCTTTCTATATATATAAGTAAACACTTTTGCTATTCCTTAGCTGTAGTAATGAAATTCCTCCAGCTTTGGGTCCAAATGTCCACACAATCAGATCATACAGGGTCTTTCTGTGCCACAGAAAGAAGCTTGGAATTTATTCTCTAGGCTACAGAGAACCAATGAACAGTATTAAGCATTGGAATTATAAACCAGGGTTGCATTTAACTCAGATGATGCTGTGGCAGTGGACAGACCTGAGTAGGATGGTAGAAAAGACACTGAAGATAAAAGGACCCATTAAGCAGTTACTGGATCTGCCTGGGAGAGAAGACTGAAAGAAGGGCATGTTTTGGAGAGGAGGAGGATGAACAAAATTCTAAGTGTGTTGAAGATGAGGTTCTGAGGACTAGGGTGAGACTGGCAAAGCACACAGGGTGTAGACTTAAAGAGACACTCACTCTCAGGTGCCTACCCTGCACTTGCATGACGCTGAAAGTGAAGGCTTCCTTAAATTCTTTGCCCTGGGCACCTAACTTGCCTCACCCTGGGTTCCGATGGTATATTTTGTATAGACATCACCTTTGCAGCCAAAGAGGTACACATCTCAGATCTCCCTTTGAGAAAGAACTTGCTGTTCAGTTGCAATAAGTGCAGATAGCTGACAGCCTCCAGCTACAGAACATTCAGAATCTGCCCCAACTTCTGAGTCACAGCCATGCCTTTCCTGGGAACCTCCCGTCGGTGACCAAGCAGGTTAGCGGTACTCGGCCTGGCCATTTCCTTCCAGCAGGGGGCTCCTCTAACAGGCAGTCTTCCCTCTGGAGATCACCATCAAGTTGGGTGAGGCTGTGTCAGATCTGCATTGTGGTCTGAAGCCTTTCCCTGCACAACTCTGCTTCCTCCCTCTTTTATCTTTACCCTCCAATAAAATACTCGCTCAATAATTCTGTCTCAGCATCTGTTCCCAGAGGACCTAAATGACACATCTAGTCAGCAACTGGTCACACCAGTCTGGATCTGGAGTTAGAGATGAAGTGATAAGCAGAAGTGGCTTTGTCATGTAGTGGTTAGAAGGCTGGGCTCCAGAGTCTAGGTTTAAATCCCAGTTCATCCACTTTTGACCTTGTACAACCTTAGACAAGTTACAGAAATTCTCAGTATCTCAATTTCTTCATATACAGAATGAAGATTTTAATGAGTAAATGAGGACTATATGAGATAAAGCATTTAAAGTATTTAGCACAGTCCCTGGCCCACAGTAAATGCTCAAGAAATATTAATTAACATTATTGCATAGATTTTGAAATGCTGTTTTACAGATGTTGATAGATAGGATAAAAGAGAAGAAATGTTCACTTGCTCAAAGAATTTTCCATAGGATATAATACGGCTAGTGAAGATTAACTAAAAATATTTCAAACTCAACCCTGTAATTTTTTTAATTTCTCTTGCTGTTACTCCTAATGATTCCTCTTCTCCATATAATATCATCACCTTTTTTTCTCCTGACATGATTTGTTTCTTCCCATATTTCTTTTCCATCCACCCAATATGCCTATTTCTCTCCTTTCTATCAGCTGCTGCTAATAACCTCCTTCAAAACTTGGTTGAGAACTCACCTTCTCCAGTTTCCTTAAGCTGCCTGCCCTACCTGTCCCAACTGTGATCATTCCTCTCTACTTGCAAACCCTAAGAATAGAAGCATTTTGAAGCTAGGTAGAACAAAAAATAATCTAATTCTCAAACTATGTTGAAGGTATCTGTGCCTTCATAAATAATTATTAATAACAAACTAGCAGGAACAGCATCTCCTCTTTCTTTAGACAAGACCTACCCCCGCCAACCCACCCATTTACTCAAGGCTAGGAGTGGCTTGGCAAAGTGATGCGCAATAAATGCTTACTTAAAGGATGAATGTTTCAGCTGTGGATGCATGGTCAGTCTACAAATTATATTTTTATAGCCTCTTTCTATATGTGAGCCTTACAAAATGAAATGTCTCATAAGACAATCTCAGTCATACAATGGAGAAACTATTGTATGGGGGAAGTGTTTTACAATCATCTTAAGTATTGTAGGTAATATAAATCTGCTTTATAAAAATAAAGGCCTGTTCTATAATCTAAAAGCCAGTAGGAAATCATAATTAGAGACAGATGGCAAACGTGGCACTCTTTCCTCTATTTGGTACATATGATATTCCCTACAAAATGGCACTGAGTGTTTTCCTGTTACCACAGAGCACCATATAAACTCAGAAAAATAAAACTTCTTTTTATGCCTATGAAACTAACTTCAAACAAAATAACCAACTTCAAAAGTAAGATGAAAGTGTTCTGTAATGTGGTTGAATGCAATGAATGTTTTTACATAGCTCATTATCTGTATATTTACATTAATGCACATTGCATTACATACCAAAAAAGTACTACTAAATCTTCAGTCATCCTATACATTCAATTTGAAAGCTTCATCAAGTTATCCACATTCAAAGGCAATATTCCTACATCAAACAGGTTACAATATTAGGTGTATTTAAATATTGGAAATGCATAGTGCCTAAATTAAAATCAGTTACACACAGAGCAATACATGAGTATAACGTTAATAGCCAAAACAGGTTTTTAATGGCTTCTAATATAATATACCCTTTCAAGGAACCATTTGTACATACTGAAATGTATTTTTACTGTACTGCTTTGAGTAATTATGAATTGAACATGGCTGATAAAAATCAGCATTAAAAGTTATGTAAATTCTTTTGGAAATACATATAATCCTCTTAAGTATGCAGCTCTATAAGTGATGAAATACTGGATCTCAAACACCAAAAAGTAAAGTGGTTTTCACACTGATTTTCAAGAATATGCCTTTTTATTGTTACAGTTCAGTAAACTATTTTACCAGTTTACAGTCATCTCAACTTCAAAGCAAATCAAAATTAATTTGTTTGTTCTATAATCAATATCATGAAGCAAAAGTCATTAATAGCCAATATAAAATAAGCTATTTACTACCTCATTTTAAATATAGTGAGGAACTACAAGAGGGCATTAACACTATCCTAACCTGTTCTACTTAAGTTGATATTTGTTTCCATTTTCAAATATCAATACCTACTGCACACTTAGAAAACTTACTTGTGAAAATATGCTTCATTTAATTTCTCAGAAAACTGCTAATTCAACCTACTTTTGTTTGTGAATTCTGAGTTACTACATTATTTTCTCATCTTCACAACAATTAGTAATTACTGATCTCTCAAAAAGCAGGACAGGATGCAAAGTAAAATTGATATGAAGACAAGAAAGCAAATTCTACTGTACAAGTGAGCAATGCTCAAGGAAAGTTGTTTATCTTACACATAGCACATTGGAGTCATAATTAGCTCACCACCACAGTTAGAAATACACATACACATTTTTCAAAATAAGTCTTTTAAATAAAGTACTGCAAGCATCTTTCTAGCTTAAGGATTTGAAACAGCAATTAAGTCTGAACCTTAAATCATTTGTCTCTATAACTAGAAGAGCAAGTCCCCAGGATGTAAATCTCACCCAATGAGACAAGGGAAGCTGAATGTGTTATTAATTGCTAAATAATTTCTTAATTTTAGAATCTAGCACCCAACACTGGCAAATAAATAATGTGGTTTATGAACCCACACTCTCATGCTGCTTTACTAGAGTTCAATAAACACATGCACATTCTAAATGTGCACTGTGAATGCAATTTCTACAAGCCAGGAAACATAGCAGGACTCGGTGATAGCAAATCTACCCCATCTACTCATTATTCAAGCACTAGTATTTAGAATACCTAAAATGCCTGCTGAACACTGCGGCTCAACGTCCCCGTGGGGTTACTCTGAAGCAGAACCACATCCCTTCCCCTCAGTGATTACTGAGTTTTAAGAAGGCAGGTAACATGGGGTAGGGATTCTCGTGCAGCAGCAAGATAACTCTTCTCTCCAAATTTTCAAAAACCAACACTCCCTATACACACACACACACACACACACACACACACACACACACACACACACACACAAAATCACCTTTTCTTAAGAAAGAAAGGAGGGTTTTTCAAATAGGTGCCTACAACATGCCGTTTGCATAGGGATGAAAAATGTATTTTTCCTCTACTTGCTGCTGTGTAAGATGTTTACAGATCTGATTAGAAAACCTGGATGTACATAAAAAGTAGTGCTTTCAATGAGATTCCTTTAGTGAAATCTGTCTATGCAGACAAGTGTGTACATAAATAATACATATTTATGCAAACATGCCTACATTAACAACACACACACACACACACACACACACACACACACACACACACACACACACACACACGCGTACCTAGACCAATAATTAAGCTTACACGGTCCTCTAAGCCCCCTTTGACATTTTAGCATGCATGTTTTTCAGAAGACAGATTTTTTAAAAATAATAAGCAGCTGCATATAATGCATGCCAAAGTGGCATGTTAGAGGAGCAAATACATTACCAGACGCATTTTGAAGTTTCTGGAACACCTGCAGGTAAAAGGAGCCTGTGAATCGGTTGCTGGCACACGGTATTCCTCTGAATCCCAGAGCTCGGTGTGACTGTGGGGGAATGTGAGGCGAGTGTGAGGCTGGAAACCTTTGAGTTGAGCTCACTCTAGGCATCAGAAAGCCTCAAAGAGGGGAAAGAAAAAGGCAGCCCAACAGACAGCTAGAGGAGAAACTTCTGGCACCTCTCCAGCTCAGGAATGAATTCTCTGTAATTCGGAGATGTATAGCGATGGAAATGAAGAGAAACTTGGATTTAGGGGGGAATTTGCTCAGCCATGCAGAAATGGGCAGGTAACAGTCTCTCAGCTCATTTTAAAACAGTCATTCAGGAACAAGACTGAATCAAAAAATTAACAGGCATCCTTTTGCTGAAAAAATAAAAGGCTACTCCCGCCAGCTTCCCAAGATGCCTTTACAAACTTCAAATGGATCATTCCATCAGCTATTTGTTGCACATTTTATTAATCCCAGTGCAGAGGTAAACTGGAAAATCTAATCCCTTTTATGCAGAAAACTGGATTTATTGCTTCTTTTTATAATGCACTTTAGTCATATAAATACATAGATTTACTTAGAGTTCTCGTTTCTTGTGTAAAACCACTACTGTTTGGTCCAGATAAAATGCTGAAAGTCTTGTTTGCAGCTTTTTAAGGAAGTGGAGAAAAAATGTTTTAATACTCAGAAGCCGAGCTGAATACAGATATTTAAATGTAGAGTTTGAAGCAAAGAGAGTATAAAGGAAGCGCCCTGAGCTATTAAGTAGCACATAAGACATACGGTTATACATGAGCATTGAGCAGGCAGGTGGCTCAAGTCTATAAATATATACATAATTAAGGATAGGAAGAAAAGAGCTGTGGCAAATTAAGTTCTTAGAGACAATAGCTGTGATTTTGTTTAGGCTTACAAATAGGCTAATAATTTCTGGGGAGCACATGCAGGCTTCACCTTATCTGAAGAACTCAACACACGAATAGAGAGCAAGGTTGGAAGCCTCACATGCTGGCAATCTGTGTTCAAATGTAATGAGGGGAAGGACGATATTACCATGAAGAATGTTGTCATATTACATTGTGCCTGTGTGGCTTAGCTACTCATCCAACCCTGCCAACGGCCATTTGCCTGGACTCGATAGCAAATGCGCTATCGATGGGAGGGTGGAGGTGGGAGGCCAATTTTATTTGTTTTACTACCCGTGCACCTTTGGGAGGATCCGAATAAAATGCATGGGCTCAGCGTAGGAGTGATTCTTTTCAAGGCCACATTTATCTATAATAAATTCAAAGTAGAATTAATGATGACCAATTAAGCTATGCATTATTTTAACTCTTGAGGTCAAGGGCAAAACAGTGTTTATGTTTATTGACAGAGGGTCGACAGCAAGATGGCTGAAGATGGCCGGGCTCAATAAATACGTACTGACCAAGTAGCTTCCCGGCCTCCTCACATGCCAGGGCCCAGTCCTTTCTGTCTAGATCTTTTCTTATCTCTACAGTGCCATCTGCTTCATCCATCCATTCAACACATGTCTAGTGAATTGGACCCTCCATCTGATGCTGTGGACACTTAAGACGAGACCCTCCCTCAAGGAGCTTACCATTGCCAGGTAGTACCGCAACAGGTCTCAGGAAGGGAGGGGCACATCCAAAGTACTTACAAATACCCAGGCTCACCACAATCCCTTCTTCCACTTTGGATTCACTTTTGGTGGGGAGAGGCAAGCAGAGTTTGTGCACGGGCTTTGGGAAATTATCTCCCCGGATGATTCTGATTAAGTCCCCTCCTCTACCCCACAGGAGTAAAGGCAATTCAAGACGACTGTTATCAGCCCTCTAGTAATTGAGAGGAGGGTGTCCCATGCACCGCTGCACATACACTCCAGCTACAGAGCCACTCAAGCTAACCTGCCCTCTGTGTCTTTGCTCATTCCCTCCACTGTGGGGAAGGCCCAGACTTAATCAGTGTGCCCTAGAGCCTGGGTCTGCTGGTTCTGAATGGGTCTGGAAGCCAAAGCTAAAGGCAAAAGAGAGCCCAAATATTTTGGTTCATTCATATAACCTCTCTGGGCCTCTGCTTCCTTACCTGTAGAATGAGAGGGCAGGGCAGGCTCTGAGTCTGCGATTTCCCTGCCTAAGCCAAAACGTATGAGCACGCTCTCTGAGGGAGTCAGCTCTATGCTACACTGGCACCTACACAAGATCAAGCCTGAGGCTGGGGCTCAGAATTCTCCATTCTGCCATCTCACTGCCTAAAGGTACCTACTCGGCAAATCAAATTTCACGAGGGTGAATCTTCAGCCTGAGGAGCTGGGGACCCAGCATCGTACACTCTTCCTTCTCCATGGGTGGAACACTGAGGAATTCAGAGCACGGAAACAAACATGTTATCTTCTGGCTCTCTCCCTCCTTCCTTCAGCAACTGCCTCAGCTCCGCTCCAGACGCCCTAGTGAGTGGGGATTCCTGGAACCTTCAGGCAGAGTGGTCACACAGCCAGAAGCCAGGCTGCCCCCTGGCCCCCTACCTCCATGGCTGATCCCCTTCTACTGAGTGTGAGGGCTTGAGGAACCGGGCTTAGGGCTATCTAGAACAGCTCCTCCAGGCTCTGCTCCTAACCTCTGGTGGTGGAGGAGTATCCCAGGTCACTCTTCAGAGCTATAAGAAGAGAACAGCCACACCACCCTCAGTTGGCCAGCCTGCCTGCCCACCTCACCCCTCCTTGATTTTCAGCACAGGCTCACTCTATGTCCCACAAGCCCACCCACGGTGACAATAAGAATAGCTCAAGGGGGAGGGCTCACTCAGCCTCTTCTCCCCACTGACTGCTCTGAGCTCAGCAACACCTGCATTCACTCAGGAAGAAACCAATAGTGGCAGGTATTTTGAAGACAAAGCTCATGTGACCAACTAAAATATAAACTTCTTCATGTAACAATTCTACTTAAAATTAAATGTTTTCTATCTCCTCTAGTTCTCTAGCTAAGAAAATCAGAAAAGCTTGGCCTTAAAGCACAAAGAGAAGGAAAAGCACAAATGTTCGAAGACGGCAGCACTGCAGAGAAGCTGGAGACCCAGACCTGAGTTTGAAGACAGGATTCTCTACTCAGTGGGTCTTTGGGTAAGCCATGCAAGTTCCTTCATACTGCTTCCTCCTTTGTAAAAGAAAAAATACCTACCTGATCAACTTCTTTCTAGAGTTAAGATTTTAAAAGTGCTGGGTGCATCATAAGTTACTTAAGAAATAGTAACTCACATTATAATAATCAAAAGTGTCCAGTCACCTTCAATACCCCCATTAACCTGTGGGGACAGGGACTATGTCTTAGTCATCTGCCTCATCCCTAGTTTGCCATGTGCCTCCTCACCCATTACACGAGTTTTCTTTGAGCATCTACCAGTCCCACATTCCCAGGTAGGTGCCAGGAACACGGCAGTGGACAAGACACAGGTGGCTCCTGCCCTCATGTGGCTCACAGTCCAGTGAGGAAGATGAACATTAAGTGATAACTAAAATATATAAGTTAAATTAAGTGCTAATTAAAATATATGCCTGCTCAAGCTGCCATAACAAATACCATAGACGGGGTGGCTTAAACGTTACAGATCTGGAGTCGAGGAAGTCTGATATCAAGGTGCCTAAAGGTTTGGTTCCTGGTGAGAGCCCTCTTCCTGGCTTGCAGACAGCTGTAGCCTGGTGTCTCTTCCTCTTCTTACAAGGACACTAATTCCATCATGGGGGCTCCACCCTCATGACATCATCTAAACCTAATCACCTCTCAAGAGTCCTACCTCCAAATACCATCACACTGAGGGCTGGGACTTCAACATATGAATTTTTAAAGGACACATTCAATCCATAACAATATATAAATGAATTAACTAGTTAATTAATGACGATCTTTTTAGTTTTATTTTTTTGTTTATAATAGCCCAGACAGTGTCAAGGGCACAAATGGAAGAAAATTTGTGACTGCTTCCAATAATCACCTTCAAACTGGGGTATCAGGGCTGATGGGCTGGCCCTCATCAAGTAACAGGTTTCTCCCCAGGAGCTGTCCCCTGAGACCCACCAGACTAGCTAGCCCAGGCGGCCCTTTGATCTGTCCTCATCGGCCCTTCCATCCCACCAGCAAAACGTTCTGGTTCCTGGCCTCATTGTTTTACATCCAAGCTGTCTGAAATGCAGTAACGTTTTTTTAAAGAGCAGCCATGATTTTAAAGTTCCAGGGATCCAGCCAAGGATATTTTCCTAAAAGAGAAGCAATATCTGTTTTTGGAGACAGAACATTTCATAACAGAGATCTCATATATTTCAATGAGTGATAAGTAGCAACATGTACCGAACGCTCACAGGAGCCAGACCGCAGAGTGCATGTGTGTGCACGTGTGCGTGTGTGTGCACGCATGTGCGTGTTTAACGCTCATCCTGCCTAATGAGGACAAAGTCAGGGAGACAAATGCACTCTAGTTACTTAAACCATTCAGATATTTAAGGCAGACAGTTAATGGAACAACATTAGAGCCTGTCTCTTAAGGGCAGGAGATTACGTTCTGTTCTCTCTGATGATTCCCTTTGATTTAAAAGGCTTTGGCTACAACACTCCCTGCAAGCAGCACTAGGTAAGAATTCAACCTCTGCAAGTGCTGGTCAGCAGATGTCTACATACACCTAATCCAGGGAGAGACCACATGGGATACTGCAATTCCACACAACTCACGCTCAGTGGCAAAGGAATTTAAAATAGAATGAGGCCCCAATATCATAACTGTGAGTTTGGCAAGATTATTCCACCTATGAGTTTTGTTTTGTAAATTCATGCTTGCTGCATGGAAAATCTCTGATAATCTCCACCCATCAAGACCGTCAGGGGCTATAGAAAGTGAGCTTCAAAGCCACACAGCTTCTTCCATGAACCTGAAAAGCCTGGAGTGTGGGCAGGGGTGCACCCGTGTCCATCTGGGGCCCATCTGGGGTCCTTAGATACTGTGAAACTGAGGCATCAGTGGAAGACGTGTTAGGAGCTGGCAGTCCACCTCAGGCAGAAGGGCTGGAGGCTTGGAGGCTTCTTATGTCTACCCATCCCCAGAGATGTGACACTGCCATGGGGCCAGCAACCACAGATGGTGCTCTGCACAGACAGGCAGGGACAGACCGCCACGGGTCTGCATGAAGCCTCAGCCAGGACACAGGCTGGGCACCATTACTGAGCCTGTGGATGTGCAACAGGAAGCTGGGGGGGGGGCAGGGTGGTATGAGTCCCATTTTCCTAACCTTACGGGTGTTATTTCTCTGGATCAAATGGCAAAGGATAAGGAGGTGATTTTACGAGAAGGTAACAGTGCCATGCTAGATAGACATCTCAACCCTAAACCCTTACACACCTGAGAAACAATTGATATGATTTCTCTGCCTCTGGTAAACCATCAACAATTAGGCTGAATTACCCCCAACCTGGCTTTTTACATTGATTCCAGCTGGTGATAATAGGTATAAAAGCACGATATAATACACATGCACATGTAATTCTGTATTTATCGCTATATATTTTGCTGTAAGACAAATATATTGTATTCCTTAAGTGACAATACTTTCAAGCTCCAAAAGGCTAGCCAGTGGAAGAAAGTGAGAACAATGTGCAAGCACCACCCACAGAAGTTCAAGGTATAGAAAGGAGTGACTAGGAGTCAATTAACCAACTCAGAATAAAGCAGTGACATCTTTGAGAGGCACTCATTCTCAAAATGTGCAGAGTATGGGGGGGTTGATCCTCACTCCAAGGGAAATGGGTCCAAGTAGGGGACAAGTACTGGACCAGGAGTCAGAAGATCCAGGGTCTCAGTTGCTGCTCCATCACCTAGCACTGCGACCTTAGCCTCAGATCTCCCATCAGTGCAGTGGGGATTATGTCTGCCCTGCCTACTCTATAGCATTGATGTATGGAAAACACCACTATGTATATTAATTTGTATACCAATTGAAAAACAGTATACAAATGTACTGTGGTCTTACTGCCCTACCTCAGCCCAAGGCATCAGAGTACCACTCGTAAATCATTACTGTTCTGTCCACATATGTCTTAGCAAAGGGAGAAAATTCCTATAAGAACCTGAAGAGGGAGTCAGCGTACAGAGGATTAAGCCATATGAAAGAGAGAGGCAAGAAAATCAAACTTCCCCCCATGCCTAACAATCCAGCCCAGTCAGGGGTAGTGCACTACAATTAAGCGTTAGGCTTCCAAAGAGCCCTGCAGACTGACTATCAAAGTTTCTGCTCAACTGAACTGAAACTTTGCAAAGTGGCCACCACTAAGACTCACCAAGGAATTCCTCATATAGACAGTAGTCGATGTCAATTAACCTTTGTGAACATGAAAAATAAATGCAAAGGTTGAGGAATTAACAAGGAGACAAGCACAGATGCCAGACACAAGCATGATGTTACTGTAAATGCTACAATCACATGGTGGTTAACTTTAGTATACTAGAAATGGCTCTCGTGATAAAAGATCTTTTCTAAAAATGGAAGTACATTAAAAGTAGGGGCTGGGCCTAATCTATACTTTCCCCTATAGCACTCTGATTAGTCCCACATCTGCACTGGGAGTGCAAATATTTATTGAAGATACCACATTGGTGCCTTCTGAATGAACGCTTGAAGAATCAGTAAATATACTGCATCCAGCTGTGTATCATTCAACTTCCTTAATTGAAGATTCAAGCAAAATTAATTAAATTCATAGGTTATGAAAACATCTTTTCCCCTTAGAGGGAAAAAAGGATTTATGGAGTATAGAACAGAGTGACAACAACATCACTTGAGTCCAATAGCAGCCCCAGGGCAACAATGCAGTTGGAAGCTGCCCCCGCCTCCCCTTGGCCTACCCCCCTTCTCTTCACATCCCCACTTCCAACCAGCAACATGTGGGGGCCTCACAGGCATATATTGATATGTTGAAACTCAGAAGACAAGTGCAAGTTCTGTTCAGACCACCCCTGTCCCATGGCCCAAAACACCCCCACTACACACCCCTTGCGCTTAGATATGCGCACACTAGTTATGCAGTCCTGCCCGTAAGATACTGGACCAAAGGCAGAGGTCTTCATGAGCTCTAGAAATCACCTTGGGGTCATTTAGGTAGGGATTTCTGGAGTCTGGTTATGGAACCATGTTCTAAAAAAGGGGACCAGAGACTCCAGGTGGGTATGTCCCCTTGGTTCCTCACTCCTTCACCTAACAGGAAAGGATACAACCAGAGAAGGACACGAGTCAAGCCTTCTAAGACTCAGGGCAAGGACTCCAGTCACCCAGATCCAAGGAGGTAATCCTTGAGCCCATCACCCTTCCAGCTAAACTCTCTTCTCCCTGTGATTCCCTTAATGGTAAACTTGATGAATAAGTAATCTACATCCACGGTTCATTTATTCATCAGCCTTTTTTTTGTTAAAGCCTTTAATTTTGCAACTTCTCTCATTATAATCTGTGTCCTCACTACCCAGTACAATTATTTTCTCTAAGAACATTCACAACATTCTTCTTTTCAAATTCAATCACACCTGGAAGGTTCCCCTACCACCAATGCACCCTCTTTTAACTGCTAACATCATTCTCCACCTGGACCCTCTCTAGCCTTGTTCTGCCCCTGTGCCCCTTTCACGCTACTTTCATCTGTTCCCTCTGCAACTACTTTAATTTCCCTTCCTCTTCATCAATTCACTGGAGGTTAAGTACTGCTCTGGACAAAGTATCCTTCCAACTCAACACGTAGATGTTCATCTTTTCCCATGGTTAGCTGATCCCAAATGGACTTGTTCAATTTACATCAACCCAGAATGCTTCTCTCTCCCTTTGCAGCAAACCAAATCTCTTTTTTGTTTTTAAACACTTGAAGCTCATCTTTTCTATGAAACATCTCCACATTAAGTCCACTCAGACCTAACCCCTCCAGATAATATATAATGATGCGAAAGCTGAGGGTCTATCTCTGAATGGGTATCATGGAGGAGCACACAGAGATGGTAAAGCAGGTTCTTCTTATTTGCCAAGCCTAACTGTCTGTTATTACCTATATTCCCACAGTCATGTTTCTCACAATTTGATGTACACAGGAATCATTCCGGGATCTTATTAAAATGCAGATTCTGATACAGTAGAGAGCTGTATTGCAAAATTTTCTGAGAATGAGTTCAGATTTAGACGGAGAGAGTGACATGATTGATTAGTGCTGTCTGCTATGAGCATGGGAAGACAATGGCAACATTGATCAAATGATCAGTGATTCATTGATTCAATGATTTATTCAACAAAGATTCACTGAGCATCAGCTATGTGTCAGGCACTATGAACACGGACAGAGGAAGTCCCTATGCTCATGGAATTTACATTCTATTAGGATAGAAAGACAATTAAAAAGCAAACAAATAAGCAAGATAATTTTATATAGTGGTCAGGGCTGTGAAGGCTATAAAGGCAACGAACAGGTGATGCATAGAGAGGAACTGAAGAGGGCTGCTTCCAACCAAGTGGTCAAGGAAAGCCGTTCCACTGAGGTGATGGCTGGGCTGAGGCTTAACAAACAGAAACAACTCAGACATTTGCTTACTAAGAGAACAGCCTCTCATCAGTGGGAACAGACAAAGCAACTGCCCAGAGTCAGGAACTGGATGAGAGTGCTGCATATTTGCCATCCTCAGATAGTGAAAAAAAAAAGGCATTGACTTTGTATTCAGCTAATGTGTTCTAATCCCAATCGTCTCATAATGGACAAGTTATTTAACTTATTTTCTGTTAAAAATTTTTATTTCTTCCTATCTATCAGAAGCTTTCCTAAATGTCAGAGATACAATGGTGAATAAGGCAGATGTGATTCTACTCTCATGAAGCTTCCATTCCAGCCCTCTTGACCTGTTTCCTCAGCTATAAAATGGGTAAAATAATACTGACTTTGCAGAGTCATCAAATGAAAAACAGCTTTGAAAATTTTAGTATACAATACTTAATAAGTACTCAGTAATTACTGGAACCCCTAGCTTCCCTTACATTTTTGGTAATATAATGTTGACAAAGTTTATATGCCTTTTGCATATTTAAGATCGATTTTTTAATCTGTTATATTCTTTCCCTTAGATTATAAATTCTCAAATTTAGGGAACATAATCTTTCATAACAGTTTGGCACCTTGGAGACTCTTCACACAATTCTTCAACAAATATTTTACTGAGTTCCAAATAAATAAATAAATATTGATCATTGTTTGGTAATTGTGTTATAAGGTAAAACAGAGCAAGATAAGAGGGGAAAAGAGCAATGGAGGAGGGGAAATGTTATTAGACTCGCCAGGGAGGCCTCACTTGTAGGATCACATTTAGGCTGAACTGAGGAGGGAGTGAAAGCCATGTGAATTTCTGAGAAAAGAGTTTTCAAGCCGAGGAAACAGCAAGCGCAGAAGTCCCGAGTGTTCAGTGGGTTTGGGGAAGAGCAAGGAGGCCAGTGTGGCAAATTCCTTCATTTTATAAAAGAGGAAATTGAGGGCTAGAGAAATAATTTTGGCAGACCCAAGTGTACCAGTTAATTTTAGCTGCTGTAACGAAATGACCAAATACTCAAACTCAAGAGAAGTATATGTCTTGTTTATGTAAATTACAATACCAGTATTCCAGAGCAGCAGGGGAATCTCCTCCAACCAGTGACTCAGAGACCAAGGCTCCTTCCATACTCTCTTTGCCATCTTTAATACCACGTTTCCAGGCTCGTTTGGGGTGTCAGTCTCTGGTGTCTGATAGGAAGAGATTATAGAGGATCACATATAAGAGGTTAATAATACACCAGCCTAGAAGTGGTACACATCAATTCCACGAACACTCATCCGCTATCATTTAGTTACTTGACCACTACTGACCACAAAGGAGACTGGAATATGTAGTCTAGCAGGAAGATGAGAAAAAAGGATTTGGTGAGCAGCTAACCAGGCTCTACCAGGACAAAGCACCTTCCTCCTAGCCCTTTACTTTCTTCCTTTGCAAACGCGTGCGTGAAAATACACACGTGTGGGTGAAAATAATGTTCTCTATAAAGTGGTCTCTATCTTAGTGATAGTTGGTGCTAATAATAATGAGACACGCGATAAAAGAATTTCTAGTTATCTGCTACCAGCCAAAACACATTCCATTGTCAAGTAGTTTAATCTTACTGAGATGAGAACACTGGAGAAAGAGAGATACATACAAAGGAGTGAAGGATCAGGCAGAGATATGTTGTGATGGGGAAGGAAGACTGCATAGAGAGAAAATCTATTCATTAACACACTTCACCTCCACCGGTTCATAAGATTTAGCTGCAACTTGACAACCAGTTGTTCTCTGAATTTTCTCACTCTATCATTCACATCAGCAAGACTGTTGTGAGGATCATGTAGAGATTACATATGTAAATATAAAACTGAGGTATCGCTGTTGTTATAAAACGCAATTATAAATAATGGAAAGAAAATATCAGTGTTAGGGAGGCAAGAAATTAAGAGTCATACAACAGAATTGGGTTATTGTACAGAAAGTCTTTTTCAATATCAGAAACGGTCCAATTAAAACTTTCAAAAGCAATACATATCTAAGAAAAACATGGGGGAAGATGGCGGAAGAGTAAGACGCGTAGATCACCTTCCTCCCCACAAACACACCAGAAATACATCTACATGTGGAACAACTCCTACAGAACACCTACTGAACGCTGGCAGAAGACCTCAGACCTCCCAAAAGCCAAGAAACCCCCCACGTACCTCGGCAGGGCAAAAGAAAAAAGAATAAACAGAGACAAAAGGATTAGGGACGGGACCTGCACCAGTAGGAGGGAGCTGTGAAGGAGGAAAAGTTTCCACACACTAGGAAGCCCCTTTGCAGGCGGAGACTGCGAGTGGTGGAAGGGGAAAGCTTCGGAGCCGCAGGGGTGCGGAAGGCAAAGTGGAGAGATTCAGTGCCGACCAGCACTCACAAGCCCGAGAGGCCTGTCTGCTCCCCCGCCGGGGCGGGCGGGGCTGGGAGCTGAGGCTTGGGCTTCGGTTGGAGCGCAGGGAGAGGACTGGGTTTGGCAGCGTGAACACAGCATGCAGGGGGTTACTGCACCACGGCTGGCTGGGAGGGAGTCCGGGGAAAAGTCTGGACCTGCCGAAGAGGCAAGAGACTTTTTCTTACCTCTTTGTTTCCTGGTGCGCGAGGAAAGAGGATTAAGAATGCTGCTTAAAGGAGCTCCAGAGACGGGCGCGAGCCGCGGCTAACAGCGCAGACCCCAGAGACGGGCATGAGACGCTAAGGCCGCTGCTGCCGCCACCAAGAAGCCTGTGTGCGAGCACAGGTCACAATCCACACCCCCTTTCCGGGGAGCCTGTCCAGCCCGCCACTGCCAGGGTCCCGGGATCCAGGGACAACTTCCCCGGGAGAACGCACGGCCCGCCTCAGGCTGGTGCAACGTCACGCCGGCCTCTGCCGCCGCAGGTCCGCCCCACACGCCGTGCCCCTCCCTCCCCCCGGCCCGAGTGAGCCAGAGCCCCCGAATCAGCGGCTCCTTTAACCCCGTCCTGTCTGAGCAAAGAACAGACGCCCTCCAGCGACCGACACGCAGAGGCGGGGCCAAATCCAAAGCTGAGCCCCTGGGAGCTGTGAGAACAAAGAAGAGAAAAGGGAAATCTCTCCCAGCAGCCTCAGGAGCAGCGGATTAAATCTCCACAATCAACTTGATGTACCCTGCATCTGTGGAATACCTGAATAGACAAAGAATCATCCCAAGTTAAAGAGGTGGACTTTGAAAGCAAGATTTATGATTTTTTCCCCTTTTCCTCTTTTTCTGAGTGTGTATGTGTATGCTTCTGTGTGAGATTTTGTCTGTATAGCTTTGCTTCCACAATTTCTCCTAGGGTTCTATCCGTCCGTTTTTTGTTTTTTTTTTTTCTCTCTTAATAATTATTTGTTTATTTTAATAACTTTATTATATTTTATCTTATTTTATTTTATCTTTTCTTTCTTTTTTTCCTTCCTTCCCTCCTTCCTTCCTTCCTTCCTTCCTCCCTCCCTCCCTTCCTCCCTCCCTCCCTTGTTTTTATCTTTCTTCCTTCCTTCCTTTCTTTTTCTTTCTTTCTTTCTTTCTTTCTTTTCTACTTCTACTAATTCTTTCTTTCTACGTTTTCTCCCTTTTATTCTGAGCCGTGTGGATGAAAGGCTCTTGGTGCTGCAGCCAGAAGTCAGTGCGGTGCCTCTGAGGTGGGAGAGCCAACTTCAGGACACTGGTCTACAAGAGACCTCCCAACTCCACATAATATCAAACGGCAAAAATCTCCCAGAGATCTCCATCTCAACACAGGCACCCAGCTTCACTCAACGGCCAGCAAGCTACAGTGCTGGACATCTTATGCCAAACAACTAGCAAGACAGGAACACAACCCCACCCATTAGCAGAGAGGCTGCCTAAAATCATAATAAGTCCACAGACACCCCAAAACACACCACCAGACATGGACCTGCCCACCAGAAAGACAAGATCCAGTCTCATCCGCCAGAACACGGGCACTAGTCCCCTCCACCAGGAAGGCTACACAATCCACTGAACCAACCTTAGCCACTGGGGACAGACACCAAAAACAATGGGAACTATGAACCTGCAGGCTGCAAAAAGGAGATGCCAAACACAGTAAGATAAGCAAAATGGGAAGACAGAAAAACACACAACAGATGAAGGAGCAAGATAAATACCCACCAGACCTAACAAATGAAGAGGAAATAGGCAGTCTACCTCAAAAAGAATTCAGAATAATGATAGTAAAGATGATCCAAAATCTTGCAAATAGAACGGACAAAACGCAAGAAACATTTAACAAGGACCTAGAAGAACTAAAAATGAAACAAACAATGATGAACAACACAATAAATGAAATGAAAAATACTCTAGATGGGATCAATAGCAGAATAACTGAGGCAGAAGAATGGATAAGTGACCTGGAACATAAAATAGTGGAAATAACTACTGCAGAGCAGAATAAAGAAACAAGAATGAAAAGAACTGAGGACAGTCTCAGAGACCTCTGGGTCAACATTAATCGCACCAACATTCAAATTATAGGGGTTCCAGAAGAAGAGAAAAAGAAAGGGACTGAGAAAATATTTGAAGAGATTATAGTTGAAAACTTCCCTAATATGGGAAAGGAAATAGTTAATCAAGTCCAGGAAGCAGAGAGAGTTCCATACAGAATAAATCCAAGGAGAAATATGCCAAGACACATATTAATCAAACTATCAAAAATTAAATACAAAGAAAACATATTAAAAGCAGCAATGGAAAAAACAACAAATAACACACAAGGGAAGCCCCATAAGGTTAACAGCTAATCTTTCAGCAGAAACTCTGCAAGCCAGAAGGGACTGGCAGGACATATATAAAGTGATGAAAGAGAAAAACCTGCAACCAAGATTACTCTACTCAGCAAGGATCTCATTCAGATTTGATGGAGAAATTAAAACCTTTACAGACAAGCAAAAGCTGAGAGAGTTCAGCACCGCCAAACTAGCTCTACAACAACTGCTAAAGGAACTTCTCTAGGCAAGAAACACAAGAGAAGGAAAAGACCTACAATAACGAGCCCAAAACAATTAAGAAAATGGGAATAGGAACATACATATTGATAATTACCTTAAATGTAAATGGACTAAATGCTCCCACCAAAAGACACAGATTGGCTGAAAGGATACAAAAACAAGACCCATATATTTGCTGTCTACAAGAGACCCACTTCAGACCTAGAGACACATACAAACTGAAACTGAGGAGATGGAAAAAGATATTTCATGCAAATGGAAACCAAAACAAAGCTGGAGTAGCAATTCTCATATCAGAAGAAATAGACTTTAAAATAAAGACTATTACAAGAGACAAAGAAGGACACTACATAATGATCAAGGGATCGATCCAAGAAGAAGATATAACAATTGTAAATATTTATGCACCCAACATAGGAGCACCTCAATACATAAGGCCAATACTAATAGCCATAAAAGGGGAAATCGACAGTAACACATTCATAGTAGGGGACTTTAACACCCCACTTTCACCAATGGACAGATCATCCAAAATGAAAATAAACAAGGAAACACAAGCTTTAAATGATACATTAAACAAGATGGACTTCATTGATATTTATAGGACATTCCATCCAAAAACAACAGAATACACATTCTTCTCAACTGCTCATGGAACATTCTCCAGGGTAGATCATATCTTGGGTCACAAATCAAGCCTTGGTAAATTTAAGAAAATTGAAATCGTATCAAGTGTCTTTTCTGACCACAACGCTATGAGACTAGATATCAATTACAGGAAAAGATCTGTAAAAAATACAAACACATGGAGGCTAAACAATATACTACTTAATAACGAAGTGATCCCTGAAGAAATCAAAGAGGAAATCAGAAAATACCTAGAAACAAATGACAATGGAGACACGACGACCCAAAATCTATGGGATGCAGCAAAAGCAGTTCTAAGAGGGAAGTTTATAGCAATACAAGCCTATCTGAAGAAACAGGAAACATCTCGAATAAACAACCTAACCTTGCACCTAAAGCAATTAGAGAAAGAAGAACAAAAAAAAACCCCAAAGTTACAAGAAGGAAAGAAATCATAAAAATCAGATCAGAAATAAATGAAAAAGAAATGAAGGAAACTATAGCAAAGATCAATAAAACTAAAAGCTGGTTCTTTGAGAAGATAAACAAAATAGATAAACCATTAGCCAGACTCATCAAGAAAAAATGGAGAAGACTCAAATCAACAGAATTAGAAATGAAAAGGAGAAGTAACAACTGACACTGCCGAAATACAAAAGATCATGAGAGATTACTACAAGCAGCTCTATGCCAATAAAATGGACAACCTGGAAGAAATGGACAAATTCTTAGAAATGCATAAACTGCCAAGACTGAATCAGGAAGAAATAGAAAATATGAACAGACCAATCACAAGCACTGAAATTGAAACTGTCATTAAAAATCTTCCAACAAACAAAAGCCCAGGACCAGATGGCTTCAAAGGCAAATTCTATCAAACATTTAGAGAACAGCTAACACCTATCCTTCTCAAACTCTTCCAAAATATAGCAGAGGGAGGAACACTCCCAAATTCATTCTACAAGGCCACCATCACCCTGATACCAAAACCAGACAAGGATGCCACAAAGAAAGAAAACTACAGGCCAATATCACTGATGAACATAGATGCAAAAATCCTCAACAAAATACTAGCTAACAGAATCCAACAGCACATTAAACAGATCATACACCATGATCAAGTGGTTTATTCCAGGAATGCAAGGATTCTTCAATATAGGCAAATCAATCAACGTGATACACCATATTAACAAATTGAAGGAGAAAAACCATATGATCATCTCAATAGATGCAGAGAAAGCTTTCGACAAAATTCAACACCCATTTATGATAAAAACCCTGCAGAAAGTAGGCATAGAGGGAACTTTCCTCAACATAATAAACGCCATATATGACAAACCCACAGCCAACATCGTCCTCAATGGTGAAAAACTGAAACCATTTCCACTAAGATCAGGAACAAGACAAAGTTGCCCACTCTCACCACTCTTATTCAACATAGTTTTGGAAGTTTTAGCCACAGCAATCAGAGAAGAAAAGGAAATAAAAGGAATCCAAATAGGAAAAGAAGAAGTAAAGCTGTCACTGTTTGCAGATGGCATGATACTATACATAGAGATCCTAAAGATGCTACCAGAAAACTACTAGAGCTAATCAATGAATTTGGTAAAGTAGCAGGATACAAAATTAATGCACAGAAATCTCTGGCATTCCTATATACTAATGATGAAAAATCTGAAAGTGAAATCAAGAACACACTCCCATTTACCACTGCAACAAAAAGAATAAAATATCTAGCAATAAACCTACCTAAGGAGACAAAAGACCTGTATGCAGAAAATTATAAGACAGTGATGAAAGACATTAAAGATGATACAAATAGATGGAGAGATATACCATATTCTTGGATTGGAAGAATCAACATTGTGAAAATGACTCTACTCCCCAAAGCAATCTACAGATTCAATGTAATCCCTATCAAACTACCACTGGCATTTTTCACAGAACTAGAACAAAAAATTTCACAATTTGTATGGAAACACAAAAGACCCCGAATAGCCAAAGCAATCTTGAGAACGAAAAACGGAGCTGGAGGATTCAGGCTCCCTGACTGTAGACTATAATACAATGCTACAGTAATCAAGACAGTATGGTACTGGCACAAAAACTGAAATATAGATCAATGGAACAGGATAGAAAGCCCAGAGATAAACCCACGCACATATGGTCACCTTATCTTTGATAAAGGAAGCAGGAATGTACAGTGGAGAAAGGACAGCCTCTTCAGTAAGTGGTGCTGGGAAAACTGGACAGGTACATGTAAAAGTACGAGATTAGATCACTCCCTAACACCATACACAAAAATAAGCTCAAAATGGATTAAAGACCTAAATATAAGGCCAGAAACTATCAAACTTTTAGAGGAAAATATAGGCAGAACACTCTATGACATAAATCACAGCAAGATCCTTTTTGACCCACCTCCTAGAGAAATGGAAATAAAAACAAAAATAAACAAATGGGACCTAATGAAACTTCAAAGCTTTTGCACAGCAAAGGAAACCATAAACAGGACCAAAAGACAACCCTCAGAATGGGAGAAAATATTTGCAAATGAAGCAACTGACAAAGGATTAATCTCCAGAATTTATAAGCAGCTCATGCAGCTTAATAACAAAAAAACAAACAACCCAATCCAAAAATGGGCAGAAGACCTAAACACACATTTCTCCAAAGAAGATATACAGACTGCCAACAAACACATGAAAGAATGCTCAACGTCACTAATCATTAGAGAAATGATAATCAAAACTACAATGAGATATCATCTCACACCAGTCAGAATGGCCATCATCAAAAAATCTAGAAACAATAAATGCTGGAGAGGGTGTGGAGAAAAGGGAACACTCTTGCACTGCTGGTGGGAATGTAAATTGATACAGCCACTGTGGAGAACAGTATGGAGGTTCCTTAAAAAACTACAAATAGAACTACCATATGACCCAGCAATCCCACTACTGGGCATATACCCTGAGAAAACCATAATTCAAAAAGAGTCATGTACCAAAATGTTCATTGCAGCTCTATTTACAATAGCCCGGAGATGGAAACAACCTAAGTGTCCATCATCGGATGAATGAATCAAGAAGATGTGGCACATATATACAATGGAGTATTACTCAGCCATAAAAAGAAACAAAATTGAGCTATTTGTAATGAGGTGGATAGACCTAGAGTCTGTCATACAGAGTGAAGTAAGTCAGAAAGAGAGAGACAAATACCATATGCTAACACATATATATGGAATTTAAGAAAAAAAATGTCATGAAGAACCTAGGGGTAAGACAGGAATAAAGACACAGACCTACTAGAGAATGGACTTGAGGACATGGGGAGGGGGAAGGGTAAGCTATGACAAAGCAAGAGAGAGGCATGGACATATATACACTACCAAACGTAAGGTAGATAGCTAGTGTGAAGCAGCCACATAGCACATGGAGATCAGCTCAGTGCTTTGTGAACGCCTGGAGGGGTGGGATAGGGAGGGTGGGTGGGAGGGAGTCGCAAGAGGGAGGAGATATGGTAATGTATGTATATATATAGCTGATTCATTTTGTTGTAAAGCAGAAACTAACACACCATTGTAAAGCAATTATACTCCAATAAAGATGTTAAAAAAAGAAAAAAGAAAAACATGATTACCAGGGAATAAGTCAGGATGTAAATAATTACTAATGTACAAAGTCCGTGCTTTGAAATCTCTACCCTTTCTTAAAGTAACAAGGCAAAAAAAGCCTTTTTAAAAAAATAGTCTTCTTTAGTTTTAAATTTCTTAGGATAGGCTAAAATTATATAATTAAAGTCAAATGAACCCATCCCACACAGACATTCACAATTTGAGATGAATGAAGTGGTCCTTTGACAGAAAATATAAATTAAAATAAGGTTGAATTTTATTTAATGCTCATTAATGACTAGAAAACACCATGTAAATTAAATCTACCCCTGATTTTAAATTGAGTCATGCAGGTAACAACTTGAAAAACCCCTGATAAAGTCATAAAAAGATTAAGATAACCTATAGCAAAAAATTAGGAAAGTGCCTATCAACTTGGAAAAAATAGTAAGAGCTGAGTCATATCATTTCATTTAATAAATGTTTACTGAGCACTCACCATGAGCACTTTATGCTGACCACCTCCTGAATATAACCCTATTAGCCCCAGATTTCTGAAAACAGTCATAATTCCCCAAATCTCAGCATGAATTTTATAACCTTACCTGCATCTGGCACGAAAATTTTGCCTTCCATAAGGACAGGTTAACGATGACGTGGAGAACCGCCATGGCTTTGGGGGCATGCTTGATGGAGTTAAGTGGTAACCCGTAATATAGGGCCATGCGGTACACATGACACAAAGAGAGAGATCCTTTGTCAGAACTCATTATAATTATTTCCTGTTCCACTGATTTGCCCATTAATCATTGATCATGTGCTGCCTCTGACATTTCCTGTCTGGTCAATCTGTATTAATATACTATTCTTTTGCTGGTTTAATTTCTTCATCTTGCCTCTCTGAAAAGAGAAACCATATATAAAATGTTTTGACTTATTTGAAAGCACTTTTGCACACGTAGGTGCCAAATTGTAATATCTGTTGATGTAATGATTGAATTCAGAATCTGTGAATCTTTTTAGATTAGGCCAGAACAAATTAAAAGTAAATCCAAGGTAGAATAGTCTTCTCCCTATAACTGAGGACCTGAAGCCTCTATTGCACGTGTTGAGGTTTTTATCACTAATTATAGGAAAAGCTTTGAGTAGAAGGAAATACAGGGATAATGTGAAGAGAATGGACTGGGGGAGGGAAGGAAAGAGCAGTGGATTGTAAAGCACATCACAACCAAACTTCAATAAAAGCCACCTACCAAAGAGTTGATTAATATCTCTGTAAACTTCACACCCAAATACCAAAAACATATGAAAGATTAAGAGTGAATGGTCGGCCAGAAAAGACTTTTAATAATACCATCCTAATTGTTAAAAAAAAAAAAAAAAAAGATTTTGTAGTTAATTAAAACCTTTGAAGTGCAAATATACTGTCTCCAGAAAATGTTAATTTATATAATGAGGTATATTTGATTTTTAAATTAATTCATAATCACCTTATAATCAATTCATATTTTGTTCCATATATAATTTTATTTTTAAATGTATAAAGACATAAGTTTGAAGAAAAGACTGTATTGGGCAGAATAATGTCCCCCCAAAGATGTTCACATTCTTGAAACTGTAACTTTGGTACATTAAATTGCAAAGGGGAATTAAGGTCGCAGATGAAATTAAATTTGCTAATCAATTGGCCTTAAGATAGGGAGAGTTTCCTGGATTATCCAGGTGAGCCCAATGTAATCATAAGGGTCCTTAAAAGTGGAAGAAGTAGGAAGAAGAATTATGTCAGGGTGATGCAATATGAGAAAGACCCAACCAGCCTGAAGATGGAAGAGGAGGACCATGAGCCCAGGAATGCAGGCAGTCTCTAGAAGCTGCAAAAAACAAGTAAATGGATTCTCCCCTGCAGCTTAAAAAAAAAATGCAGGTCAGCTGACATCTTGATTTTAGCCAGTGAGACGCATGTCAGACTTCTGACCTTCAGAAATGTAAGATAATAAATTTATGTTATTTGATAAATGGAATATTTATAAATGGAATGGATATTTATAATGAAATATTTCCTGCCATATCAATAAACAAAGTATGTCACAGTCACCAATGATGGCAGCCCTCCAATGTGAGCTGGTGAGCCCTGAGGAAACTCAGGATGTGAAAATACAGGCCCAAGATAGCTAAGGTGTATATCAAAGGAATGATTTCAGTGAGCCCAGACTCTTTGCATCTTCCCATACATAGAAAAGCGTTAAATTCCTTAACTTGAGATATCTGGTTTTCTTTATTTAACAATAGTCTTTTGATGTTCCCAATCACCTTCTCTTTGTTTCAAAACTCCTATATATCCTGGCTCCCGCTTCGCCTCCTGGGAGCGGTTTCTCAGAGTTGTCTGAGATGCTGTCTCCCGGGCAGTCCTCATTTTGCCCCAAAGAAAACTTAACTCACAACTCTCACGTTGTGCATTTTTTTAAGTCAACATATTTTAACACTAAGTTTGTGGTGACTTTTTATAGTACTTATATAATACAAAGGCCAAACATTTTAAAAGTCTTTAGGGACTTCCCTGGTGGCGCAGTGGTTGGGAGTCCGCCTGCCGATGCGGGGGGCGCGGGTTCGTGCCCCGGTCCGGGAGGATCCCACGTGCCGCGGAGCGGCTGGGCCCGTGAGCCGTGGCCGCTGGGCCTGCGCGTCCGGAGCCTGTGCCCAGCAGCGGGAGAGGCCACAGCAGTGAGAGGCCCGCGTACCGCAAAAAAAAAAAAAAAAAAAAAAAAAAGTCTTTAGACTACAATTTATATCTCAAATGCACCTTAAAAAATGTAAGGAAATAAAATGTACACTTTTAAAAATAAGTTTGCAGCGTCAATAAAACAAGTAAATCAAAAACAAGAACAATAAAAGTAACGATAACAATAAGACCCAAATAGAATAATATTTATTTTCAAAAAAAAAAAAAAAAACCTAAAACTCAGAAGCATTTTGTGATTTTAAACCTGCCTTCTTTGGGCAGCTATGTAGCGCTTTTTCTTTCACAGTGAGGTGTAAATTGTAAAATTCCTTAAGAAAAATGTGATGAAATGTGTCTCAGAGAAAATGATAATGTGCCTTAGCCCTCCACCCCCACCCCCAGTGGATTGCTTTGGTGTGGCCCTAAGCCCTACTTTAGCTTTAATTTTAAAGAGCATAATACAATATTTGCTTCAAGTTCTCTGATGAGAAGAGGTACTATACTAGGAATAGCAAGCAGGTAGACTCTGACAAGGTCAAAATAAACTGTTCCCAGGGTAACAGCAAAACTCCAGCTGTTCATCACTTCATCACAGGCAGTGTAGCAGGGGTGGAGAGTGGGGGCAGGATTCGCAAGTATCGTTATTGCTAATTGCTGATGTTGAGTTGAATTCAGTCTTATAATTTTGAGAACATCCGAAATTCAAATTCCGCATATGCTGTGCTCAAATACAAATAAGTATATACAAATAAGCAAGCAGATATGTAAAGGGAATAGTAAATCTACTCAAAGAAGGCAGGAAAGCAACATCGCTCCATTACCAAAGCATGATCCATAACTCGTTATAGCAGAGTTCAGCTAGACCAAGCGCTAAGTTGACAGGTTACCTCTAAAAAGCATCTCACTTTTGTTGCTGTTTTAATTGCAGGGAGAGGATGTTTGGAAAAGAATGGGGATCAAGAGACCCAGGGTCCAGGGTTGACTTGCCCAATAATTGATCTTTGTGAAATCTAGGTTTCTACTTTGAAAATTAAGGAGATTAAACTAAGTTAATGTGTTCCAAAGTTTGGGATCTATAATGGTGGAAGTAGTAGACGAGTTGGTAAAAAGTTTTAAATAATACTGAATCTCAAAGTAAGAAAGTTGTTTCCGTTTCAATGCCCTTTTTAACTTTTCTACAAAGGTCAAGGATAACGTCTCAGCTTGGTGCTAGTAGAGCTTTGACACCTCCCTAATAAAAGCAAATCTCGGTTTTTAACAAAGAGAGGGCAAGCCTTAAGTTCAGAGCCTTTCAAAGACAAAGTCATTAGCTAGAATTAACATATTGTTTTACCTTTATTGTGTTTAATTATACTTCTTTTTCCAATTTATGGTATATAAAACTGATTTCATTTATATATAAATAATAATGTAATTTATTTAAATAAAAACAAGAAGTTGATTTAAAGAAAAATATTAACTAAATAATATATAAGTGCTAGTTACACAGGTATTTTTAAAAATCTTGAAAAGGAGGTATCCAACTGACTTGAAGTTTGAAAAATGGTAAATTAAATCATTTCTAGGATCCTTTCCCATTCTATCACTCACTCTCTGAGCCAGTGATCAGAAACCTTGCCTCTACTATCAAGGTAACTTACTGAAACACCTTCTATTCCATTTAGTTGCTAAGATAACTCTTGGAATTGTTCTTTTTTTTTTTTTTTTTTTTGCAGTACGTGGGCCTCTCACTATTGTGGCCTCTCCCGTTGCAGAGCACAGGCTCTGGACGCGCAGGCTCAGCGGCCATGGCTCACGGGCCCAGCCGCTCCGCACCATGTGGGATCTTCCCAGACCAGGGCACAAGCCCGTGTCCCCTGCATCGGCAGGCGGACTCTCAACTACTGCGCCACCAGGGAAGCCCATATTATTGAATTAATATATACATACCTCATTTCCAGAAAAGAAATAATAATTGCCCAAAGCCAGGAAAAGCAACATGTGTCTCATTATTGTGTATTGAGTGAATAACTGGATCCTTGCTTCTCTTACGTAAGTATGTTTATGGACCTAAAGAGAATCCTAGATCTAAAGCCACACCTAAGTCAGTGTAAACATATGGTTTCCCTGTTTATAGTTTATACACCCTTGGGAATGTTAGAAAGATAAACCTCTTCAGTCATTGTCTCAGAACTCAAGTTCCTCCCAAACCATGCAATACTATTTCAATACTACTTGAAAGCTCAAACCTGTAAGTCAAAGGGATATTTTATTACTGGCATGCATTATCTATCTGTGCCCAATCAGGAAGGTATGAGAAGGTGGCTGTCCATACTCATAATCTGTCAACCCAGTTCTTGTGGTATGAATCAGGAGAAAGGAAAAGGTGGGGTAGGGAATGAGGTGGCAGAAGCCAGGCCAGACAAGAAAAGTCACGAAAGTACAGGAACTGCTCTGGGCCTTGCAGGGGGATGGCTTGTTGTGTGCGTGCTGGGGTAGGGAGTAGGGAGGGAGTGGACGCACAGTAAATTATGGGGCTCAAAGGGGAGGCATTGTCCTCCTGAGCAGAAATTAAGTAACTCATGTTCCAGGCTGGCTGGGTCAGCTGCTTGCTGATATGTGACATTGGACAAGTTAGGGTTAGGGTTCGCTTCAGTTTCTGCAGCTATAAAATGGGGCTAATAATAGCTAGCTCACTGGGTTTCTCTGGGGATTATATTAACATTAAGACATGTAAGTGCCCACCATCATCCCTTCAGCATAGCATGTGTCTTATATTGTCTATCATTGTAGCACAACTACGTTGTACCGTCTTTACCTATTTGCAGGTCTCGCTCTGCCTCACTGGTCCCTTAAAAGACAGGAACTGTGCTTTATTCATTCTTATTTCCAGAACCTTGAACAACCCATTAAGGTCCGACTGGACCTTAATAAATTCTTCTTGAATGAATTCATTAACAGACCAATGCTATTACAGTGATTCTCATCACTATACAGCCCAACTACTTTTAGAGGATACACTAAGGCATGTAATCATTAAAACTGGAAGAAGGGAAAAGGCTGAACTCATCCCAATAGGGCTTGAGTATTGTTTTTATGGAACTGAAGGAAACAAATTAAAAGCACATATTGTGCATTAAGGTGAAAAAAATGATAAAGAGAAAGGAGTGGGGGATTGCACAGAGTAGTACTGCTTTGTGCCAAGAATTTTAAAGCACGATCTGGTCTTTCATACACACACTGCAGAGATAATTACTTCAATAGCCCTTTATTTTTCCCAACATTACTAATTAGCCTGATGAGAGGGACTTAGCCAAGCTGGTTAGTACAGTACAGAATTTGGTTAAGGACTTGATGAGGGACATTGTTCTCCAACAGCCAGCTGAGAGGCTCCCTGTCAACATATTTAATAGTCTTTCCAGCTTTCATAATTCTGCCGCCTCGGACTCTCAGAGCTTGTTTCCCAAACACGATGCAACTTGGACTTACTCTCAAGTTAAAATATTCTGAAAGGTCATGCCAGACTTCTTTTCAAAAGAAAATATATTATTTAACTTTATGATTCTAAAAAGGCAATGATGATTCTAAGGAGATGATGTAATAAACAATATTTTTAAAGTATATTTTGTAAAGTTAGTTTATCTCCTATATAACATATTCTCTCTTTTTTTCTTTCTTTGATGGGGGAGGGTATTTTAAACAATACTTTCTCTGAATGCCCACAGGTGACTAACTTTGCTGGTTCACTTTGTTTAAAGCTGAACCTAGAACAACAAAAACTCTCATTCACCTCCTGGGATCTAATTAGTGGAGAACTTGCATGCTAAAAAAGTCATCTCCAAACACCACAGGTACTTCATTTAAATCTCTAATTTACCTCTCATGTTTGAATTACCAGACAGTTCTAAAAATGTGCCAGTCTGAGGTTGTTGGAAATTAATATGGCTTAATATTTTCTGAACTTGGCTTTCAAATTGAGTTTGCAGAAATTTCAGCCACTTGTTAATATGACTGCAAAAGAAAAATGGATATTTTCTCTTTGCTTGCTACTATTTCCTTCGAGAACACAAGGATGCAAAGACTCCAAAACATCAAACGGACCTACTGCCTTTTGGAATATGTAATCACTCTTTATATCGTTTCTGCCTTATCAGTTAATCAGTCTTTACATTAAACAATACCAGGTAACAAGAAGTAATGAAGTCCATGAACCTAACTTTGATCCATTGAAATAGCCTTGATGTAGATTCAACTGCAGTCTTGTTGATTTATTATTTAAACTTGACTTGATCTTTAAAATGTGGTAGTACTGAAGGTAGCGATCTTAAGTAAATTGCAAAAAGCTTTGAGTCTACTGATATAAAGTACATGCGACTATTATATTACATAGTTTGCTAATAAGACTACAGTTGAGTTAGTTGGTTCCCCAGAAACTCCTTTTATTCCTATTCCTAACTTTTGAAATGCCAAGTTTCAGACATATTATAAATGGCTTGTATGAGAAAGACTTTTGATGGCTGAGATTAATTCAGTTCTGGGCACCTAGGTGTAAAAAAATAATATAGCGTTTGATGACTCCCGGTTTTCAATAAATTGTTGTATCAGTTTGCACAAATGGAAAAAATCTTAAAACATTTTTAAAATATAATTTAGATATTTCTAAGAAGCATTCCCATAAAATGAGTATCATGGCATAAGTAATAACAAGCATAACTGGAAGGGAAAAGCACTTTTATTTTCCTAATTAACTTCATAACCAACTCTGATATCTTTCCCTAGGATATTTGATTCCCTTTGTTTTGTTTCTAATATCTACTGCTTCAAACATAAAACTCCTTCACCTAGCAGGGAATGATTTCAATTGCATTTCAAAATATGAATTTCTCTCTCCTGGGTTCTACACCCTAGAGCATTTCCTATTTCTGCATTTTTCAAAGCAAATGTTTGGGCAATACTAAATGTTTCCCTCCATGTTGAATCTCACAGTCTCATATGTTTGCTAGGAAGATAGCTGGAAATAATTAAGACCCTCAAAACCATTTCCCGGGTACTCAGAGTTCTGCCACTCAAACTTTTAATTACAAACTGACATCCAATAAAGCAGAATGTCAGAGCTACTGCAACTACACTCGCCTTGCAGTTTTACCATGGACCTTGCTATATCAAAAGGCTGCCTTGCCGATCATTTTAAATTAAATACAAGGCAAGTCCTCCCAGAGCAAGAATTACAATGAAAGTCAGTTTTTCAGTGGAGCAGCTGTGTAAACGGATTCTAAAATTAGCCTAGTCATTTCCAAGCTGTGGTTTACAGCTTCAATGTGTCTTCTGCAGCCCATGTCGGGATGAGAAAATGAATTTTCTTAAGAACATCCCAGTCATTTTGGGTTCAGTCCATTTTGATGGTGTCATAGCTAACTCAAACCTCTCAGTCCTAAGCAGTCTGCGTATAGGGAGATGTGATCAAAAAGTGCCATCTGAGAAAAGTGTTTGCTTTAATTTAGATGGTGTTGACAGACCAATGGGTACTGTAATAAAACCACCTGGCCTCTTGCCCAGGGGATGTATAATCTAAACAAGACAAACAGGGATACAATGAACAACTTGGGCTAATAGGTGGTAGCTAGCTTCAGATTTCAGACTTCCTGTTCTTTATTAGAACGGTTAGGAGGAACTTTTTCAATTCCCATTTCTAATACTTGTTTTTGCAGGGAAACAGTGGGGGTGATCATAGAAAAAATTCATGCATGACAGGGTGGCCATTATTCCTCTCCTCACCATCTCCAAAAAAAGAAGAAACCTGAAATGATTTCCTAACCCAAACTCCTGCACTGGTTGCTGGCTGTCCTAGAAGTTTAAGGGGCAGGGGGGAGAGGAAAGATGTGGAGGACTGGAGCAAAGGAAAAGAGGAAGCAAGTGGAGTTGGCATTGAACGATAGGAGAACATTAACAAGAATTTAATTTATACCTCTGAGAGCATTCAAATCCATACATAACCACAAATGAGTGATCATTTTGCAGTGAGCGTTTGCCTTTTGTATCCTTTATTACTGGTAATCTAATGTCGCTAATACGTATGGCACCATGAGATTCCTAGATATGAGGGGACCAGACCTTGCAGGATCATAACATTTTCACAGAAACAGGTATTCTAAGGCTGGGAACCAAAGATTATGAAGTCATCTCTGACCTAGAAGAGAGGGTCAAAAAGGTCAATAGGGACAGGGAGAGGGAGGGTCATGTCAAAATAACACACCGGCCAGTGCTGAACCTACACCAAAAACTCAGAACCAGGAGCTCAGCCCATTCACAGAGAGTCACCCAACCACCTGCCTAGGTAGGAACTGTTCTTGTAGGTTCCAGGAGATCTCAACGGTGCCTTGCTGGGATCAGAGAATTGTAAAGCAGCCATTCTGATGTGTCTGTGGTGATCTTCGGACACGTTACTTTAAAATGCTGTCTATCTTATCAAGCGGTGAGCACCACAAACATTCTAGGCGCTCAATTTATTTTGCAAGTGACCTGAAAATGGTGAGCGGAAGTAGATCTATCATAAACATAGTGAAACTTTGATTTCAAGGCCCCTGATTTGCACCACCCTGTGATATCTGGAAGTTACAGAATGTTCCGGGTGGAGAGGGAAGCCAAGCTGCAATCACAGGTTTCTGGTATATTTCCCAAATAGATCTCAGAAGAAAGGGACCAGGATCCCCAAGTTTCCATCACTTTGTTGTGATTTCTTTCTTATCCAAAAACAAATTCACTTTGATATTTAATGTATTCACAGCTTCATGTTCTTTTTCTGAAACAGCCCTCAAACTCACATTCAGGCCCCAGAAAACGTGGACGTGCCCCTCATGGTGATATTGAGACCTTCCAATATGTTCTTGTCAGCCTGTCATTTGAGAGGCAGTATAGCTGGGGTGTTGTCAGGAAGTCGTTATTATTACTTTCAAAAGTGTCTTGGTTTGAATAATAAATGATGTGGCCACTCTAAGCATAGCATAATAGATAAGAACACAAACTGGATGAAAGCACTGAGTTTAAAAACCAATCACTGTAATTTATACTTTGGGGGAGTTATTTAACTTCTCCGTGCCTCAGTTTCCTCATATGTAAAATGAGGACATGAGTACATACGTGAGAGATGGTTATAAAGGTTAAATGAGCCCAAATATGTGAAGTACTTAGAGCAGTGCCTGGCACAGAGGAAACACTATGTGCTAGGTGTTCGTTGTTATTGTTGTTAGATTATTAACTCCTAATTTTTTAAACAAATCAATTAAGTATTTATTAATGAGAAAGCAGTGTGCCCATAAATAGCTAATAATCTACTGGTGGTATTGTATAATCACTGATTAAAAGATATCTTTATTGACTTATGATCACTTTTTCCCAGTCTTATTGAGATATAATTGATATATAACATTGTATTAGTTTAAGGTGTTCAACATAATGATTTGATATATGTTGATATTGCAAAGTGATTTCCACATAAGCTTAGTGAACATATATCACCTCACAGTTATAATTTTTTCTTGTGATGAGAACTTTTAAGATCTACTCTCTTAGCAACTTTCAAATACACAATACATTATTGTTAACTATAGTCACCATGCTGTAGATTACATCCCCGGAACTTATTTATCTTACAACTGGAAGTTTGTACCTTTTGATCACACTCACCCATTTCCCCCACCCTCCCACCCCCTGCCTCTGGCAACCACCAATCTCTTCTGTTTGTTTGAGTTTGTTTTTTTTTAGATTCCACATATAAGTGAGATCATAGAGTATGGGTCTTCCTCTGCCTTATTCACTTAGCATAATGCCCTCAATGTTCCTTCCATGTTGTTTCAAATGGCAGGATTTCTCTCCTTTTTATGGCTGAATAATATTACATTTTAGATATAGATATGTAGATCATACTTTCTTTATCCATTCATCTGCTGATGAACACAGGTTATTTCCATACCTTGGCTATTGTAAATAATGCTGCAATGAACATGGGAGTACAGATATCTCTTGGAGAAACTGATTTCATTTCCTTTGGATATATACCCAGAAATGGGATAGCTGGATGATACGGTAGTTCTATTTGTAATTTTTTGAGAAACGTTCATACAGTTTTCCATAGTGGTTGCACAAGTTTACATTCCCACCAACACTGCACAAGTGTTTCTTGTTCTCCACATCCTCCCAACACCTACCTTTTGTCTTTTTGATGATAGTTAAACAGGTATGAGATAATATCTCAAAGGTTTTGATTTGCACTTCCCTGATGATTAGTGATATGCATCTTTTCATGTTGACCATTAGGATGTGTTCTTTTTGTTCTGTTCTGCTCATTTTTATTTTTTATTCTTATTTAGTTTACCATCTTTATTGGAGTATAATTGCTTTACAATGGTGTGTTAGTTTCTGCTTTATAACAAAGTGAATCAGTTATACATAAACGTATATCCCCGTATCTCCTCCCTCTTGCGTCTCCCTCCCACCCTCCCTATCCCACCCCTCTAGGTGGTCACAAAGCACCAAGCTGATCTCCCTGTGCTATGCGGCTGCTTCCCACTAGCTATCTATTTTACGTTTGGTAGTGTATATATGTCCATGCCACTCTCTCACTTCGTCCCAGCTTACCCTTCCCCCTTCCAGTGTCCTTAAGTCCATTCTCTATGTCTCCGTCTTTATTCCTGTCCTGCCCCTAGGTTCTTCAGAACCATTTTTTGTTTTTTTTAGATTCCATATGTATGTGTTTGTTCTGCTCATTTTTAAATCATATTTTTTTTGCTTTTGATTGACTTGTATGAGTTCTTTATATACTTTGGGTATTAACCCCTTATCAAATATATGATTTGCAAATGTTTTCTCCATTCTGTAGGTTGCCTTTTTGTGTTGTTGATGGTTTTCTTTGCTGTGCAGAAGCATTTTAGTTTGTCGTAGTTCCACTTGTTTATTTTTGCTTTTGTTGTCTTTGCTGTTGGTGTCAAATCCAATAAATCATCTAACATGTTCTTGAGTTCAATTCCCTCAAGGCATACTGGGAAGATCATTCCTTTTTGTGGAACTTATTTTTAATTATTATTAAGAACAGCAAACATGCCTGTAGAAAATTGTTTTATACAAAATCACTTTGGGAATTACCTAATCCCGTGTAATTGCTCCAGGAGAATAAACTAAAATTAGTGGCTCATTTAGAGGTAGAATTGAATTCAAGATAATAAGAATGTTCCCAAAGAGAACACTGTCCAATTATAGTATAGACAGGGCTAGCCTGTGAGGTAGTGAGCTCCCAAACACTGAAGATATTCAAGAAGTGACTAACCAACCACCTAGAGATGTGGTACCTGGACTCTGCATTAGATAGATGATTCAACTTGATGACTTCTAAGGTTAAGCCCAACACTCAGAATCTACGTTTTTATCACATCTTATACTGAACAATTTCCTTCTCTTTACCACAGACTCAGCTCTCTTCACTACTACGTTTAGCATGATGGGTTTAACACTCTCTACACTGAGGGTTAGAGTGTGGCCTGTTAATTCACCCTTGTCCTTGTGAAAGAAAAACTTCACCAGTAGAGGTTCAAACTTCACAGTAAATGCAGAGAAAATACAAAGATTCTCCAGACTTCAGAATAACAGAGAAAAGTAGAAATGTTCAAGGGGTTCAAAAACTTTGCAATGAGGAAAAGTTTTAAATATTTAATATGCCTGGCAAGGTCTTTTTGGTAGAGATTAATATTCAAATGCAGTTTGTTTGCATTAAAGTATTTAAATGCTATGCATTTAATATAAAATACATATTCTCACTTCTTCCCTGATGCAAAATCGCATTGGGAATTATGTGATCATGTGTAATTTGTTAAATGCAAATCATGTTTTAAATATTCATATACCATATTTGCATTTTTTTTTTCTTAATCAGAATTTTCAGAAGGAGGAGGGGGAGCAAAGCAAGAACAAACTCTAAAATACATTCTACTGAAGACGCCAAAGAAAAGAAAATAATGTGCATGGTAGACAGACAAATCCCTGCAGCCACTGACATGACAACCAGAGAAATCTGCACAGATTTGAAATGTGAGGTTCACGTCAAGGTATTGATCATAACCTAGAAGCCAGGTGGGATCTTGGGGGCAGTTGGCCCTACCCCTTCATTTCATGAATGAGAAAATAGAGGTTGAAAGAAGAGAAGTGACCTGCACTTTGGCAGACCAAGAGGAAACAGATGCCAGTGAGATTCTATGATGGATGTCCAAACGATGGGGATACACTATGCACTATATTTCTTCAATCTTTACCTAGCCCAGCCCTTTCTGAAAACTCATTAAGTAGGCTCAGTGGAATCCAACAGCTGAAAATTAAAAATCAATAAGAACACTAACTGCCTAATAGAGAAATGATAATGTCCAATGCTGGCTAGGATGCCCTGAAATATTTTCTTACATTGCTGGCAGCAGTTTGAATTGGTATAACCTTTTGGAAAGCAATTTGGCAAACTTCATCAAGAGTCTTAAGTGCATTAATGTCTTTCTTTCCAGTAATTCCAAATCTAAGTATCTAAGTGCAGAGATATAATGTTTAAACTGAAAAAAACAGTCTATGTACACCAAGGTTCATCACAGTATCATATATTACAGCCCAAAGTTGGAAATGGCTCAAATGTACAGCAATGAAGAAATGACTAAGAAAATTATGATTTATTCCCCACATTAGAATAGCATATTATAATTTGAAATGACAGTTACATGAAGAGTCTATGGAACTTACAACAAAATGTATTAAACAATGTTTTTAAGGATGACTGAACCCACAGTCTGGAAGAAGAACTACATAACATCTTCTCATATTAACTTGAGCATAGATAATTAGAAGAACCAAAAGCACTCAGAAGTCTGATGTCAACATCTAGTTTCTTTTCCTTGCTAAGAAATGCCTTATGTCTGTTGTTCTAAAACTTCATTGTGAGCATCACAAAGAATTTGTCAAAAATTCAGATCCTGATTGTTGGGTCTAGGACAGGGTTCAGGAATAGACATTCTTAAACAGACATTCTTAGTCCCTGGGGGTCAAGGAGAAAATTTTTTTCTCTGCTTCCTTCTGGATGTCTCTTCTGCCAGGCTTCCTGAATTCTCTCATGTGTTTGCCCCAGCAGACTGCTCTGTGCTTGGGGGAATCCTTTCATTAGGACTTGTACCTCTTCTCTACCAATACTCTATGTATCTCAGTTCAAGATTAAGGAGGTAGAGTTATAGTTTTATTGTCATGACACATTTTCTGTCATGTTTTATTGCTTTAACAAATTTAAAAATGCATTTTCAGAAAACTTTAGAGGGACTTCCCTGGTGGTGCAGTGGTTAAGAATCCGCCTGCCACATGTCGCAGAGCAACTAAGCCCGTGTGCCACAACTACTGAGCCTGTGCTCGAGAGCCTGCAAGCCACAACTACTGAGCCCATGCACCACAACTACTGAAGCCCGTGCACTCTAGGGCCCTTGTGCTGCAACTACTAAAGCCCATGCACCTAGAACCTGTGCTCCACAACAAGAGAAGCCACCACAGTGAGAAGCCCACACACTGCAATGAAGAGTAGCCCCTGCTTGCTGCAACTAGAAAAAGCCTGTGTGCAGCAACGAAGACCCAATGCAGACAAAAATAAAAATAAATAAAAAAATTAGAAAATAGATGCTTTTATAGAACCATGCCCAGAAGTAATAGCAAAAAAAAAGTCAATAAATAAGCTACAACAAAACTATAATTTGAATTAACTTCCTGGAGGATGCTAGAAGAAAAGAACAAATAAAAGAATGTTATGAACCATTTTTTGATGGGACTTTTTATAATACTTAACATTAAGGTTTTTGTTTACTGATGGAAAAGATCCTACATTTGCCCTCTGAGTTTTACATATTTCAAGTACTACATACAGGAGAAATTATTTTCTTTGGAGAAAAGTAAGTAACATCCACTTTTAACAGTATGATGGACCAAAACTAGATACTCTAATAAGTAAAACTATAGGTTAACTTAAACAAACATATTTTGTAAGGCATTTTGAGGCTTAGGAGAAATCCTCAAGAACCAAGAGGGAAAAAAAAAAAACTGATGAGCTGAATCTTGCATGGTGCCAGTCAGCAAACACAATGAAGAAGCAGTCAGAGGACTTTCCTGGAGCCAGTGCTGATATCTGGAATGTTGCCCTTGGCCACGTGAAGGATCTGAACCCCATACTCCCACTTCAAGCAAGGACTCATAAAAGAGGCTGAAACATTCCAAGATTGGCAGTACCTCCTGGCCTTCAGCAGATGCAAACTCAAATCCTCTCTGCAGAAGAACAACTAACATTTAGACCCTCAGAATTTTCACAGGGTAAGTTCAATCAAAGCCCACCAAACACACAAGGAAACGAGACTTCATGAGTATGATTCAACAGACTGAAAAAAACAGACCTACTGTATAAGACAGGGAACTCTCCTCAGTGCTCTGTGGGGACCAAAATGGGAAGGAAATCCAAAAAAGAGGGGATATGTGTATACGTATAGCTGATTCACTTTGCTGTACATTTGAAACTAACACAACCTTGCAAAGCAACTATACTCCAATAAACATTTTTAAATAAATAAATAAGTAAATAAAATTGGTAAAAAAAAAAAAATAGACCTCTAAGAACTTCTGAAGTTGAAATTATCAGATGCCAAATATAAAATAAATACCTGAGTATAAAATGCTTTAAAATTTAGAATAAAACAATGAGCAAGGAACAAGAAACTACTAAAATTGACCAAGAAAATTTGAAAAACAAGCAGAAAAAACCTTTGAGTAATCAATAAACTTCTGAAATTGAGCACTTAATAAATGAGTTATACAGTAGATAAGATACAGCTGAAAGGTGAGAATTACAATTGATAAGCAGACATTACAGAATACAGTTTGGATGTTCCATGATCAAAGATGTAAAGGTGACATAACAGACAGATCAAGATTAGATAAGCTATATTTAACTGGCGTCTCAAAGGAAGAGGATAGATAGAATGTAGAAGCAATTTTTAAAGAAATAATGGTCGAGGATTTCTATAACTGATCAAAAACATTGTTTAAGTTACCTATTGTTACAGAACAAAAGTGATCTGAGAAGGAAGGTCTAAGTTGCAAGAAGGAATGGTAAGCAAAGTAGAAACATAAATGTAAATCCAAAGAGATATGATAGTAACAAAAACATCCGTAAAGTCTGGTTTTAACAGCACAAATAAAAGAATGATATAACGGGAGATGTCAGCATGTGAGTCAGTCAGGAGAAGAGGGACCAGTTTGGAAGTGTCCTTCAGTACCTCACGTGTGCAACGGTGGTTCTTTTTATTTTGCAAGGGGGCTTGACATACTAATTAGACTCTGTTAGATTGTTAAGTATGCAATAAGAGTTCGAGAAAAAACACTAAAAGAGAAGAATATAGTATATAAGGTCAAACCTGTGGAGGGGGGAAAAGTTGTAAAAGGAAAATAAACAAATAAAACATAAAAAGAGGCAGGAGGGCAAATACAGCATAGACAATGTGGAAACTATCCACATATCAACTCTAAGGAAGATGGTTGAAATAGCTCCAGATATTATCAGTAATAAAATAATGTAAATAAAATTAACTTTCCAGTTACAAACACAAGTGGTCTGATTGCAAAAGAAAAATCAAACTATATCTTATTTACAAGATATATACCTAAAAGAGAAGGCTACACAGACAGGTTTAAATTAAAGTACAGAATGAGATATATCACACAAGTACTAACCAAGAGGGAACTGGGGTAGCTATACTACTATCAGTTTCAAAAAAGAGAGAGACTTTAAGACAAAAGGGATCATATAGCAAATTCTTTCCTAGGAAAACAGAGCCTCACCCAGGGAAAAATTGCTGGAAGTAAAAAAAAAAAAAAAAAAGAAGAAGAAAAGGAAAGTGAGCAAGGCGGGACACTGAAGGTCATGAAGAAAGAAGTTTCAAATACTATACAGTGAAGAAGAGTCCAGAGAAGGCAGAACTCAGGAAGTACTGAACAACAAAAATACTACTGATACATCTAAAAGTAAGAGCACTTCTTTTAAACACAACGTTTTTAAAGCTCTAGGAAAAACAGGGCTGGAGGCAGAAAATCCTGAACCAGATTTTTCTCTGAAGGACTGAGGAAGAGCTGTAGAGAAAAGCCAAATATTAAGTATCTTAGGGTAACAAAGAAGAGCAAGCCTTTAAGCTATGAAGCTATGAAAGCTACTCTGGACAATCCCCATGCCCCTCAGAAACCCTGTCCTCATAGCCCAAGAAAACTTATCTGACTTGAATATGAAATGAATATACCCTTCCACTCCATACTATTATAAATGATTGCTAGAAAAACAGATTAAAATGAGCTGTAAAACATCCCAACAGACGATGAGAACAAACCAGAAAAATGTGGACTCAAACCAGATGGAAGCTGTAATCTAATATTTCAAAGCGAGCTAAAATAAATCAAGAAAACATAGTTTTAAAAAAACAGTACATGTCAGAAATAAATGAGGTCGTAAATAAAATGACTACGCAAGAGAATAAAATGTGAAAAATTATCAGAATCACATAGAATCAGAAAAAATTCATCAAAAAGAACATGAGAGAAAACAGACCTCATACAGAAAAAGAGAAAGCAGTAAAAAGGATCCAAGAGAAAGAAAAGGAGGCAAAAAAATGCTCAAACATTCATATAATTTGAGTCTCCAAAAAGAAAACTAAAGCACATGAAACTGAAAAAAAAATTTTTAATAATAATTTAAGAAAATATGCCTAAAATTAAAAAGGACATCTCTTTATATGAAAAGGGCACTTCACGTACCAAAGGATAATCCCATAATGGTTAATATATATTCTTGTAAAACTATTAGACTTTTAAAGAGAGGAAATAATTATTTGGGCATCCAAATAATTATTTCTGCATGAAGTGCAGAAAATAAAATTGACATCAGACTTCTCAACAACAACATTTTATGGTGAAAACAATGGAACAATATTTTTAAAGATATTCCAAGAAAGAAAACATAAGCCAAGGATTTTATATCCATCTTTCCAGAATAAATGCTTCAACCAAATAATTATGAACATGCAAGAATTCAGAGATACTGAGTCCATGAACCTTTCCTGAGTATTCTTCTAGAAAATGAGCTTCAGACAAATAAGAAATTACTGGGAAAACTTCATACAAAGAATGGACTGAGCATTGAATCTATTTAACTGTACAATTAAGGTTAAAAGATAAGGATAGGGCAAAATAAACAGTATGGAAAGTGCCATATGCTCTGACAATGTAAAAATAATCCAGCTAACAAAATAGGAGGAAAGGGGGAAAATATATGGAAACTTCAAGAAATTTCAATAGCATTGGTAAAGTTCTTAAACAGGGAATGGGCTCATGAATGTTCACTTTATTATTATGCTGTATACTGGACATATGTGATACCTACTTTAAAAGTTTTTTAAAAGAGTGTTTGAAGCGTTAAGATGTCATCTCCCCATCCCCAGCTATCTGTAAATAAATACTGAAATATCCATCAGAATTCGTAAAATGGAATAACTTTTACCAATCATCAGCCTTCACAAATGGGTCACTAATGTAAATTTAGGTGCTTCTATTACTAATGTAAAGATTCCAAAAGCAAAGCTGCGCCGATTAAAACAATGCATCAGCAAGCAGCCATATATATAGGGCAGTTGGGAGCAGAAGGCAGGTTAAGTCAAAGACGAGGGAACTGAGTTCTTAGAGAAATTAAAATGTTTTAATCTTTTGTGGAATAAGGATTCTTTCTTCAGAATTAAAATGGGCCTGATATTTGGAAAGTCAAGCCAATTGCTAAAGCATTTGCTTTAAACCATGCCTCAAAGTTCTGGAAATGGAAGGAAGCCTGGAGCAATGGAAGTTCTCCCTTGTGGGTTAAGACAAGTACCAATGCTCTCCAAATATGTCTTAGTGATTAGCGGCTGGCATGCTCCCGTCAAGTCTGTTGCTTACCATCTGTGATGTTTTCTACTAGCCAATCTCTAACTCCTCATTAAACAAGAGGACTATTCAACTAAATGATATTTTGAGTTATTGATTACTAAGTCAAGCACTAGTGTTACAAATGGGGGCCATACTTCTTGATCCTTGGCTTCTGTGAAGAAAGCAGCTAGAGAGATATATAAAAGAAAGTTGGTGTACCTGGTGGTGGACAAATACAAGTGGGTCTTGTCTTTCATATATTTGACTTTTGGAAGAAAAATGCAGTTGTAGAAAATACATAGGCCCTTGCAAAACTGCCTGCATGTGCATATTTTCATACTTCAGCTGAGTAATAAACATTTAAATCTATCACACCATGGCACTGCCTGCTTGCAGCCAGCTCCATTTTGGCAGTCACCATCTTTGTACAGCAATTTGTGCAATTATGTGAATACTTTATTGCATTTTGTCCTTATTGGTTTACAAACAAGTGGAAAATGTAAAATTGAAAGTGCTGATACTAGTGATAGGAAGTACAATCCTCATAAAGTTAATACAATTGGTAGAAACTTGGAAATCACTAGGTGTGCTGAAAACAGCAAATCTTAAGGCTCAGTTGGTAGCTCACTGGACTCAAGCCAGTTGCCCGTGTCTTCAACAGTGAAGGCAAATAAGAAAATTAAAGAACACGCATGAAATGCTGGCACTGTATAATCAAAGATAATGTCTACAGGGAAAAGTAGAATCAGAGATTTTACGTATTTTACCTCTTTTATAAAACAGTGGCAGTGGTAGTGGTTGTAACCGTACTGACCATTACTACCTGTCAAGCCCTAAGTTGAGTACTTTATATACCTCTCTGGCCGAGTCCTCTCAGTTTTCTTCTATTCTGCTTGACTTCTAAATGCTGGAGAGCTCAGATCTCAGCCCTCTTTTCTTCTCCCTCTACATCCACTCCCTACAAGATCACATCCATTCCTGAGGCTTCAAATGCCATCTACATAGCAATGGCTCCCAAATCTCTAGCATCAGTCCCTATATCTTCACTGAGCTCCAAATCCCATATCCAACTGCCTACATGACATTTCCACATAGAAGTTTAATGTCTAAAAGACATCTCAATTTATGGCTAAAACAGAACTCTGGATTTCCATAAACTGTACCTACAGTCCCTTCCCCTGTAAAAAGTCTATCTTCTCCACCTTAAGTATCACCCACTTAGTTGCTGCTCAAGTCAAAATATTAGGATTATCATCAACTCCTCCTTTTCCATCTTCTCCCACACTCAATCCATGAGCAACATGGATTGTAGACCGCACATCCAAATACATCTAAACTTACCCACTTCACTCCATCTCCACCACAACCACTCTGGCCTAAGACAACATCTTCTCTTGTCCTAGATTATTACAATGGGCCTTTAACTGGTCTCCCTGCTTCCACTCTTATTCTTCCCCTAACCCATTTGACACACAGTAGCCAGAGTGATCTTTAACAAACCCAAATCAAATTATGTCTGTTCCCTGCTTAAAACCCTCTAGGGATTTTTCGTTGCATTCAGAGTCAGATCTAATTCCCTACCCTAGTTTACAAGGCCATACACAAGCTGCCTCCACCTGCCCTCCTGCTACTCTCTTCCCATTCACTGTAATCCAGCTCCATTCCACACTCTCTGTTCTTTCTCAAGTATGATATGTTCATTCACAACGTTTGCACTTGCTGTGTCCTTCCACTTAGGACGCTCTCCTCCCATATCCATGCATGGCTTCTTCCCCCTTTCCATTATTCAGATCTTAGCTTTCTGAGGAGGCCCTCCTTCCCTACCCACCTGAACCCAGGGACACTGAGCCCATCCTCTAACCCCTTCCTATTCTGCCTTCCTAGAATAAGACTACCATGGCTACTATTCAAATTGTCATATGCAACTCTCAGGAGTTTTCAGGAACAAACACATATATTTGACTTGACCATAAGGAGAAAGACCTGAAGTGCTCATATTCACACAATCAAGGCAAGGGTTCGGTGGTGCTGGGGAGTCTGAATAGTCCCTTCCCTTTCCTCTCACATGCAGACTTCTAGCTCTTTTTGAGGTATAGCTTCTTATTTTTCCTGCAGATTACCTTTGGTCTTAATTTTAACAAGATTTTACCAAAATTAAAATATGAAAAGAAATGGGTGGAAGGAGGATATTAGTAAGCAAGGGTGTATTCTGAATTTTCCTGAGCCCTCTACCCAGCCATGCCTAGCCAAAACCACAGTTGAACTGTCCTGAATGAATATGCCCAGTGATGCAAGCCAGAAATGAGTCACATCTCCCCAGGATCCATAAGGCAAAACTTGGGCCAGAAGGAGTACCATCCTCCAAAAAGGATAGATTCCCTATAACTGGAGAGCAAGAAAGTCATTTCCAATTACTTCACACTGCAGCAGGAACACCCCAACCATCCCCCTACCCCAATGATTCTAACAGATGTTATAGGTAAAAAGATCACAAGTCACCAGCCACAGTCTCCACGACCATGGTCAGTAGTGTTGAGCCATTACAACCCCAAGTAGCTGAGCACAGGGGCCTAAGGTACTGGAGAGACTGCAGGACCATTCTAAAATCAAAGAATAGAGGAGGCTTGGCACCTAATGAGAGACAGAGAGGCAAGATCATGAGGAGGGTGGCCAGTGACAGCATCATCAGAGATGGGAGCCAAGGAGGCCTGACTGGGAGGAAGGGCACCCATGATCAGCTACTGTCCAGCTCCACTCTCAGCTCCTCTCCTCTTTCTGAAGCATTTTCCTACTCCACCCCCGCTTGCCAAGAACCCAACCTTCCCTCACCTCTTCCCTATCAAGGCCTGTTGCCTGGCTGCTCTATAAGAAAGAATCTGAAGGTGATGTTTTACACTTATAAACTGGCATTGCTACCCTTCAGAGACAACTCATTCAATTGAAAGAAAGAAACTTCATTGCAGTGATTTCAGACATCAATGAATGGTGGGCAAACTCCACTGCTGAAGGAACCTCTCTAACCTCTCTGAATATAACCCCCTTCTGCTTTTGCCTTCCAGCTAGAAGTGACTGAGCAGGGGAAGGAGTGGTGGAACTAGGAGCTATAGAATGAACCACTTAAAGAAGTGAAACTATGAAGGTAGTCAAACAAGAAGTACATGGAAACCTGGTATTTGGGGTATTTTTATTTGATATCCTTAAATTTAGAAATTTGTGTCCTCTTTAATTTTTTTGGTTGACCTGGCTAGAGGTTTGTCGACCTGATTGATCTTTTCAAAGAACCAGTTCCAGTTTCATTGATTTTCTGTATTGATTTCCTGTTTTCAATTTGATTGATTTCTGCTTTCATTCTTATTATCTCCTTTTCTTCTACTTACTTTGGATTTAATTTACTCTTTCTAATTTCATAATGTAGAAAATATTACTGATTTTACATCTTTCCTCTTTTCTAATATATGCATTCAATGCTACAAATGCCCCTCTAAGAACTGCATTTGCTGCATCCTACAAACTTTAATAAGTTATATTTTCATTTTCACTTAGTTCAAAATATTTTTAAATTTATCCTGAGATTACTTTTTTGACCCGTGTGTAATTTAGAACTGTGTTATTTAATCTCTACCTATTTTGGGATTTTCCAGGTATGGTTCTTTATTGATTTCTAGTTTAATTCCACTGTGGTCTGAGAGCAGACACTGTATGTTTTCTATTCTTTTAAATGTGTTAATATGTGTTGTATGGCCCAGAATGTGGTCTATCTTGGTGAATATTCCATGTGAGCTTAAGAAGAATGTATATTCTGCCATTGCTGGATGAAGTAGTCTATTGATGTCAATTATATCAAGTTGATTGATGATGTTGATGAGTTCAACAATATTCTTATGATTGTCTGGATCTGTCCTGCTGAATCTGTCTATTTCTACTAGAGGTATTTTTGAAGTCTCCAACTACAATAATGTATTCATCTATTTCTCCCTGCAGTTCTATCAATTTTTGCCTCATGTAGTTTGATACTGTTAGGTGCATACACATTAAGGACTCTTGTGTCTTCTTGGAGAATTGATACCTTTATCATTTTGTAATGCCCTTCTTTATCCTTGATAACTTTCCTTGCTCTGAAGTCTGTCTGAAATTAATATAGCTACTCCTACTCCTGCTTTCTCTTGATTAGTGTTTGCATGGTATGTTTTTCTCCATTCATCTACTTTTAACTTACATGCATCTTATATTTACAGTGGGATTTTGTAGACAACATATTGTTGGGTCTTGTTTTTTGTCCATTCTGACAATCTCTTTTTATTGGTGCATTTAGACCACTGATGTTCCAAGTGTTTATTCATAGCGGGATTAATATCTACTAAATTTGTTAGTATTTTTTTCCATTGATTACACTTGTTCTTTGTTCCTGTTATTGCCTTCTATTCTTTTTCTGTTTTTTTGTGATTTTAAATGAACATTTTATATGATTTCCTTTCCTCTTATCTCTTAACATATCAGTTATACTTTTTTTTTTACTTTTTTAATGGTTGTCCTAGAGTTTGAAATATATAACTAATCCAAGTCCAAATAACACTATACCACTTCAAAGGTAGTACACTTTATAGTAACAAAATAATTCTAATTCTTCCTTCCCTTCCCTTGTTTCATTATTGTCATTCATTTCACTTATATATAAACATACATATGCATATATATAAGATATATAAATAAGAATAATCAAATATCAATACATTCTTGCCATTATTATTCCAAACAAACCATTATCCTGTTATCTGTTATATGAATTAAGAATAAAAAATAAAAATTTTTATTTTATCTTCAGTTATTCCTTCTTCATTGCTCTTTCTTTATGTAGATCAGAGTTCCTGATTATATCATTTTCCTTCTCTCTAAAGAATTTAACATTTCTTGCAAGGCAGGTCTACTGGCAACAAATTCCCTCAATTTTTGTTTGTCTGAGGTCTTTATTTCTCCTGCACTTTTGAAGGGTAATTTTGCAGGACACAGAATTCTAGGTTAGTGATTTTTTTCTCTTAATATTTTAAATACTGAACTCACTCTTTTCTTGCTTGCATGGCTTTTGAGGAGAAGTTGCATGCAAGTCTTATTGTTTTTCCTGTGTAGCTAAGGTATTTTTTCCCTTCTGGCTTCTTTCAGGACTTTTTCCTTATCTCTGATTTTCTGTAGTTTGAAAATGATACACCTAGATATAGTTTTGGGGGAAATCTATCCTGATTAGTGTTTTCTGAGCTTCCTGAATCTGTGGTTTGGTGTCTGACATGAATTTGGGGAAATCCTCAGTCATAATTGTTTCAAATATTTCTTCTGTTCCTTTTCATCTTTCTTCTCTTTCTGGTGTTTTCATTACGCATGTGTTATACCCTTAGTAGTTGTCCCACGGTTCTTGATTATTCTGTTCCAGCTTTTTTTGTCTTTATTCTCTTTGCTTTTTAGTTTTGGAGTTTACTATTGAAATATCCTCAAGCTCAGAGATTTCTTCCTCAGCTGTATACAGTCTACTAATCCATCAAAGGCATTCTTCATTTCTGTTACAGTGTTTGTTTTTTTAATCTTTAGCATTTCTTTTTGGTTCTTTCTTAGGATTTTCATCTCTCTGCTGGCATTGCCCATCTGTTCTTGCATGCTGTTCTGATCATTCCAATATCCCTGGTTCTGATGCTTGCTCTGTCTCTTCAATTTGTGCTTTTTCTTTGGTGTGCCTTGTAATTTCCTTGATACCCAGGCATGATTTATTGGTCAAAAGGAACGGTCATCAGTAGCCTTAGTAATGTAGTGGTGAGGTGTGGGAGGGGAAATGTTCTAGAATCCTATAATTAGGTCTTTTAGTGAGCCTATACCTCTGGACTGTGAACTTCAGAAGTGTTGCTCAGATTTTTTTTCTTTCCCCTTAGGTGGGATAGGATGGCTATAGTGGGCTGGAGTTCAGTATTTCCCTTCTCCCAGGTCAGTTAGACTCTGGTAATACCCCAGCAGGTTAGACTATGGTAAAATAGTTTCTCCTGAAGGCAGATCTTATTAAGAAAAATAGAATGCTGTGGCATATTTCAAAATAGCTCCTTTTCCTCGCCCTCTGATAGAAGCATGAGAGGATTTCTCTCTGACATTTACTGTAAGAACCTGATGGAGCTTCTGGAAGTAAAACTCATAATATTGTAGGGGACCCTCATATCTGCCTCCTACCTTGAATTTTTAACTCTGAGTTCTTCACACTGAGTCTCCAGCAATTTGTCAGTTATAGCTCAGATTTTCCTGCCCCACCACTGGTTCTGGCTACAATTTCCACTCATGAGTCTCTTCCCTGATAAGCCATGATTCCCTGTATTTGTCCATCTCTCCAATCTTGGGGGCAGCAGTTTGCCCTCAGACCTCATTTCTCTTACAGCTCCTATAAGAATTGTTGATTTTTCAGTCTGTTCAGCTTTTTACATGTTATCAGGATGGAGTGGCAATTTCCAAGCTCCTTACATGCAGAACTGGAAGCCATGGTATCCTTAAATTTATATAGCCACAATTAATCTGTGGTGATAAAAATCAGAAGAGCAGTTACTTTGCGGGGGGTCTGCTGGGGTGCTGGAAATGTTCTATATCTTGATTTGGTGTTGTCTACATAGGTAGAGGCATATGTATAAATTGTCAGCTATACATATAAGATTTGTATCCTTTGCTATATGTAAGTTATACTTAAAAAGGAAATTTTAAAAAACTCTTTAACAAATACTAGCCAATAAAGTTCATCATTGTATGGAAAAGACTACCATATGAAAAAATTATATGCTAAACCTTAAATGTGATAAAGAAATCAAAATCTTGAGTTCAGCTTAGGAAAATTAGCATGCTCTTCTAAGGTGAAACATAACACAGAAAATGGCTAAAAGTAATTGAGAATCTCTAGATGTGAAGACTTAGGCTCAAAATACGAGTGTCATAATATGAATAAGGTATGCTACTTTCATTTCATTTTAAAAAGTATGCTTAATGTAGTGCTAAACAGCTTCCCTTGAAAGTAGCCAGATGTGTTTAACAGACAGGTGTTCAGGAACACAAATCATCCCTCAAACTCTCCTAGATTTGAAAATCCGTGACCTAGAACTGGGCATTTGGCCATTTTCACAGCCTTCAGTGTCACTGACTATATCTCCATAAGCAACTTCTGGTGTCTATCAATGCTTGAATTCAATGCTGCATCACTGTATCATCCTTTTAGAAGACATTCTAATCCACAAATAAGATAGGAATTTAAGTCAAGATTCAGGAGAGTGTGGTACTATCAGATCCCCGAGCTCAACTGAGGTGATTATTGGATGAACATGTTCTGCCCAAGCTCTGTCCACACAGGCCAGAGGCCTTGACAAGTCCGTCCCAGCCCACTCCTCCACCCAGCTTCTAGCAGGCACCCTTGAGAACCATTGTAAGACATCTCCTGAAATATCTAAGTGTTGGAGAGAAAGGGGAAACAGCAGGCCTTAGAATGGAAGAAATGAGTGTAGATGACCATACCAGTTGTCTCCATTTATTTGCTTGCTTTCATCCTCAACACTCTCCAATCAGTCTTCTGCCCATTGTACCTCTGAAGTATACTCAGCAAAATGACAAATGACCTCCATGTTGCTAATGGAGTGAAGGCATTTCTAAGCTCATAAGGCTTGACGACTCAGCAGCCCTTGACCCTTTATTGTCCCCTCCCAATACTCCCACCTCCTCGGTTTCCTTTGGTGGTTTCCTTTGGTGGGTTCTTCTGCTCTACTTATCTAAGCTGCAAGTGCTCTTTGGGGGTCAAGACTACGATGCTCTCTTTCCTCCTCAATTTCACTCTTACCCTTGGTGATCTTACCCTGCTCCCTTGCAGAATTCTATGAAAATCTATTTGTCATGTCATGAAAGAGGTACCCAGGTATCTTTATTTTTCTGTAATCTGTCACAATTGGCCCTTTATTTAGAAACGAGAAAAAAACACAGTAGCTTTTAATCCCCTCACCCTCTCTATTCTTACTCCCCTTCTTACTCTCCCACTCCCCACCTCACCCACCAACCTCAACCCCCATCACTTTGACCTACTGAAAGGATAAGAACTGACCATTCTCCTCCTTTAGAAGTTGAACTACTAACTTAGAGATTAGGTATGTGAATTTTAGCACAGAAGATGACTAGGAGGAAGGGAGTTAATATGAAAAGGAGAGGGAGAAGAGAGAGGCAGAAAAGAGGAAAGATTTGGGCTGAGCAGGAAGAAAATTAAATATGACTGATGAGTACAAGACGATGACTCAGAGAAAACACCTCTTTGCCTACTCAAAACCCCATGGCTGAGCCACACCACCTGAAATATTCTCCAAGGAACTACTCTAGTTCTAATACTAAAAAGAACAGTGCATGAAGTGATGCCCAATAGATATCATTTTAATATACAATATGCTCATAAGTAAAGACCACTGAGTATTTTAAACAGTATACTAATAACATAAAGACCTAATTAACCTCCAGATGGTGAGCATTTTACTTCTTGTTCAGCAATAAGTTTAGGTCCACTACCTTTAATATGAAGAAATTATATTTGTCTATTAGTAGTTTAGCAAGTTTATACAAATTAAATTCTTCCACCTGTTTTTTTGAGGGAGTAGAGATCCTTAGGAATTCTTAGAGGAGTTCAAAATAAGAAATGTTCAACACTCAGTTTATGCTTCTGTTTAAAGAACCGATGTCCATTTCAAAACAGAATGGTGAGTTATTAATTCTTTACTGTTGTCTTTTCTTGAGTTCTAATGTCTCACAAAGAAATAAAACATAAAGATTGAGAAGACACTTAATACAATGTCAATAATGTCACTGAGTAACAATCAATTGTCAAAGCCAGAATACCTTGACTTTCCAGAAGGAAGACTGTGAACAAATAGCTTGAAAGGGAGGAGATTATACTTTAAAAGCCAAGTGCCTTGTCCTACTCATGCTCCTAGAGTAGAAAAAAGTGTGTAGAAATCAAGAAATAAAATAGATAACAACCTGAAAAATAATATCTTTTACATCCAAACCTTGTTCCAATACTCTGCCCATCACACAGCAGGACCACCCACCACTACCAGGCCTGCCCTGAACACTCACATCTCAAGAGTAGACATTTCCTTCAATACCCACAATTATTCCATTTCTCCCTTCACTTAGTCTCCAGAGAGTCATAATAAAAAATAGCAAGGCCTAGAACTAGCAGAGCTCACAACCACCAAAGCCTTCACTCAGGTGAGTATGTTTATAAAAACACAATTTTTGGTGCTGCTGACAATCAACAGCAAGAATAAGTAATTCCTCTCACAAAAGCATCTACCACATTTAGCCTAAATCTACCTTTCAGAAGAACACATGAGCCGCATTTCACTCTGTTATATAAATGAGCCTAAGATGGCCTCTGTATATTCACTGCAGCCTGACACCCATTAGCTCAAAAGCCCACCAGTATCAAACTCAATTTTTAACACTTCAAATTATTTTAAAAGTAGCCCAAACTAGGTCCAAGATGGTGGTGTAGAAAGACCCTAAGCTTACTTACCTCCTCCCACGAACACATCAAATCTACACCTATATATAGAGCAGTTCCTCCTGAAGAAAACCTGAGGTCTGACTGAACAGCTGCTGCACATAGAAGAACCACATAGAAATGGGCAGGAAGGATGGAGACACAGTATCCACAGGAACCCCATCTCCAACCTGGCAACCTGCAGCAATGAGGGATATTGCTGAGGGGCCAAGCATAGATTCACCTACCCTGGGACACAGCAAAAAAAATAAATAAATAAAATAAAGGCAGTTTAAAGGTGAATGAATGAGCCTATACAGAAAGAAAATCCATTTACTAACCCTAGAGCTTCTGTCAAACAGGAGAAAACTGCTGGGACCCTTTTCAAGGTAAGAGGGACCAGCAATGCCATTTTAGGGGTTCCCCTGGGACACACCCCCCAGGCCCACACCTGCTCCGGCTCTAGATGCCCTGCCAAGGCAGCCTCAGTGTGGTTCTCCCTAGGGAATGACCTTGGCCCACTCCTGCTCCAGCTCCAGCCACTCTTCCAAGATGGCTTTGGGCACAGCACTCCCCAGGGATGGCCTCCAGCTCAGGCCTGCTTTAGCCCCAGCCAGCCTACCAAAGCCACCAGGTGCAAACAGTCTACTTAGGGGATGCTCCCATACAAGGCCACTCCTTCAAGACAGAGAGGTAGCTGTTTCAGCTAATTCACAGAAACAGAAAACAAATAACAAAATGAGGACACAGAGGAATATATTTCAAATGCTTTTAGAATGCCTTTCAACTTGAGTGACTATCAGCTTAAACTAGATGGCTATATATAGAGGTCAATATATATATGAACATGATGGTAACCACAAACCAAAAATATAAAATGTATACACAAAAAATAAATTAATTAAAACATAACACTAAAGTAATCTATTGAACCACAAGGAAAGAAACTAAGAGAAGATGACAGAAACAGAGAAGGACTATAAAAACAACCAGAAAACAACAAAGTGACAAAAAGTACACACCTATTTAAATGTAACTAGACTAAATGCTCCAATCAAAAGATATAGGGAAGCTGAATGGATAAAAAAATAAGACCTATCTATATGCTACCTACAAAAGACTCACCTCAGATTTAAAGACACACATAGACTGAAAGTGAAGGGATGGAAAAAGACACTCCATGTAAATGGAAAGAAAGGAAAGTTGGGGTAGCAATACTCATATCAAACAAAATAGACTTTAAAACAAAGACTGTAACAAAGGACAAAGAAGGATATTATACAATGATAAAAGGATCAATTCAACAAGAGGATATAACATCAGTAAACATTTGTCGGCCCAATATAGAAGTACTTAAATATATAAAGCAAATATTAACAGAAATAAAGGGAAAAGGAGACAGCAATACAATAATAGTAGGGGACTTTAATACTCCATTTTCGCCAATGGATACATCATTCAGATGGAAAATCAATAAGGAAAAACTGCCCTTAAATAACACATTAGACCAGATGAGCTTAATAGATATCTATATAGAGCATTCCATTCAAAAGCAGCAGAATACTTTTCAAGTGCACATAGAACATTTTCCAGGAATAATCACACGTTAGACCACAAAATAAGTCTCAATAAATTTAAGAGGAAATTTAAGATTGAAATAAGATTAAGCATTTTTTCTAACCACAACAGTATAAAACTAGAAATCAATTACAGAAGAAAAATTGGAAAATACACAAACACATGGAGACTAAATAATATTCTACTAAACAATCAATGGGTCAATGAAGAAATCAAAGAGGAAATCAAAAAAATACCTTGAGACAAATGAAAATAGAAACACAATTGTCCAAAATCTATGGGACACAGCAAAAGCAGTTCTAAGAGGGAAGTTCATAGCCATACATGCCTACCACAAGAAAAAATATATATATATACCAAATAAACAATCTAACCTGACACCTAAAGGAACAAGAAAAATAAAAACAAGCAAAGTCCAATGTTGGTAGAAGGAAAGAAGTAATAAAGATCAGAGCAGAAATAAATGAAATAGAGACTAAAAAAACAATTAAAAGAGCAATGAAACTAAGAGTTGATTCTTTGAGAAGATAAAAGAAATCAACAATTTTTTACCCAGATTCATTGAGGAAAAAAAAGAAAGCCCAAATATTAAAATCAGAAATTAAATAGGAGAAATTACAAATGATACCACAGAAATACAAAGTATCATAAGAGAATACTATGAACAATTATATGCCAACAAATTAGATAACCTAGAAAAATAGATAAATTTATAGAAACATGCAATTTTCCAAGGCAAAATCATGAAGAAATAGAAAACCTAAATAGAGTGATTATTAGTAATGAAATTGAATCATGAATCAAAAAAACATCAAAAAAACAAAAAGTCTAGGTCAAGATGGATTTACAGGTGAATTTTATTAAACATTTAAAGAAGTGTTAATACCTATCCCTCTCAAATTATTCCCCCCCAAATTGAAGAAGAATAAAACACTTCCAAACTCATTTCACAAGGCCAGAATTACCCTAATACCAAAACCAGACAAAGACACACACAAAAAAGAAAATTACAGGCCAATATCCTTGATGAGCATAGATGCAAAAATCCTCAACAAAATCTTAACAAATCAAATTCAACAATACGTTAAAAGGATCATATACCATGATCAACTGTGATTCATTTCAGGGATGCAAGAATGGTTTAACATCTGCAAATCAATAAATATGATACCTCACATTGACAAAACAAAGGATAAAAATCATATGGTCATCTCAATGGATGCATAAAAAGCATTTGACAAAATTCAACATCCAATCTTCATAAAAACTCTCAACAAAGAAGGTATAAAGGAAACATACCTCAACATAAATAAAGGCCATATATGACAAACCCACAGCTAACATCATACTCAATGGTGAAAAGCTGAAAGTTTTTCCTCTAAGATCAAGAACAAGATAAGTATCCCCACTTTCAGCACTTTCATACAACATAGTATTGGAAGTCCATGCCACAACAACTGGTCAAGAAAAAAAGATAAAAGACATTCAAACTGAAAAGGAAAAAGTAAAACTGTCACTATTTGCAGATGACATGATACTATACATAGAAAATTCCAAAGACTCCATAAAAAAAATATTAGAACTAATAAACAAATTCAGTATAGTTGCAGGATATAAAATTAATACACAGAAATATGTTGCATTTCTACACACTAATTACAAATTATCAGAAAGAAACGAAGAAAACAATCCCATTTACAGTTGTATAAAAAGAATAAATTATGTATAGCTGATTCAATTTATTATAAAGCAGAAACTAACACACCATTGTGAAGCAATTATACTCCAATAAAGATGTTAAAATAAATAAATTAATTAAATAAAATAAAAATTAGAGTTGATTTACCAAAAAAAAGGATAAATTACCTAGGAATAAATTTAGCTAAGGAGGTGAAAGACCTATAGTCTGAAAACAATAAGACATTGAGGAAAGAAACTGAAGATGACACAAATAAATTGAAAGTTATACTGTGCTCATGAATTGGAAGAATCAATATTGTTAAAATGTCTATATTACCCAAAGCAATCTACAGATTCAATTCAATCCCTATCAAAACACCCATGGCATTTTTCACAGAACAAGAACAAATAATCCTAAAATTTGTATGGAGCCACAAAAGACCCCAAATAGCCAAAGCAATCTTGAGAAAGAAAAAAAAGCTGAAGGTATTACTATACTACAAAGCTATAGTAATCAAAGCAGTACAGTGCTGGCACAAAAAAATAGACATGTAGATCAATGGGACTGAATAGAGAGCCCAGAAGTAAACCCATGCTCATATGGTCAATAAACCTATACAAAGGAGGCAAGAATATACAATGGGGAAAAGAGTCTCTTCAATAAATGATGTTGAGACAACTAGACAGCTACATGAAGAAGAATGAAACTGGACCACTTCCTTACACCATATACAAAAACAAACTCAAAACAAGTTAAAAACTTAAATGTAAGACCTAAAACCATAAAACTTGTAGAAGAAAACATAGGCAGTACACACTTTGACACTGGTCTTAGCAATATTTTTTTGGATATGTCTCCTCAGGCAAGAGCAAAAAAGCAAAAATAAAGAAATGGGGCTACAGCAAAGGAAACCAACAAAATGAAAAGGCAACTTACTGAATGGGAGAAGATATTTGCAAAGAATATATCTGATAAGGGGTGGATATCTAAAATATATAAAAAACCCATTCAATATCAAAAAAACAAACAACCCGGGGGCTTCCCCGGTGGCGCAGTGGTTGAAAGTCCGCCTGCCGATGCAGGGGACACTGGTTCATGCCCCGGTCTGGGAAGATCCCACATGCCACGGAGCGGCTGGGCCCGTGAGCCATGGCCGCTGAGCCTGCGCGTCCGGAGCCTGTGCTCCGCAACGGGAGAGGCCGCAACGGTGAGAGGCCCGCGTACCGCAAAAACAAACAAACAAACAAACTAACAACCCAATTAGAAATGGGCAGAGAACCTGAATAGGCATTTTTCCAAAGAAGACATACAGATGGCCAACAGGCACATGGAAGATGCTCAGCATCATTGATCATCAGGGAAGTGCAAATCAAAACCACAATAAGATATTATGTCATACCTTTTAGAATGGTTATTATCAAAAAGACAAGAAACAACAAGTGTTGGTGAGGATGTGGAGAAAAGGGAACCCTCACGCTCTGTCAGTGGGAATGTAAATTGGTGCAGACATTATGGTAAACAGTATGGAGTTCCTCAAAAAACTAAAAATAGAACTAGCATATGATCCAGCAATCCCATCCCTAGATATTTATCTGAAGAAAACAAAAACACTATTCAAAAAGATATATGTACCCCATGTTCATTGCAACATTATTTACAATAGCCAAGATATGAAAACAATCTAAGTGTCCATCGATAGATGAATGGATAAAAGATGAGACGCAAGATACACACACACACACACACACACACACACACAATGGAATATTGCTCAGCCAAAACAAAGAATGAAATCTTGCCATTTGCAGCAACATAGACAGGCCTAAAGGGTATTGTGCTAAGTGAAATAAGTCATACTGAAGAAAACAAATACTCTATGATTCAATTTATACGTGGAACCTGAAAAATAAAACAAATGAACAAAACAAAACAGAAACAGATTCATACATTCTAGCTTGTTCAGAAAACAATCCAGTGGTTGCCAGAGGGATGGGGGGTGGAGGGATGGACAAAATAGGGGTGAAGGGGATTAAGAGGTACAAACTTCCAGATATAAAATAACTAAGTCATGGGGATGTAACATAGGAACTATAGTTAATAATATTGTAACAGCTTTGTATGGTGACATCTGGTAACTGGTCTTACTGTGCTGAACATTTCATAATGTATAAAAACATCAAATCACTATGTTGTACACTTGAAAGTAATATATATTACATTTAACTATAACTCAATAAAAAATAGCCCAAACTAGCAAATTTCTAGCCGTTCAGGGCCTGTCTGCTTTGCATACCCCACAAAACCTCATCAACAGCTGTTATCTAGTGATACAATGGGACTCTGTAGCTATAATACCCCAAGCCACTGCTGCCCTTCAAAGCTCTCTGACCCGGAGATTCCCACTGTACTGCTGAGAGACGTTGTGTAGACACTCAAGCCCCCTTTTTGATTCCCCTTTGGCCCGGAATTCACTTGCCCTCCTCCCCTTCTGGTTGTTGGCTTCCTCACCATAAGCCTCTGGATGGTCTCATGCCATGAGGACTTCCCCTCTTGTGCAACCCTGTCCAATCACCACCCAATAAAGCATGTTGTATGTTACTGCCTCTTGTAGTCCTTTTCTCTATATTAGCTCCTACATCCGTTAAGCTCCCACACACTATTATTTCATGATTTAATTTGATCAAGTAGCCAGGTGGCCACTGAGATCTTCCTATTTGTAAGGCAGCATGTTAGGCAAGGTACAAGATGAGGTTCCTGCCTTCAAACTTCATACTCCCCAGGTGTGAATCTGAGAGGAGGGAGCCATCACCGAGAAACGGCGTGAACAGAGGGAGGTTCATGAGGGATCAAGACTTGACTGGACTTTCTTAGGAATTACCTCCATGAAGATGGGGAAGCACAGGCATGGGCTAAGTCATGAAGGTGGAAATGACCCACTGTCTGTCGCCAGAGTAAACAGCCCGGCTGAGCAAATCCTTCCCATGGGAATAACAGTAAGTTTGGGAAAGAGGGTTAGGACTGGAGCTTAACCGCAATTTTTTAAAGATCTCCTAATCAACGAGGCAAGTGGAATCCAGTCAAGCCTGAAATCATACCTCCCAAGGCCCGCCCAAACCCACACCATCCTCCAATTCACATTGTGAAATAAGAAACATTACATACAGTTCATACACTCAGACCAAGTCACAATGCACTATATTAATCACATTAATTGAAAGCCCAGGATGGAAATTAATCCTAATTACCAGATGCCTTAATGGAGTTTCCTGAATAGATACAGGCTTTACCGTCAGGATTTTAAAGCTCATCATGGCTGGCAGAGCCAAATCCTGATAACAAAGGTACAAACATCGGATACCTTTCAATGCCTCTAGACTAATTACAAAGGTGTTTATTCTCCAAATCAGATGCCATCTGAAGTCATAAAAGGAGCAGTTAGGCTAAAATGTAAAATACCCAGGTCTCCTCTGAGACTTCATGATCTAGTACCCTGTTAAATAGTAACCTAATCACGGATTCTCCCCAACCAAGGCCTGAAATAGGCCCCTAAACTCTGCAGGAGGCCCAGGCTCCAATACCCAGCACATTATTTTTCAACAGGGAAAGAACCTGAACAGTTTTGTTTGCATTTGCCGATGTTTAAGTAAACTGTCCTTCAAAACTGATGGCTATTTTGAAGAGCAGCAACTGCATTTTAACAATATATTTTTTAGGGACTTCCCTGGTGGCACAATGGCTAAGACTCCACACTCCCAATGCAGGGGGCCTGGGTTCCATCCCTGGCCAGGGAACTAGATCCCGCATGCATGCTGCAACTGAGAGTTCACATGCCGCAACTAAGGAGTCTATGTGCTGCAACTAAGACCCAGTGCAACCAAATAAATAAATAATAAATATTTTTTTAAAAAGACTTAAGTAAAGTATAGCCAATAAACTTTAAAAAAAATATACAATTTTTAGGGAAAATTCTACTATTCTACTAGAGTAGGGAACATTCTATTAGGAGGGAACATGTGTGTGAAGATATACAGAGAAGGGGATTGAGGGCTGAATTTTTTGGGACACCCATTGCATGAAAACCAAAAGTTTTGCCTAGTTTTTAATGGGTAAAGTTTACCTGAGCCTCCATGTGTCACCTCATGAAATTTGAGGGACAAGGGAAACCGACATGAACATGAAGTTCATGTTTCTTGCTGAGTCATGAATAATAAAGTCCTTGGCCTCTGATCCAGGCATCTTTTGTCTGCTGGCAGCATCCATAAAACTATAGCAGGCTAACTTCTTAGCCTGCAAGTAGGATCAAATTTCAGACCCCTTCCAGGTCTTGACAGATGGTAAGTAAATGGGTAGGAGTTACAGATCCTGTAACTCCCATCCACCACCACCCCACTTCCCTTCAGCCAAACCATTCTGTGTATGAGTCTCCATGTAAATGTCCCAGTCCTGCTTTGTGACTCCCGAACATGCATAACCAGAGTTTTCGTTTTCGTTGTAACTAAAGGCTTCATTGAGGCAGCTTTTGCATGCTATTCCTCTCTCTCCTGAAGTCTCCCTGGGGCTACCATGTGCTCTTTCAGTTCATCTCAGACCAGTCACTTGGGGACCTGGAATAGTGACTACATTCTTTTACTCCTTATAAACACTACCTGTATTATGTGGCGTGAGACAAGGGTTATTGATTAAGCGATAAAGGATATATATTTTTAATTGAACATCCTAGTCAGAGGATCCCATTTTTGCAGTTATAAAAAGACAAACATAAACTTAAAAAAAAAAAGCATAAAAGGTTATACACAACATTTCAATAGTAGTTATCTTTGGCTGGTAGGATTATGAATAGTCTTTTTTCTTATTTTTGTTAATTTGTATTACTTGCTTTTCTATTATGAACATGAATTATATTGTATAATGTTTTAAAGTCAACCATAGCTTCTCACCTGGCAGGATAAGTCCCCACTCACAGCTTCCCACAGCCTTTATGCCCCAAAGCCGACATGTAAATAACTCTGCCAGTAGCCTCACCTCATCCCTGCTTCTGAAATTCCCTCCCTTCCTTTTCTTACTGGGGGTGGGGAAAAAGCAACCTGTAAATAACTAAGTATTAAAGTAATATTTGGTTATTCAAACTGGTTTAGCCAACATAACCTTTGTAGGACTCTTGTTAAAAGGTACACGAAGAGTTTTCTCAATCCTGAACACAAATATAAGATCCAATTTAAAACCTCTTGTATTTCAGCTGAAGCCAAAGCAATGACAACCCCTGTAAATTCCCTAAGGTAAGACCAGAAATGCACTGAGTTATATATAATAGCTATCTCCCAAGAAAAGAATAAGAAGCCATTTATGAAATCTTACCATGTAGGAAGACTAATGTGTCTATTAAAAGCAAAAATGTGAACTCCAGGTCCTCTCATCAGGGACTGATTTAAATGCAGCTTTGCTAAATTAGCTATAGAAGAAATCTGAAGGAAAAGGCTAACAATAGAATCATATAAAACAGCACATTCTTGGTAGGAATAATTTATATGGTCTGATTCCAATACAAAGCAAGTGAATAAATGGGTTAAACAATCATTTTTTTTAAGGAGTTACTGTATTGTATATAGAAACAATGCCTTTTTCATCAAATTCACATCATATTAGTGAGAAATTGTTTTCAATATTCACTTCATTGCTAAGAAGAATAACCCATTTCAAGAAAGTCAAGCATTCATGAAAATCAACTGTACTTTATAAGTGGAATGTTTTTCTAAACTAAAGCTGGCTTTACCTCTAAAAAGCCAGTACTAAAGACCAACATAATATGAAAAGCAGTCAGTCAGCGACTTCTAATTCTATCAAACTCACTGTAGATAAATGTCTCACAACATAAGAATTTTCTTTTCCCTAGTCCATTTTCTCTTATTTTCCCAATGTTTAGAAATTTTTATCATGCTTTTAGGGAGCAGTATGTGTCAATCACTCAGCCACTTTGGATTAAATTCTAGTTCATTTGGGCCTGCTACACAGACAAACAAGAGAGTTTATTAGAAGCATGAAGAACAATATCTTTAGAAGCCAGGAAGTCTTTCCCTTAGAAATAATTTCAAATGTGCCACTGCCCCTGACTCCACCCCCAAACCTCCACCGGCCTACACACACACACACACACACACACACACACACACACACACACGACTTTAAAACATAATTAAGCAAGGAAGATATTTAACAGTAGGAAAATGTTCTTTATTGAACAAGGAAGATACTAATTCTCCTCTATACAGCAAAAGAAAAACATCTGTTAATCCAGCTCCTCTCTTTGGCTTTTACAATAAGAAAGCTCAGAGATTTTGTAGATAACAACACAAAAACACACACCCCCCCAAGGCACAAAAGAATGAGAAAAGCTACCACCAAATAGGCAGCAGCAACAGCAGGCAAGGATTGTACCCTGGGTACTATGCTCAAGGCTGCTAGGAGCCTTGAGTGCTTTGCAAGATATCAAGCTTAGCTAGAGCAGATGCTTCTGATTCACCAGAGAGGCCTGGGTACCACGCATGCCTGCCTGCCTGTCCAGTGAAGGAAACATAATCGGATTGAAGAGTTAGTACACTCTGTTCAAGTCTCTTGTTCTCTTTCTTCTCAGAGCTCTCGAAAATTAAAAATAAAGGCAAAGGGAGTAAAGCAAGTGAAGGAGAAGATGACCTATTCTGAATTGACCACCATTCAAGAACTCGGGTTCTGCTTTGGGTCCTGTAAGGGAAATCACAAGAATATGACGAGGCAATATACTCCTGGGGACAGGGAGAAGAGTAGTACCAGGTACTACTGCATGGGACACTGCAAGGAAGAGGTTTCTAACTGATATCAAAACAGAGAGAGGGGCTTCCCTGGTGGCGCAGTGGTTGAGAGTCCGCCTGCCGATGCAGGGGACACGGGTTCGTGCCCCGGTCCGGGAAGATCCCACATGCCGCCCAGCAGCTGGGTCCGTGAGCCATGGCCGCTGAGCCTGCGCGTCCGGAGCCTGTGCTCCGCAACGGGAGAGGCCACAACAGTGAGAGGCCCGCATACCGCAAAAAAACAAAAAACAAAAAACAGAGAGAGTCCATGTCATTTGAATAAGCTGCAAATAATATGTCATTTTTCATTCACTCAGCCGACATCTATGTGTTGCCGCTATTCTACGTGCTGAGGATACAGCCTTGAATAAGGTGAAGAAGGTCTCTGGCCTCATGAAGTTTACACTCTGATAGAAGAGATAGATGATAAAGCTGGGAATAAATAAATTCAGGTAGTGTACGTGCTGGGAAATGAAATAAAGCAGGATACAAGAATGAAGAAAGTCCAAGGGTGGATGGGTGGGTAGAGGGGTGAGGGACGGAAGCTGGTAGCTATTTTAGATTGGGGGTCAGGATGGACCTACATAAACCAACAAGGTTTCCAGCAAGGTCTGCCGTAAGCTGCCTTCTAAATGTGATTTAAGGTGTCCTGCCTGGAAAGGACCCATTCACTCATTCAAACAAACACGTACTGGGCCACTACTGCGCACTGGCCACGGTGCTGGGCACTAGGGACTCAGGGTAAGCCAAAGACACATGCTGTCTGCCCACGTGAGGCTCACCATCTAAGAGGGAGGTAGAGCATTAATCAAGTACACAGGCACAAAAATAGAGGGTGAGTTGGTGACCATTGCAAAAAGTGCCTGGAAGGAAACTGCATTTCCTTGAGTTGAAACAGGTAAGTGCCGAAGCTATCAGGATCATCCACACTCACGTACTTTCTGGCTTCCTCAGCCAATGGAGACCAGGTGGGAAGAGAGAAGAGGGAGCAGAAAAACTGTGGAGGTGGGGAGGGGAGGGGTCTGGACAGGCTCTAGCCTTAGGTTACTCAATGTCTGGACAGGTAAGAAGACATCTCAGATGGTGGAAAAGGTCACAGAAAGGGGAGGGGAGGTGTGTGCATGGATCCAGAGGTTCTTGGGGTTGGAAGGCACCTTGGAGCAAGTCTATCAAAATCCACCTGAGCCCATTTCTCAGATGAGGCAACTGAAGCCCATAAAGGTTAAGTGGCTCTCTCAAGTTTACAGAACTGGATAATGGGAAATCCACAAATAAAATCTCAGTCTACTTTTCAATGAAGTGTTCGTCTTAAAACCTCATATTAATTCAGGGTGGGAGGTATGTGCTTTTCCTCTATTTCCAGAATTTGATTAAAATTTTTTTTAAATGAAGGGATTAGGAGTCGAAATTTGCCAGCAGACTCAGAAATATGCATATCAGAAATATCTCAGACTTCCCTGGTGGCGCAGTGGTTAAGAATCCGCCTGCCAGTGCAGGGGACACGGGTTCGAGCCGTGGTCCGGGAATATCCCACATGCCGCGGAGCAACTAAGCCCATGTGCCACAACTACTGAGCCTGCGCTCTAGAGCCCGTGAGCCACAACTACTGAGCCTGTGTGCCACAACTACTGAAGCCCGTGCACCTAGAGCCCGTGCTCCGCAACAAGAGAAGCCACCGCAAAGAGAAGCGCACGCACTGCAACAAAGAGTAGCCCCTGCTTGCCGCAACTAGAGAAAGCCCATGTGCAGCAATGAAGACCCAACGCAGCCAAACATAAATAAATAAATATATATATCTTTACAACGCATCAAAATTTTAAAAAAAATCTCTAAGTCCTCCTTAAAATAAATCAGAATTTTATTTAAAAACAAAAATCAACCCCTAGACACAATAGACATGAAATTCTCTTGTTAGAAAAGGGATTTGCTGGGGCTCATTAATTCCAAGCCAGGACTGTTTTCTGCCCAACTTTCTTTGGTGTGTATTTTCATTTTTCGTGCTTGTATTTTTTGGGCACTGAGCCCGGTTCTCCGAGACTCCTGGGTACAGGCATTTGGAGAGCAGCTGCTGTCGGGCCTGTGTGCTGCAGCCATCCCACAGCAGAAAAAGATGACGATAAACCACCGTTTATTTCTAAGTGTAAACCTTTTAGTTACTTAGAATGGTGATGCTCTAACTAGCTGGAATGTTCTAAGTGGTGACTTATCTTCATTCCCCTGACGGGGAGGGGAGAGATGTCACTGCAGCCTTTTGGGGTGGGGAAGGGTCCTGGCTAAGGGCAGGGGTCCTCAGGACACACCAAGGCGGAGAGGAAGGATGAACAGTCTGAATGCGTTGGTTTCACTGTTGCACATGCCTCACCTCCACCCCAGATGATAAAGGGAGGAATTTTATCCATCTCTCTCTGATAATCCTTTAATTATCGACAAAGAGCCTTGACAAGATTGGGTGGTTTGCTGCTTCTTTCTGGAATTTCACATCCATGGTCAGTTGCCCAAGTTCAGCTTCACTGGCCACAAGGCACAATGCTTTTAGATAAGAATGATAGTGTCAAACTCTGCAGTTATGTTTGCCCCCTTTGCTAGAATCACGTAGAATTTGAAGCTGTGCTATCAAAATGATGTGGCTTCATGTGGGTGCATGAGGGCATGGCCGCACAGGAGATCTCTCTCTACGTCCTACCTGGGGAGGGGAAGCAGAGTATCCTCCTTTACCTAATGTCCCACCCAAGGCTTGCAAAAATCAGGAAGGGGAAACACTGGGACACACGTATTTTATTCCACTGACTTCCTTCCTTTCTTCTTCCCCAAATTCCCAGGGTAGAAAAAGGTCAATCTTTTCTCTTATTTCCCTTGCTCAAGAGGCTCCTTCTTCCACTAAAGGTATGGAAGAAAGCCCTATGGCTTTGCTATCATAGTCAAGGGTATCATCTCTGTTCCTTCCTATGTTGAAGGAAGAAAATAGTGATCTTTGCAAAATCCTCTCTTCACAACAGCCTGGATTTCCAAGCTATCACCTGTTCCATGATCTGACTTTGCACGTAAAAAACTGATTATGTTCCCTTCCCAGGCTGATGGGCTTCTCAGGCTAACTGGAGATGTTCAGGGGCTCAGAAAGAAAAAAGAGAAAAGCACAGTAAACATTTTCTAAATGTTACCTCTTTTACTTATAGATGCTACGCAGATGATGGACACTTACATGTTTTTCTTCTTTTGCCATTACAGATAATGCTGCAGGGATGGACATACATATTTGCCCACATGTGTGAATTTGTCCATAAGACAAAATCCTAGAAAAGAAATTGCTAGAAACTTTACATTTGTGGATAACATTTGCAAAACTTAAACCTCAAAATGGAAGGGAGAGCGGAGGAGGAGTGAGAAGTAAAACTCTTTCAAACTGTGTAGGAGAAGAGACTCAGAAACATTACCAAAACAATTTATCCAGACACCACTCACATTTCCCATGCCAAATAAGAAACTCTTAGAGAAAAACATGAGGTACATGCTCTTGCATTTCAAGAGGGCAGATTTCTCGTTCAGTTTCCCATTCAGTTCATAGTTCCAGGTTATCTTGGATCATGTTCATTTGCCCTTTAAATTTTCTTTCTTTAAGATGACTGAAAAAATTGCTAATGGGATACAACAGCTTTAGGCTCTAGGTCACTGGTTTTCATATCAGGCAGGCCCACAGCAATGTTTCCAATAGAAAATAAATGAATAACTAGACCAACACTGTGGTGACTTATTCTCCTCCAGCTGATTTCCTTCTCAAGCTCATTCCTATTTCTTCCCTTTTTGTTAAATCGACACTTTTAACTACAAACACTGATTTGAAATTTCATTATGTTTTCATTGCTGTAGGGTGGTTTCCCTAATGTTTTAGGCTCAGCTTTCTCATTTTAAACTCTCCTCATTTTCTCTCTCACTTCTTAAATGTCTTTTCCTTAGTCACCTCACCTCTATACTTCTCCTTTATCGAGTGCTGTCCACTGTGGGTCATTCTGTCACCTGGGCATACATACATATATTTGTCTCTCTTTCTTTTAGTCATAATTCATTGACTGCCTAAATTGCAAACCCCTCTTACATTCTTCTAGCTTTTTTCCCATCGCTATGCTGACCTATAATTTTTTTCAATGATCATTTTACCTATCGGCACTATTTACCAGTTTGCATTTATGCTATGTCCTAGTAAAATTTTCTACAGGATTACAGTTGGGGAAGGGAAGGAACAACAGAAGTAAGTGACATCCTCCTTACCTCTGTTGAAGAAATTAAACCAGAAAAATACTATATTCGATCTTTTTTGTGAACATTCTCTGACAGGTGGCATTGCTCTTGTCCTTTGACCAAAACTAAAGATCGAATCAAAATATTTTCAGAAATTGTGGGATGACTCAGTTAGCTAAGGAGGACATCACTGCTGATGTACAGATAATACAATTATCTCAAGACAAGGACATAAACCTCTGAATCAGATGGCCTCACAATTGAATTTCTCAAGAAATTCAGAAACTTATTACAGAAACCATGTTGCACTCCAAAACAGAGACTATACTTTTTTTTTTAACCAAAGCATAAAAGCATAATCTCTCAGAAATGTCTAAGTGATTGAGTTTTATGCAAATCAAATCACCATAGACTAAGGTCTCTGCATACCCATTTCCTAAGATAACAATGTAAAATCTCCTAGAAGGAGAGAAGAAATAAATATGATTTTTATAAGGCATAGTCTACCATATGTTTTTGAGCACTGCCTGAATGCAGGAACATAGACTGCTGGGACGGGAGTAGAGAGTCAAGTGGTGTGAGAGGACCCAGGAAACAAGGAGCAGGAATAATGAAAAAAGAAATTCCTTCCAAGACTTCAGAGGAAGCAATTCTTGCCTCTCTTTACCACCTCTCCTTAGCATCACCTTCCCATCCCCATATGGACCCCTGCTCCAATCCCATCCCTCAGTCTTATGAGGCTGTGTGTATGTACAGGTTTGGTTTTTACAGGAACTTGTCCTCTCTGGCCCTCTGGTCTGGCCATCCTTGTGCTGAAGGTTAATGTTAACAAAGACAGAAGAGCCATGTGTTGACCCCCATGGTACTGGCAGCTAGAAAATAAGGCTAAAATGGTTAATCATCACAGTGCTTAAATAACCCCACACTCACACTGGGCCTTGGAGTGTCATTCACAGCAGTAGAAAAAAAAATACACTCAACCCAGAAGTGCATGGATTTCAAGTTCAGGGCTTGGTATGTATCTTGATAATGGTGAAGAATTTTGATCTCCAATGTCTTTTTAGATTTCTGGCTGATTCTGGGAATATTTTTATTTCGCTTAAGCCAGGATTGTGCCACTCCAGGACTAGCAGGCTTCCTTATCTGACAGGAGCAGCGGCTCTGACAACCAAACGACTTGCAGGGGCCCTGCAGTTGAGGGGTCTGCAGATCTTGCTGTGATGGCACCTCATCTCAACCTAAGCTAGGTCATGCTGTCCTGGCTCCACTCACACCTCCAGAAATGGAATTTGAAGCAGGCCATGCGGTTTTTCTCATAGTCAATAAGACACCCACCTACACTGAAGTCCTCAAGACTAGAACTGCTCAAAGCTGAGAGTGCAGTTGTTTTTCTGCCATTGACCAGCTAATATGAAGTCCTTAATATCTGTTTAAAAATGACTAAATTATCCAAATAAGCAAAAATATTTCAGATGTTTCAGATTTCAAAACTGAAACAATCTGCTTCTTGTGTCAATCCCCCATTAGCACCAACCTGCTATGAGGGCAAAAAACAGATAAAGAAGGATAATATTTTAATAATGTTAGCTATGATATTAATTATTATTAAATGAATAATATTAATTCATGTAAATTAAATGCATGCACACAAAACAATATGCATTTTTAAGAAGATACACAAACAAAAATTTACTCATTAAACAAGCTGAAATAGTTGTCTATAAGTAAGGAGGAGAAAGAAGGAGGGCATAGGGATAAAAGGAAATTGCCTGTTAAGTAATTTAGTAAATAAATAATAAATAATTAATACTTAAGTAACAAATTAAATATTCAAGGGAATCATATATATGAAAAAAGAAACCCTTGGACTGGAGAATGGAACAGGGAGTCTTGGAGAAGATAGATGGCCAATGATGAGTGTTCCTAGGAAGGACCCCTGCACACTACCTACACCCAGGCATAGTGTGGAGAGAGGAGGAAATAATGGTAAGGCAACACCCTTCCCAGGTGCAGCTCAGGGAGGAGCAAGCCTTGGAGAGAGGACGCCCTGCCTTGCAGGGCTGGTGAATAGAAACCAATGTCTACAGAGAGCCCACCACAGGTTCACAGCCTCTGAGCAAGACCTAAGGTGCAGAAGACATTTGCCCCTTGTAGTTAAGAGCCAGGAAGACATGGCACTGAAGGCAAGCAGGCCTGAGCAAGCCTTGTTGTAAGAACAAGAAGGATACCACAGCAGATGCTAGAGGAGACTGATGATCAGAGGCCAGCCGGGAGCTCAGACATCTCAGCAGATGCTGACAGGAAGAGACGATGTTTGGGGGCCAGATGGGTTGATGGACTGTTCAGCAGATACCAGCCTGGACAAATGAAACCCAGAGACCCAATGCTTCCACCACCTTCCATAGATGCCCTGACTCTGTAAAGTTTCTGAGTACTCAGAAGCAGCCTTTGTGCAAAGGTTGGTGATGGAAGAAAATCTTGAATTGACTGAGAAAACAAAGGAATATATGTATCCTGATTGATTAAGCTTTTCCCATTAGGAAACACTAGGCAACATGGGACCATGAACTAGAAATTAAATAATTCAGTTGGTGGACTGAGAATTCATTCCTTCTACAATAATAACCAAATTTCTCCTGTGAGTGACACGGGTCAACTTCTTCACGTGAGAAACGTTGGAAAATGATCACAAGCGATTTTTGCAGGTCAATAGTAGATCCTGAAAACTTTAAAGAAAAGCAAATTCATGTACCAAGAAACATGAGGGGGGATGTGGCAACTGATGGAAAGGATACACAGTTTGTAGGCAGAAGGCTAGGGTTGGATCCAAGATCTTGCTCAGTGACCTTGGGCAAGTCGTTTAGATTCTCCCTTGCCTTTATTTCCTCACTTATAAAGTAGAAATGATAAAAATAATGCCTATTTCACAAATCTTCTATGAGGATAAAATGATATAATATATGCAAAAGTGCTTTGTAAACTATAAAAAACACATACCTCTTATTCATCATCATTTTAATCATCATCTGTGAATAATAAGCAGCCTTATAAAAAGCATTTGTATAGATTCTGAACATCTAATATATTCACAGGAAAGAACTTATGCACTGGAAAAATCTGACTTATCTGCTCTGTTTTGATCTCCTTTAAAGAATCACACTCTCCAAAATCAATTATTAAATGGATGAGCAAAATGAGTGTTCAATGACTAAAATAAATTAAGGATAAGATTAAAAATTTAAGTCTAACTTTAGAATCACAAAGTTATACATATTGTTTTCTTTATGATCAACAGCTCTTGCCAGCTTTTAAAATAGTGAAGTATTTGTTCTATCAAAATCTTTCTAGAATATTAAAAGCAATCACCCGAAGTCATAGAAAATTTATACTAACCTTCTTGCTGAAATTCTAAATATCATCTATGAATAATATTTCACATTCAATCAAACATCAAAAATATGGCAATGACAAAGGGAGCTGAAAATTACTTTTTATTTATTCTGTATTATCTAAGCATCATATAGGTACAAAAATAACCTTGAAAATGAAAGTGTAGCAATTTTTTTAAGGAAGTAAACTCAGAATTTGGTGAAGAAGTAAGTCATTATACTTTTTGATAGAATAAAATTCATATATTTTCTTTTTAAATATATGAACAGACCAGAACAAGATTATGACATACCTGCAAGACATTCAGGAAGAGATGTTAAGTCTAGAAGTGGAAATTGGGTTCTTATCCTCCTATTAGGGACTTGGGAGTCATCCGTATATGGGTACATATTTGATACCCTAGGGTGGAAAGAAATACAGTGGAGGTCTTTGGGGGAACTGCCTTAATGAACAGATATAAACACTTCACACTTAATGCAGCAGAGTTTTTTCCTCTGTGCTCTTCTAGCCTTTGGTGTTTCCTATTACTCTGTTTTCTAATAATCTGTTTGTCTCCTCCTGCAACCTGAATATGAGAAGATGCAAAGCCCCTTTTCTACTGCCTCTGTGCCTCAGTATTGGATACTTCCATATAAATATATGTTCCTAAGCTACGTTAAAGATGCTTGAAAAGACAACGCACAGAATGGGAGAAAATATTTGCAAATGAAGTGACTGACAAGGGATTAATCTCCAAAATATACAAACAGCTCATGTAGCTCAATATCAAAAAAACAAACAACCCAATCAAAAAATGGGCAGAAGACCTAAATAGACATTTCTCCAAAGAAGACATATAGATGGCCAAGAGGCACATGAAAAGATGCTCAACATCACTAATTATCAGAGAAATGCAAATCAAAACTACAGTGAGGTATCACCTCACACGGGTCAGAATGGCCATCATCAAAAATCTACAAACAATAGGGCTTCCCTGGTGGTGCAGCGGTTGAGAGTCTGCCTGCCGATGCAGGGGACGCGGGTTCGTGCGCCCATCTGGCAAGATCCCACATGCCGCGGACCGGCTAGGCCTGTGAGACATGGCCGCTGAGCCTGCGCGTCCGGAGCTTGTGCTCCGCAACAGGAGAGGCCACAACAGTGAGAGGCCCGTGTACCGCAAAAAATAATAATAATAATAATAATAATAATCTACAAACAATAAATGCTGGAGAGGGTGTGGAGAAAAGGGAACCCTCCTACACTGTCGTGGGAATGTAAATTGGTACAGCTACTATGGAGAACAGTACGGAGTTTCCTTAAAAACTAAAAATAGAGCTACCATATGATCCAGCAATCCCACTCCTGGGCATATATCTGGAGAAAATCATAATTTGAAAAGATATATGAACCCCAATGTTCATTGCAGCACTATTTACAATAGCCAAGACATGGAAGCAACCTAAATGTCCATAGATGGAGGAATGTATGAAGAATATGTGGTATACATATATGTGTGTGTGTGTGTGTGTGTGTGTGTGAGTGTGTGTGTGTGTGTAATATCACTCAGCCATAAAAAAGAATGAAATAATGCCATTTGCAGCAACATGGATGGACCTAGAGATTGTCATACTGAGTGAAGTAAGTCAGACAGAGAAAGACAAATATATGATATCCCTTATATGTGGAATCTAAAAAAGTGGTACAAATGATCCTATTTACAAAACAGAAACAGAGTCACACATATAGAAAACAAACTTACAGTTACCAAGGGGGAAAGTGGGGGAGGAATAAGTTGGGATATTGGGATTGACATATACACACTACTATATATAAAATAGATAACTAATAAGAACCTACTGTATAGCACAGGGAACTCTACTCAGTACTCTGTAATGACCTATATGGGAATAGAATCTAATAAAGAGTGCATATATGTATACATATAACTGATTCACTTTGCTGTACAGCAGAAACTAACACAACATTGTAAATCAACTATACTCCTATAAAAATTAATTTTAAAGAAACTTGCTTGAAAGAGGTGTAAATGAAAAGGCAACCCAAAGAGAAAATATTTTCAAATCATATATATGGTAAGAAATTAATATGTAGAATAAATACAGAACTGCTACAACTCAACAACAACAACAAAAGAAAACAATCTGTTTTAAAAATTAACAATAGGCTTCAATAAATGTTTCTCTAAAGAAAATATACAAATGGCCAATAAGGACATGAAAAGATGCTCAATATCACTAATCATTAGGAAAAATGTATATTAAAACCACAATGATATACCACCTCACACCCATTAGGAGGGTTATATATATATATTTTAAAGTAGTGGCAAAAATGTAGAAAATTAGAACGCTTATGCATTGCTGGGGGGAATGTATTAATAAAACAGTGCAGCCACTATGAAAAACAGAATGGTGGTTCCTCAAAAACTTAAACATAGAATTACCATATGATCTAGCAATTCCACTTCTGGGTATATACCCAAAAGAATTGAAAGCAGGCACTCAAACAGATATCTGCACACCCATGTTCAAAGCAGCCAAATCATTCACAATAGCCAAAAAGTGAAAGCAACCAACTGTCCATCAACAGAAGAATAAGCAAAATGTTGTCTATACACACAACAGAATGTTATTCAGCCTTAAAAAGGAAGGAAATTCTGACTCATGCTGAAACAGAACAGGGCCCTATGTTCCTTGCCCCCAATGTCCTCAGCCTGCCTTTTGTCTGTGGAAAACCTTTAGCCAAAGAGTAAGTTTAATCAAAGAAGTGAGAAAATGCAGAAACAAAGGAAAACAGTCCAACAAGACTAAATAATAATAGTTTAGTCATTAAGTACAGTGAAGGACTTTAGTTCCTTCTCAAGGGCTATAGATAAAATTCTGAGCCATATCCTGTGAGCTGTCTTATAGATACTGAAACCCCCAGCAGGTGGAAGAAGGTAACTACATGATGACCAGATAATAGCCATGACATAAGCTGCCACAATTCTGAGAACTGGCCTCAAGGAAATGGAAACAAACTGACCCTGGAACTGAAGATTAACTGTACTTAAAACAATCAAATTGACACTGATTAGACCACCGCATGCCCAATTTCAAGATGACTGTCAGAGCTGATTGTACTGTTTCTTCATGTAGCCCCCTCCCTTCACCTATAAAAGCTCTTGCCCACTGACTGTCAGTGGGGCAGTTGAGTGGGAGTCGGTCTTTGGACAGGAGTCCCCCCCACTCCCCCACCCCCATTGTTGCTGGCATCTGAAATAAAGCAAACTTTCCTTTCTACCAACCTTGCCTCTTTATTGGCTTTTGAGTGGTGAGCAGTCAGACCCCACTTTCAGTAACAGTGCTACAGCATGAATGAACATTGAAGACACTATTCTAAGAGAAATAAGTCAGTCACAAAAAGACAAGTATTGTGTGATTCCACTTATATGAGATTCCAAGGTATCTTCGTCAGTTTGGGCTACTATAACAAAATACCATAGACTTGGTAGCTTATAAACAACACATACTTATTTCTCACAGCTCTGGAGGCTGAGAAGTCCAAGATCAAGGCACTGGCAGATTTGGCATTGATAAGATCCCATTTCCTGGTTCATAAACAGCCGTCTTTTCACTGTGTCCTCACCAGTCTCCTTCTCTGGGGTCTCTTTTATAAGGGCACCAATCCTATTCACGAGGGCTCCACCCTTGTGATCTAATCACCTCCTAAAGTCCCCACCTCCATAAACCATCGCAATGGAGATTAGGTTTCAACATATGAATTTGGGAGGGAATCTGAATTTAGTTTATAGCACTAGGATAGTCAAATTCATAGAAACAGAAAGTAGAATGATATTTGCCAGAAGCTGAGGGGAGGGGGATTGGGAAGTTTTTGTTTAGTGAGTATGGAGTTTGGGAAGATGAAAAAGTTCTGGAGATAGATGGTCATGATGGTTGCAAACAATGTGAATGCACTTAATGCCATTGAACTGTAGCATAAAAATGGTTAAAATTGTAATTTTTATGTTATAATGCACAGTAAAAAAAAAAAAGTGCAAAGATGCTTGAAAATGTCCTTAAGTAGATTTAAACATTTTCTCACAATCTTGTGTATAGGTTAATTTTTTCTTACCCAACCCTTTCTTCATAGTTTAAGCAAAGGTAAAATTCTACATAGCCTTTTTAAGTGAATACTTATGGCCCATCTATAGACTAAAGTGTTTTAGAGCTCAGAAGGAAATTCCTCCAACAGAAAAGTCTTCCTCCTAACAAGAAGACTTACTTCATATTGACTTTACTCCCAAATACTTTACCTCTAAAAATTGCAAATTACCTTAAAAATTGCAAGTTAGGGGGACTATGCACATGGCTAGTACAACAGTAAATACTTACAAAGAATCAACCAATCACAGGATTTGTAATCCTCCCCTAGTCCCCTCTACTAGTTCAGTTCTTAGCACATAGTTGTTTCTCAATAAATAACTGCAGAATTAATTACATCAATTAATAAATTCACTGCTTAATAATTATGTGTTAAATGAATGGCCTTCAAAAACTGACACCATCCGCATCATTATCACCACTCAGGCCCTTCTCAAGAGATCTGGATCATATTCCCAATTACCCCTGGATACTTGAGCTCAGATATTCTACAGGAAGACGGAAAGGGGGGAGTGGTAAATTAGGAAGGAGTGAAAACAGGTAATAGAATAAAGCAGTTAGTTTTGGCTTCACAGGCTTACAAATTTCAAGTTGCTATGAGTAAGTCTATGCCTTTTAGTCCTTCAGAAAACCAAACGGAAACTGTTCAAGATTTTTCTCTTTAAAAAAGAAGGAAAGGCTGTAAACGAATAGATAAAAATGCCGACAGTGATTATTTGGTTGGACAGTGGATTAATGAGTGTGTTTGTTTTTCTTTTCATATATATATATTTTAAATTTATTTTATTTATATATTTATTGTTGGCTGCGTTGGGTCTTTGTTGCTGCACGCGGCTTTCTCTAGTTGCAGCGAGCAGGGGCTACTCTTCGTTGTGGCGCGCAGGCTTCTCATTGCGGTGGCTTCTTTTGTTGCAGAGCACGGGCTCTAGGTGCACGGGCTTCAGTAGTTGTGGCACACGGGCTCAGCAGTTGTGGCTCGCGGGCTTAGTTTCTCTGTGGCATGTGGGATCTTCCCGGACCAGGGCTCGAACCCGTGTCCCTTGCATTGGCAGGCAGATACTTTTTTTTTTTTTTTTTTTTTTTTTTTTTGCGGTACGCGGCCCTCTCACTGTCGTGGCCTCTCCCCTTGCGGAGCACAGGCTCCGGACGCGCAGGCTCAGCGGCCACAGCTCACGGGCCCAGCCGCTCCGCGGCATGTGGGATCTTCCCGGTCCGGGACACGAACCCGTGTCCCCTGCATCAGCAGGCGGACTCTCAACCGCTGTGCCACCAGGGAAGCCCGGCAGGCAGATTCTTAACCACTGGGCCACCAGGGAAGCTCCAGTGAGTGTGTTTTTATTTGCCTTTTTACAGTTACAGTTTTTTATTGGTTCTCAGGAGCATATATATATATACCATCATTTGTTCTTACAAGGCCTCTCTCTTGTCTGTTTTTTTCTCTTTTACTCCCATTCCTTTCCCACAGGAAACCATGGTACTGTGTAACAAAATGCATATGACTGATCTGATATGTATTTTTTTAATTACACAAATGGAATTGTGGTATTTCTTTCATTTCATTTTTACTTTTTCATTCAGAAATATATTAAGATCTGTCTATGATGTGTGCAAACCTTGTCTGTTGTTTCTAACAGCTTCATAGTGTTCCAATTTATCACTTTTATAATTAAAGAAAAACTTTAAAATAACTTTTAAAGGCTTTCTTTTTAAAGCAAATTTGGGAAAATCAGGGTAAAATAAGCAATAGACAACTGAAGCCCATTACATTAGACAGTTCTTTAAATTCTGCCCTATATAATGATAGTGAATCAATTTTCCACATAAGGAATTAGAGACCCATTGATAAATGTGCGTTATTTTAACAAACTCTCCAGGTTGTGCTCTGCTCTTATGTGGATCTTGCAGTAACCTGGTCATTAATGCCAAGATATCAAATGTTTCTCCTGGGGAAGTTCCACAAATTTTAAAAATAAAATCTTGGAGAAAAAGGATAAGAGCAAACATCTCATGGGCCAATTCATTTAAACATTCAGTCCAATTGAAGTTTTGACTAGACTAACCAACTGAAGGATGGTCCTATGATATGCAATGATATGCTGATATCAGATGAATTCTTAAACCACAATATTTTCACTGGTCTGTTGGTCATATAAGATTATGTCCTAATGGAAATACCAGGCCTACCATTCTCTTAGATTGAAAGGCCAATTTAGTTAAATAACTAGAGAAGGAATTTTTTCCTCCTCTCTAAATGAACCAAACGTGCTCCTGGCTTCAGCAGGGCTGGATCCTAGGTTGAAACACCCACTTTGGGGTGCATGCTCAAGGTGTTATGTCAGAATCAAGAAGACTCAGAAGCAGTTCAACATCACAAAGCTAGAAAAAGGAGTCATGAAGGAGTCAAGTCAGATCACAAAACTGGGATCAGAAACACCAGAGAGCAGAATCTGGAATGAAGAAAACACAGCAGCGTAGATTTAACCAGGCCTCAAACTAGTATCCTCGTTTCTCTCCTCCCTTTCTTCCTCCCTCATCTCACCCCCGTGAGAGTGTATAATTACTTATATAATAAGTATATTATATGTATTCTTTCTAATATTTTATATCTTAAAAATAATTATTCATCAGTTTCTCCAATTACTTACATGTTTAAATGCCTAGGCTTTTATAATCTGTCAATAATGGAGAATTAATTTTGTTTTGTTCACAATTTTTATAATTACTTTATTTTTCTATTTTTCATGATAACTATAACCATTTAGAAATTAGAGTTTCCTTTACTTAAAACTTCGTCCCATTTTGGAAGTTTTTATAAAGAATGGGGTAAGAAATATTTAGTCTGCAAATCCCAAACCACTAGCTCCTACCTTCAACCTGCACATAAAATTGTCCAATAAAGGACTTCTATGAAAGGAACTAACAATTCAGATCATCTCTATCTAAAAGGTTAGAATAGGTAACATCTGTCGAATCCCAACAACGTGCCAGACACTGTTCTAAGGTCTTTACCTGCGTTCACTTAATCCTCACACCACATTGAGAGAGGTTCTCTGACTATCCCATTTTACAGATGAGGCTGAGTAACTTGCCCAAGGTCACCCTGCTCATTCAGTGGATGGCTGGGGTTTCACCAAAGCCCATCTTCTTAATACTGAACTTAAGAAAGTAAAGGATTCTAGCACAGAAAACCTCTCTGCAGTTATTATTTCCAGGGAAATTTCATCAATATCAAGGTGAACTTTTTTTTTCATCTTTATTGGAGTATAATTGCTTTACAATGGTGTTAGTTTCTGCTTTATAACAAAGTGAATCAGTTGTACATATACGTATGTTCCCATATCTCTTCCCTCTTGCGTCTCCCTCCCTCCCAACCTCCCTATCCCACCCCTCTAGGTGGTCACAAAGCACCGAGCTGATCTCCCTGTGCTATGCGGCTGCTTCCCACTAGCTATCTGTTTTACATTTGGTAGTGTATATATGCCAATGCCACTCTCTCACTTTGTCCCAGCTTACCCTTCCCCCTCCCCGTGTCCTCAAGTCCATTCTCTACGTCTGCATCTTTATTCCTGCCCTGCAACTAGGTTCATCAGTACCATTTTTTTAGATTCCATACGTATGTGTTAGCATACGGTATTTATTTTTCTTCTTCTGACTTACTTCACTCTGTATGACAGACTCTAGGTCCATCTACCTCATTGCAAATAACTCAATTTCGTTCCTTTTTATGGCTAATATTCCACTGTATATATGTGCCATATCTTTATCCATTGATCTGTTGATGGACATTTAGGTTGCTTCCATGTCCTGGCTATTGTAAATAGTGCTACAATGAACATTGTGGTACACGTATTCAAGGTGAACTTTGCTTTACACCTCTAAGAACAACGAGTGACTTTCATTATAAAAAGCAGTAAAGAGTCTTGCACCAAATATAAAATGATATATGTGCTGAACTGTGCATATGACAATATACCTCTCATTGACAAAAATGGCAAGTTTGGATATTAGAGTAAAATGGAAGTTTATAATAGGAATCCTGAAGCGTCTTAGACTATGTGGCACTAATAAGAAGCAACATTAATCCTTTTATGCAAATTCCCTCTTGGTTCCTAAAACAGGTCAAACAAAGAATGTTACTCCTGAAAACTAGATTTTATCCTCTCATAAACTGACTAGTTGATAAAGTGAATGAGAAAGAAGTAAACCCAAGTCTCGTTCTCTCACCTGCTTATTAGAACCTAAAAGCTTCAAATTTCACTGTTAGCCAGGAGATATCAATATACCTTCTGCTGTGGACAGTTTTCTGAGTTTTGGCTGCCAGCAGCTATTTCTGCCCTCTCTGGTAAGAATATTCGGATTTTGTCTTTGGGGAACCACTCCTTCCCCTTGTCTCTTTCATTTTTTTCTTTTCTTTTTTTTTTTTAATTGGGATCTTCCCAGACTGGGGCACAAACCCGTGTCCCCTGCATCGGCAGGCGGACTCTCAACCACTGCGCCACCAGGGAAGCCCCCCCTTGTCTCTTTCATATAGTTCAGGTGGGAATGTAGTCAAGGCCTGGCCAATTAGCAGAGTCCACCTGAACATGCACAGTAACTCATTCAAGGATGGAATATGACTCAAGACAAGCCAGTCACTGCCAACAGATGTCAGCCCTAGAACTTACGCTGGAATTCCAGAGAAATCAGTACTCTTCTTCCATTGATTTCACTAATCTAGAAAAAAGCAAGTCATGAGAACATTTGCTAACTCTTAAGGAGAATCTGATTGAGAATAAAAACAACCCAAGAGAAAGCAGGACTGAGGAAAGCACAGTCAGATTCCTGGCAACATCATTTGAGTACGTAGATCCAGACATACTGAACACAAATACCCCTGGACTATTCAGGTATATGACACAGACGCGCATGCACACACAACATATGTGTGCACTCATTCACTTTTTTTTTTCTGCATAAGCTAGTTCGATCTGGCTTTCTCTCCCTTTCAACAAAAATTTTCCTTCTAAATTACATGAGTTAAAAATCATTAAAATTATGGCATGAAAAAAGAGGATATGGCATTATAGGGGAGGAAAAATATATATTTCCTCTACCCATCTTAGATTCTCAGGCTGGGGCCCTGTGTGTTAGACTGACAAAAGACAGATTAACAAAAGAAAAAGGAACAGAAGTTTATTAACATGTGCATCGTGCATACACACAGGAGCACTCAGTGATGAGTAATTCAAAGGGATGGTTAGAACTTGCTCATATAGAAGCTTAGCAAAGAACAATAATTTTTTAGAGAAGTGACAAGAAGAGGACTTTGAGCCTCTAGGGGCAGCAACTTATGGGAAGGCAAATATATGGGGAAACTGATAGAAGATAAGGGCTATTTAGTAAGGTTTGTTTGTATAGACTCTTTTTTTGGTGTCATCCATCTCCAGTGATAAGGTTGTTATTCCCTTCCTGGTATGAGGAATGGTGGTGGGGGGAGACACCTTCATAAGGGAAATTTATATTCTACTCTCAAGCAGATAGGGGGAAGGCAGAGAGCTTTTAATCAATTGCCTTCAGCTCAAAATAATCCTATGACAAAGTAGTATATTTTGGCATGTTATACTCTGAACCCCTTCATGGTAGAGGTGAGGGTGCGGCGTGAAGGACCCAGGCCAACACTCAGTACAGAACGCAAGCAAATTTTGCTGCCTACTACTTCTACTCCCTCTTCTCAAATGTTTATACAAATAACATTTGTTTACAAGGAACAGCAAAGGCAACCTTGCATGGGAAAAGGAATCACTCAAGGACAGACTGAGCAGCATATCGATATGGTGGGGACAAGTGGACCCCATGTGATTTTCCCTGGAGATAACAGGGGATGGGGAAGATGAGGGGCTCAATGTATAAGACCATGATTTCAGGACACCCCAAATATCAGCTGGCAGAACCACCTCCATTTTTGCTAGGCTGTCTCCTTGATTTAATGTCCTAGGTGGGTACTGTCCCCACTTCTTTCTACCCAAACCCTGATAAGCCCCTCTCCATTTCTAATGGATGATTCTGCTTTGGGAAGTTTTTTCTTCTCTAGACACAATTCTGGAGCAAGTAGATCCCACAGGTTCAGAAAGACCACACTGCCTGGAGACACCATGCTGCAGCCTGCTCTGTCTCCACTGTTACTTCTACTGGTTGTGGGTAGTCACCCCATCACCCATGATAAACTACAAGAGGAAGGATCCCTAAATGATTCTATGGAATTGGTGCAATGCTATAGCACACAGGTCTATAGTCTCTCCAGTACTACGAGAAATGATAGATAGCTGGGGGTGGATGAAAGGAATAAAATCATTATCTTAACAAAAAGTCTTTTATTTCAAAATTTAGAGGAGCAAATTCCTTCTGTGAACTCAGTAAAACCCACCTCTAGAGGGTTAAAGAACACCTCCTTTGAATCCATAGAAAACCATAATCTTTGTAAATGGTGGTACTATATCAAGATGTTGAGTCAAACTGAGAGATCTAGGTCTAGAACAAAGCCCACAAGTGGAGTTAAACCCAGCTTCCTCCTCCCCCTGCTCTAACGTCTCCGTGGCTCCCGCTCTCCACCTCCCTCTCAAATCAACTGTGAGGGAAATGTCTCAATGCTTTCTACTTTTACTTCTTCAAATCCATTTCTGACTTGATATTTCTTTCTTTTTTTTTTTCTTTTTTTGCGGTACGCAGGCCTCTCACTGCTGTGGCCTCTCCCGTTGCGGAGCACAGGCTCCGGACGCACAGGCTCAGCGGCCATGCCTCATGGGCCCAGCTGCTCCGCGGCATGTGGGATCTTCCCGGACCGGGGCACAAACCCGCGTCCCCTGCATCGGCAGGCGGACTCTCAACCACTGCGCCACCAGGGAAGCCCCTGACTCGATATTTCTTAATTCTGATTTGTTTTCCAGGTCATCTCTTCAATTTCCAAATGATTTATAATCTTTAGAATTCTCATCTAGAAAACGGTCAGGTTTATTAATAACCACTGCCGTGTCTTCACTTTATCTCTGCTTCATGCAGCCTTGAAACAGAGCTGGTGAATTTTATATTCATTACACTTATTGCTGTCCTAAATGCCTTTAGCCTTTTACTAATATCTGAACATGTCTGTCTACAAGAACTTGAGAATTGATAGCCAGAATCTTTACAGCATGATACAGATTTACAACATTTCTTGAAGCGTGGTCTTCCCTCCTGAATCAGAATCATGTAAAAACCCTGGTTTTGTTTTTGTTGTTGTTGTTTTTACAAAGGAGATTCCTGGAACTCTCACCAGATATACTGAGGAAATAAGGCCCAGAAATCTGCAAATTGAACCAGCAGGATATGATTCTGATGTACTCTAAAGCCTGAGAACCAGATGCCTGTGTGTTGAAAAAGGGATAAAAACTAATGAAATAATCCTCAAGTTAAAGAATCAAGCAATAGGCAGGTATCAGTCAGAATAAACTAAGTTATGCTGTGGTGACAACTGGCCTTCATATCCAAGAGACTTGAAACAAAACTTTCTTCTTTGTTCACATTATATGTCCAGCGTGCATTGATGCTGATACAGGTGAAGGTGGGAAGAGAGCTCTGCTCCATATCTTCTCACTGGTACCCAGGCTGATGGAAGCTCCACCACCTGGAACATTCCTGGTTGCAGCAGCATGGACAAGACAAAGCTGGAGGTCTCCCACTAGCGATGAAATGCTCTCCTAGGGAAATGACACACATTATTTCTGCCTATAAATCATTGGCCAATACTGGTCTCATGGTCCCACCAAACTGTAAAATGGGTTGGAAAGTGCAAACCTCTTACACACCCAAAAGGTGAAAAGAACTAGATATGGGTGAGCATTAGCCATATCTCCCACAAGGAAGCATCTCACTTCTGAAAGATGAAAAGTGAGGACAGAGAAGTTAAGCTACTTTCACAAATCCATGCTGAAGTCGATACCGGAAACCCTCCTCTCTCAATTCTCTCCGCCATTTTCAAGGAGGTAAACATTCTTACAATCCTTCCTATTTCAGCAGAGTTTTGCTAAAGTGCCAGTTATTGCAAAGGACAGACAGTATTGGAATTTAAATGTCATCATTTTCTTCCCGAAGCAGATTGTCTAGTGTGTAAACAGAGAAAAGAAACCAGTTTGCAGCCTTTTCTCTGAATTAATCATCAGAGGAACATATTACATGGGTGTGTCCTGCTCTGTTGTACCATCTGAGGGCTTCAATCAAACTGTTACTTGAGCACCTACTATTTGCCCAGAAAATGCTAGGCATCTTCCAATAGCATCAACAGAAGTCTGTCTGCCGCACAGATCAACTCACTCAGTCCTTCAGGAGGAAAAGTCGTTCCTGCTTCTCTCACCGTTCATCCCTCCTTTCCATTTTAATGGACACCAGCCTGGATGCCTGATCCCAGACACAGTCATCAGGGCACATACGTGCCATAGCACCAGGTAACCACAGAACCATGTCCCAGATCTCTGGAAGCATAAGCCAGAGGTTTAGTGTCTCCAGTTCAGGAGAACTGTCTGGGGCCAGAATCGGGAACATATTTGCTCAGTACAAAAAGAAGGACCCATGGGGTGCATGTGTGTCCCTCTGCCATGATAGGGCTTTTTCCATATACTTTCTGAGATAGATGAGAGACTCAGGCCGATAACAGCTTTGATGATGAAACAAATTGCAAGTGATGACTTCTAGTGCCATAGGGGATAAGGTCAAGAGATAATGGTTTTAGGTCGCAAATGGCAACAAACCAGATTCAGCTCCTTCTGATCTACATATTTTTGAAAAAGATGAAAAATATCATTCATTTTTCCAGTGATTACCACAAGTAAAAGAGTTCCCCATCTACCTGATTATAGCTGTTATTCTCTTCCGTTGAGCACAAACACATCTGTCTCTGTCAGAAGCAGTTTGCTGGTTCAACGTGAGCTCGTTTCTCACCCTACAAGACCCCTGCTTTCCATTATCGTATCAAATGGCTTTCGATAGAAAAGTCGACATTAAGTATCACTCTAGTAATGTCAGTAGTATCAAAATTACCAATATCATATCATATCAGGTAAACAATTCTATCTATAAACTCTGAAGCTGCTATCCTGACAGTTACCTCTAAGTATAAAATTTTAGCATCATTCCATGGTGTCTGCTAATCGTGATATGATTTCTTGCTATCATATAGCATATAGCATATTGCTATCATATAGCATATTTCTTGCTATTTCTTGCTATCAACACAAGTTTCTGTGATTTGAATTCTAGCACATTTTCACACCAAAGTCAAGCCTTGCTATTGTAAGGTCCTTGCAAGCCCACATCAAGCAATAGCGTTTTAGTTGTGATGTTCTCAAGATATCCTCTAAAAATCCCCCTTTAATGAAGTCCTCCTATGCAAATCTTCGTGCCTTCACTCAGGGCTCTGTAGCAAGGCTCCGGTTAACTTAAACTAAGCAGCATGCAACACGTGCTGTACTTCCTATTACTTCTGAGACCATTTGTCTTATCTCCTTTCTAATGTTTGCTCCTGCTTTTCACTGTATTAGAAACTGGTACTTAAGTGAAAATGGAGGGAAAAAAAATAAACCAAAGCATTTGTATTGATTTCTTCTGATCTGGGTCCTCAATCAAACTGCAGGTCTAATGTTTGCCTTTTCAAAATGCTTTTTCGCCCATTTTCTCTCCTCTGCCCCATTCCATGAATCCAGACTCCTTACTTTCCTCTTCCATTAAAAGTCTATTACCTAGTCTGTGTATTTTTGTAAACTGAGGAGTCAGCAAAGTCTCTCAGCATCATTTCATTTACCCTTCAATTAAATTCAGACATGAGATAAACCCTATTATGACCTTGACCTGAAACCACCATGGGACCTGGAAACAAATTTTTAAATTTCTCTTTGCTCTATTATCTATATTGGCTCCAAATGAAAGAGCTAGATTTAATTTTTCCCAAGAAAACAACAATTTTTTTCACCAAGTTTTATTCTTAAAGCCCTTGAAAGTTTTTAATAGATTTATTAGCAGGAGAGGGGTAGAGGGAAGGGTGGCTGAGTATCAAAAACAACAGAAAAATAAGTGCTTTTCTTACCACTAGCATTGTATATACCTCTGCGCTAGTTCCCACCTCTAATGTGGGAAAGGAGGGCTTCAGAGCAAAGTCACAGAATGTTACAGCCGGGTGAGATCTTCATTTCGGGACCATCCAGAACAGCCTCATTTGGTACATGTGCAAACAGGTTCATAATGGACTGTCACCTTAACGGTGATAAACACCAAAGAAACAAAGCTAATGTTGAGCACTTACTATCAGCTAAACACTTTACCTACGTTATCTCACTAAGACTCACAACAGCCGTTACAGCCAGGTCCTTTCAGGAGCTCCATTTTAAAGGCATACGAGGTTAAATAACTCCAAAGTCACACAGCTAGTAAGTAAGTGGCAGAATCAGGGCTGTGATTCTAGGGCCACGGCCCTACTTCCAAGCCCTGACACTGGCTGCCAATTTCCTGAAGGTCCCCAAACTATGCGGTAATAACCCCCCTTCTTCCCTCCTTTGAAATTAGCTAAAGGAGTGGCTTTCCAGGCTTCATCACAGGGGGGTCTGGGAGGTCAAAATTATTTTCATGTTAATACTAAGATGTTATTTGCCTTTTGCACTCACATCCTCTCACGAGTGTATAGAGGAGCTTTCCAGAGCCAACTTAATGTGTGAGATCACAATGGACTGAGTCCAGAAGCCAATCTGCGAACCCAGTTGTGCTCTATTAAGCCAGACGTTAAAGAGATTTAGGGACTTCACTGCTGATGCATGGTTAGGAATCCACCTGCCAATGCAGGGGACATGGGTTCGAGCCCTGGTCCGGGAAGATCCCACATGCCACAGAGCAACTAAGCACGTGCGCCACAACTACTGAAGCCCACACGCTCTAGGGCCCACGTGCCGCAACGACTGAGCCCGTGTGCTGCAACTACTGAAGCCTGCGCGCCTAGAGCCCATGCTCCGCAACAAGAGAAGTCACTGCAATGAGAAGCCCGTGCACCGCAATGAAGAGTAGCTCCCGCTTGCTGCAACTAGAGAAAGCCCACGCGCAGCAACGAAGACCCAACACAGCCAAAAAAATAATAAAGAGATTTAGAAACAAAAAGTGAAACAATGCTACTCTTCTAATTTTGTTTTGAAAAATGTAATTTTTTTTGCTTAAAATATGCTATTAATGTTAACAAGTATGAATTTATTAGCACTATCTTAAGTGAATTAATAAATTTTAATTTCTAACATGGTAAATGTCAATAGATCCAACACATAAACAGAAGCTCTTCAAGGTCCTCAATAATTTTTAAGAGTGGAAATGGGTCCTGAGGATAAAAAGTTTGAGAGCCACTGTTTTAAGAGATCTGCTAGTAACCTTAGCTCCACTGGAGTCTGGGGTCTCTCTCCCTGTAGCATCAGCCTAGACCAACATGCCAGGCCTTCAACAATCCTGGCACCAAAGGACAAAGAAGGCGCAAGAAGTACAAAGGAATCCAGATGTGTGTGAGTAGTGTCATGACCTTCCTCATATGTAAGTAGGTCATTCCCTCTGTGTGTGTGTGTGAGGGCCTCTCTCCTGGAACCCCTCAGACCCTATATCCATTAGGTGATAAGATCCTCAAGAACAAGGGATCCATGATTTTTTTCCCCATCTTTGGGTTTTCTCCTATATTGTAAGTAACAGAGTAAATACTCCTTATTCTTGAAGATACTTAATGAATTCATCATCCTAATACTGACACAGAATATCTAGCCTAATCTGTCCCCTCTTACTCCTCACCCTGACACCCCCAATACACATTCATATAGCATCTTCCTAAACTGAGATGTACTGCCCGCTTCCTTGACTTCTGATTCCCAGAAAAGAAAAGAGACTGATTATAGCTAAGGAGCACTTCCCCTTCCCCCATGTACTGAGCTCTATATTGCCAAGGGCAGAAAGTGAGTTCCGCAGTAGAGGCCAGAGTACATGCTCCTTTCTACAACTCGAAAAGAAGAACTAAAATTAGCCAACCAGTTCCTACACAATTTGGTTTGGGCCTTTTACATCCTCATGCCTACTTGAAGAGTTCCATTTTGCTACGCTGGCATTGTGGGGATAAAGTCACCAATTTCGTAGTCCTTCCTTAATTCCTTCCCTAGTCCCTTTGACAATGCACCCTTTCACTCTTTGTCAAAATAACTGTGGGCAGGTATCTGCAGAAGGTAAACAGTAATAGCAACAGTATCAAGTGACTGCTGTGTGCCGGACCCAATGCTAGGTGCTGGACACGAATTATCTCATTTACTCATATGAATCCTACAAGCTATGACTATTATGGAAACTGAAGCTTAGAGAGTGAAGCCATATGTTCAAGTTCACCCAGCTGGCTAGTGATAGAGCCAGGAGGACTCTAGCTCATTAATAAATAAGCACCCCCAAAGAGCAGTGATTCTAACGCATGTCATCAGAGGGGTACCAACACAAAAGAGAGAATTAAGATGGCATCAACCCTGAAAAGCAACTCTCCTGAGTGATGACCATGATTCCTGGAAACCTTGCACAAAGCATCACTGATAAATCTCTGATTGCATTTTCTCCTTAGTGGCTTTTTGTGTTTCTACCCATTTTTCACTAGCACTGCTACATATTTTCTTGATTAGAACACTACCAGATACTGTAATATCACTTTAAGGTCCACTCACTGCTCTCTCCTTGGCCTTAATTCAACAGAATAATGATTTACTAGCACACGAAGCATGTGCTCCTGTATATCAATGCCACCCTCACCCACTCCCAGGAAGATTTAATAGACACTATATATTAGAATAGCAATTATCACATAATGTCAGAACATTAAGCATTTTGCATTTTCCAAATGATACATGAATAATTTGAGCCCTGTGTGTACACAGCCCTTATAAATCAAACATTTAATTTTCAAACACTTTTGAAAGCTATAAAGGCATCTCTTCTTAACTTTAAAACAGCCCATAGAGTTTCCTTCTGTGCCTTGATTTACTCCTCCATGGACTACACTACTAATTCCCGATTCACAAACAATTGTGTGAGCACCCTAAATATTTAATAAATTAGATTTATTTTAAATCAGATCCTAAAATCAGAAAGTACTAAACATTATTAAAGCATTGAAATTATTGATGAACACAAAAAATGAATCACCTTTCCAGGCAAAAAGAAGAGGTGCTGGGACAATTATGTAGTCAACTGCATAAAATTGCATATTGATGAATGGTAATCAGTTTTGTTTCATGGACATAGCTCCTCAAGTTAAAATATAATTAAAACAAAATGAAACAAAACATGATCCTTAAATTGTGCTAAATATAAGAGATGATTAAATTTGTATTTTTTAATACCAAGAAAGCCATGTGGGTTAGAGTTTATAATTTTATCTGCTTATTCTGATACTCAGCAGAGAGGCACCTCTTCAGGAGACTGGGCTTGCAATTAATGTTGATGCTAATGTGGCCATTAATCCTTTTCCAAATGACACATATGTCTAGACAAGAACCATTAACAAGAAAGAAATAAGAAAAGTTCATTCTGATGCCTTCTATCTTGTGATCCGATGTCATAGATTAACCAATACATTTGCTTGACCAAAAGAAAGTAAAAGATATCATGAAAATCTCCATTATCCAAACATTGACACATGATTAAATATGTTTTATTAAAACTCACAGTGAAGTGAGCAAAGTCAAGAATCAGGTAGGACTTAACTAACTGTTCAGTCAACTCCATTAAATATATGAGAGCCTAGGAGAAACTGAAAAAAAACAGGCTTTGGAAGTTCAACACAGGAAAATAACGTTTTGGAGAAATTAAACTCTGACAAAACAGAAAGTTTGGGTTGCTTGGGGGAAAGATAGAAACCAGTTTAACAAGGTAATTTCCAGTTTACCATAAAATGCTGAAACATAAACAATCACAGATGTTGTCTTGAAAGAGACCATTAAACATAACTGTAGAGAGTTTTTTTTCCTTATTAAGTTCATATAAAAACAATGTCACTAACACCAAAGCAAAAGTCATCCCACATCCCCTTCAACAGTCCAAATTTAAATATCTAAATTAAATACGTTCAATTTTCACAACCTTGGTGAGAGGTGTACTCAAAACAAGCTGTTTCAAAATTAACCTGAACAAATAAAATATGGGACTTCAGTAACCTAGAAGTCTGTCAACCAGAAGAAATGCCTCAACTGGAGGGTAAAATTATTTCAAGGAACCTAGTGTTTTCAAATATTGGTTTAAAGTGTTTCAGCTGACACAGAATGTGACCTCCCAAACTCACAACCCTGAGACAACCATCCTATAATGGTGTCGCATCCACCAGCTGCTCACAATTAATAACAGCTTGGCTGGGATACAGCTCCATCCCTATGAGCTATCAATCCCTTTGCCCTGACCATTGCCTTGGACTCCACATCTGCTATCCTGGATTGCCAACTCCACTCAAAAATTTGATAAACATTTATTACACAGTTACTATGAGCCAGGAACACTCACTAAGTACAAAACACCACGTAAAATACATGTTATGTAAAGCACAAAGGACGATGAGATATGGTCTCTTGTCTCAAGGAGTTTAAAATATAAAGTGGAGAAGCAAGGACAATGTGGGAAAACAGTACTTAAAAATGCAAATAACAATTCAGGGCAGCTATAGAACATGTCACAAAGCAGTACACAATTATCAAATCGAGACTATGGACAGTGCACCAGTCAGGGTCCAGTCAGGAACACAGAGACCACTCTAGGTATTTCAGCAGAGAAAATTTAATAAAAGAGATTGGTGTTGAAGGGTGGTGAAAACAAAAAGGGAATGCAGCTGTAACACACAGAGAGTAACTTCAGGAAGCAACTAACATCCCTAGGGCTGAGGAGCAAGAGGAAGGAGTTGGGATATCAGATAACTTAGAGAAGAGGACCCATGGAGCTGAGACCTAGACCCCTGGGAGGGGTAGCACTACCCTCCAGGGCTGGTGGTAGGAGCTCAGAGGAGTGGCCTAGTGCAGCTAGGATACAGATTCCCAGGGAGAGGACACTGTGCACCTGAAGGACCACACTGTGGATAGTTGATCTGGAAACTAGAACTCGCTACTGCTGCCAGGGTGAGCAACCATTGCTGAGGACTGGGCAGAAAAAACAAGCAAACAGGAAGAAGCAAGTCCATTCCTTCCCGTTCCTACATTCTGGTGTCCCCCTATTGTGGAACCTAATAGGAAGACAGTTACAAAAGAAAAATCGAGTTTGCAAGATGCTGGCTCAATATCACAAAGCAGGGTATAGAAGGGTGGGTTTAGAACTGAGAGAAAATACCTTCGTAATTAGCACAAATGGCTAAGATAGAGAAAATGGATAGATCACACAGGCTGAGTTAACTGGAGAAGATCTCATGAAAGAGATGGCTATAATATGAGTCTAGAAGGGTGATTCAGGAAGAAGCAAGAAGAGCAGGCACAGTAAGGGAAAAACAAAATTAAATTGGGAAACTAAGTGAACTATTTGGCTAAAACTAGTTCTTATGTAAAGTATAAATATAAAAATATTTTTCCTAAATTTTCAAATATGAGTTCATCTTTGGATGCTTTATCAGCAAATCAATAATAATTAGCTAGTGTTTATTATGGGGCTGTTGGCCTCTACAGAAAACAAGAGAAAAGAAAGCATATGAAGATTCTTGTAACCTCAATGGTAGAAAAGAGACAAATATGAGACAAAAGGTCACCACCTAAGATGGCATTTAACTGGCAGATAGTATTTTCCAAAGACGACTGCAACAGTATTTCCCACCCCACATGCTCTTATACAATATGACCTCAACAGATCCTCTCAAGAGGTGGAATCTATTTCTCCACCCCCCTGAATCTGGATGGGCCTGGTGACTGCTCTGACTAACAGAACATGGCAGAAGTGATACTGTGCCAGTTCCAAGCACAGCCCTTTACTGGCCTGGCACTTCTGCATTCTACCTCTTAGAAGCCGATCACCCTGCAAGAATAGCAATCACCATGAAACCACCCTTCTGTGAAGCCCAAGCTATGCTGGAGAAACCCTGCAGGATGAGATGCCACGTGGAATGAAAGAGAGGCTAAGAAGTACTGAGGCACCAGACGTGGATGAAGAAGCTATCCTGGAAGGAGATATTTCCCCAGCCATGAGATGAATCACCCAGTTGAGACTTTCCAAAATTCCTGACCCACAAAATCACGAAATACATAAAATGGATGTTTTAAGTCCCTAAATTTGGTGGTTGGTTGTTTCACAGCAATAGAAAGCTGAACAATGACTGAGCACTAAATGGTATAAATGTAATTGTTTCTTTTTTTGGTTTTATCTTTATTGTAGTATAATTGCTTTACAATGATGTTAGTTTCTGTTGTACAACAAAGTGAATCAGCTATAAGTATACATATATCCCCATGTTCCCTCCCTCTGGAGCCTCCCTCCCACCCTCCCTATCCCACCCCTCTCGGTGGTCACAAAGAACAGAGCTGATCTCCCTTTGCTATGCAGCTGCTTCCCACTAGCCATCCATTTTACATTTGGTAGTGTATGTATGTCAGTGCTACTCTCTCACTTCATTCCAGCTTCCCCTCCCCCACCACTTGTGTCCTCAAGTCTGTTCTCTACGTCTGTGTCTTTATTCCTGTCATGCTACTAGGTTCATCAGTACCGTTGTTTTAGATTCCATATATGTGTGTTAGTATACGGTATTTTTCTCCTTCTGATTTACTTCACTCTGTATGATAGACTCTAGGTCCAGCTACCTCATTACAAATAACTCAATTTCATTCCTTTTTATGGCTGAGTAATATTCCATTGTATATATGTACCACATCTTCTTTATCCATTTGTCTGTCGATGGGCATTTAGGTTGCTTCCGTGACCTGGCTATTGTAAATAGGGTGGCAGTGAACACTGGGGTTCATGTGTCTTTCTGAATTATGGTTTTCTCCAGGTATACGCCCAGTAGTGGGATTGCTGGGTCATATGGTAGTTGTATCTTTAGTTTTTTAAGGAACCTCCATACAGTTCTCCATGGTGGCTGTATCAATTTACATTCCCACCAACAGTGCAAGAGAGTTCCCTTTTCTTCATACCCTCTCCAGCATTTACTGTGTGTAGATTTTTTGATGCTGGCCATTCTGACCGGTGTGAAGTGATACCTCATTGGGGTTTTGATTTGCATTTCTCTAATGATTAGTGATATTGAGCATCTTTTCATGTGTTCCTTGACAATCTGTATGTCTTCTTTGGAGAAATGTCTATTTAGGTCTTCTGCCCATTTTTGGATTGGGTTGTTTGTTTTTTTGATATTGAGCTGCATGAGCTTCTTGTATATTTTGGAGATTAATCTTTTGTCAGTTGTTTTGTTTGCAAATATTTTCTCCCATTCTAAGGGTTGTCTTTTCGTTTTGTTTATAGTTTCCTTTGCTGTGCAAAAGATTTTAAGTTTCATTAGACCCCATTTCTTTATTTTTGACTTTATTTCCATTACTCTAGGAGGTGGGTCAAAAAAGATCTTGATGTGATTTATGTCAAAGAGTGTACTGCCTATGTTTTCCTCTAAGAGTTTTATAGCATCTGGCCTTACATTTAGGTCTTTAATCCATTTTGAGTTTATTTTTGTGTATGATGTTAGGAAGTGTTCTAATTTCATTCTTTTATGTGTAGCCGTCCAGTTTTTCCAGCTCCACTTATTGAAGAAGCTGTCTTTTCTCAATTGTATATTCTTGCCTCCTTTGTCAAAGATAAAATGACCATAAGTGCGTGGGTTTATCTCTGGTCTTTCTATCCTGTTCCATTGATCTATATTTCTGTTTTTGTGCCAGTACCATACTATCTTTTTTTTTTTTTTTTTTTTTAAGATGTTGGGGGTAGGAGTTTTTTTTTATTAATTAATTAATTTATTTTTGCTGTGTTGGGTCTTCGTTTCCGTGCGAGGGCTTTCTCTCGTTGCGGCAAGCGGGGGCCACTCTTCATCGCGGTGCGCGGGCCTCTCACTATCGCGGCGTCTCTTGTTGCGGAGCACAGGCTCCAGACACGCAGGCTCAGTAGCTGTGGCTCACGGGCCTAGTTGCTCCGCGGCATGTGGGATCCTCCCAGACCAGGGCTCGAACCCGTGTACCCTGCATTAGCAGGCAGATTCTCAACCGCTGCGCCACCAGGGAAGCCCCAAATTGTGAAATTTTTAGTTCTAGTTCTGTGAAAAATGCCTCTGGTAATTTGTTAGGGATTGCATTGAATCTGTAGATTGTTTTGGGTAGTATAGTCATTTTCACAATGTTGATTCTTCCAATCCAAGAACATGGTGTATCTTTCCATCTGTTTGTATCGTCTTTGATTTCTTCATCAGTGTCATAGTTTTCTGCATACAGGTATTTTGCCTCCTTAGGTAGGTTTATTCCTAGGTATTTTATTCTTTTTGTTGCAGTGGTAAATGGGAATGTTTCCTTGATTTTTCTTTCTTATTTTTCATTGTTAATGTATAGGATTGCAAGAGATTTCTGTGCATTAATTTTGTATCCTGCTACTTTACCAATTTCGTTGATTAGCTCTAGTAGTTTTCTGGTAGCATCTTTAGGATTCTCTATGTATAGTATCATGTCATCTGCAAACAGTGACAGTTTTACTACTTCTTTTCTGATTTGGATTCCTTTTATTTCTTTTTCTTCTCTGATTGCTGTGGCTAAAACTTCCAAAACTATGTTGAATAATAGTGGTGAGAGTGGGCACCCTTGTCTTGTTCTTGATCTTAGAGGAAATGGTTTCACCATTGAGAATGATGTTGGCTGTGGGTTTGTGATATATGGCCTTTATTATGTTGAGGTAGGTTCCCTCTATGCCCATTTTCTGGAGAGTTTTTATCATAAATGGGTGTTGAATTTTGTCAGAAGCTTTTTCTGCATCTATTGAGATGATCATATGGTTTTTATCCTTCAGTGTGTGAATATGGTGTATCACATTGATTGATTTGCATATATTGCAGAATCCTTGCATTCCTGGGATAAACCCCACTTGATCATGGTGTATGATCCTTTTAATGTGCTGCTGGATTCTGTTTGCTAGTAGTTTGTTGAGGATTTTTGCATCTATGTTCATCAGTGATATTGGCCTGTAGTTTTCTTTTTTTGTGACATCTTGGTCTGGTTTTGGTATCAGGGTGATGGTGGCCTCGTAGAATGAGTTTGGGAGTGTTCCTCCCTCTGCTACATTTTGGAAGAGTTTGAGGATAGGTTTTAGCTCTTCTCTAAATGTTTGATAGAATTCGCCTGTGAAGCCATCTGGTCCTGGGCTTTTGTTTGTTGGAAGATTTTGTTGTTGTTGTTGTTTTTGGAAGATTTTTAATCACAATTTCAATTTCAGTGCTTGTGATTGGTCTGTTTATATTTCCTATTTCTTCCTGGTTCAGTCTTGGAAGGTTGTCCTTTTCTAAGAATTTGTCCATTTCTTCCAGGTTGTCCATTTTATTGGCATATAGTTGTTTGTAGTAATCTCTCATGATCCTTTGTGTCAGGGTGAGGGCTGGGGGCTGTAGCCTGGCATCTTGGCAGCAGCCTGGCCCTTGCTCCCTCTTTGGGAGAACTCCTTGGAGCAGATTTGCCAGCTACTGTTTCCAAAGACAGAGACTGTTTTCATTAACTCTGAATTCACAGGTTGGAATGTTATTTGCTTTCTCAAGGTAAATCACTTGTTCTGTAATAAAGGACCCTGAGGAAAAAAAGCTTTCCTTTTCTCCCAATCGTCTAAGCAAAGTGAACAGACCATTAGTACCATTGATACCTTTCACAGAGAGAAATCACACCTGAGGCATCCTCTTGGAAGGGCTTTTACAGAAAGGTGGCCTCAAGTCCTAGATCAGTCAGCAAGCCCCAGAAGAGGCCAATGAGAGAAAGGTTCCACCAGAAACCGGAAGAATACCTTGTGTTCATGCCTCAGAGACTTACTGGGTTATATTTACTGAAACCTGATAGTGATTAAGGATTAATAAGTTGCCTTATATCTAAGTGTTTCTTAAGTCTGCCCTTAAAGGTAGCTCGTTAGAAAGCATCATGCATGTGATTAAGGCCACAGTCTAGAGCCAAGTGGCCTAGATTTGAAGTCCAGTTCTGCCACTTGCTAACTTAGGACTTTGAGCAAAATAACCATCCTAAGTTCTAGAGCTCTGCTCGCCAATACGGTAGCCGGGAGCCACATGTGGCTGCTGAGCACTAGAACTGTGGCCACTCTGAGCACAGATGCACTGTAATTGTGAGATACACACTGGGTTTCAAAAACTTAGCACAAAAAAATGCAAAATATCTTATCAGTGTTTTATACTGATTACATGTTAAATGTTTTAGATAATTTAAGTAGACTATAAAATTAATTTTACCTTTTTAAAACTTTTTAAAATGTAGCTATACCATAAAACTTGAAATCCTATACGTGATTCATGTTATATTTCTGTTGGACAGTACTGCTTTAGAGGGATAAAAATAAACTCCGCTCCTAGGGTTGCTATAAGGGTTAAGGGAAATTATCCAAGTTAAGCACCTAGAACAGTGCTTGACATGTAGAAAGTTCTCCATTCACTCATTCAGCTATTCATTCACTCATTCATTCATTCAACCAACATTTATTGAGCAACTACTATGTGCCAGGCACTTTTCTAGGTATTCACATTACAGCATTGAGAATAGACCAAAAGTGGGGGTGGCGGGGGGAAGCCTCTATCTCAGTGGTAGTAGTAATTATCTATCTAAACTCAATGATTATTCATATAAGCTAGAAGCTATGTTCGGTGATTCTAATAAAAGTAATTTTAATGTTTATTGTTCTTGGGTATCATTTAGTGGAAATAGATGCTGCTATCCCTCGCAGTTAACTCTCCCTGTGGAGAACCCAGCTGTTGGAAACATGAGGTCATAAAAAGGTATATTCACCTGGGGAAAGCAGGAGGTCCAACTGCAATTAAGACTCTTAAGCCGTGACCTTGCAAAGCCCAGACTAGAAATAGATTACAAAATCCGATAGGAGTTCAGAGAAGGAGAGATCAAAGGGGGCAGAGAGCTGGGAAAAGAAATCAAGGAAGAGATGGACTCAAAGTTAGGTCCTGCAGGATGCCTAGGGCTAAAAAGGCACCAAGATAGGAGCTATATCTCAGGCATTATCAGATTTATAACACAATAGAATCCTGGATGAGCTCAGTATTTCCACGCTCTGTGTCTGGGGCATATGCATATGTGTCCGGAAAATTGATTTTTTCCTGTCAGATGCTGGCTGGCACCTGGAAGACAGCCCACAGCATGACTGGGAAGATGAATACCCAAGCCTTACAAAGGTGAATCATGCCGGCAGAGTCATCCACCTTATTAAGGTGGACCTGTCCAACTTGCTCACTTAAGTCTTTGTCTAGGCTGGTCTCCCCAGTCCTCTTCAGCCCCCTTCCCTTTCTCCCACGCTGCAGCCACAGTAACAGAAATCCGGTCATGTTATCGCCCTAATAACAATCTTTTAATCATTTCCTATTGCTGTCAGAATACAGACCAAAATCCTTCCTGAGGCTTACAGGGCTCTTGCTCACTTCACGGCATGCTCCCCTTGCTCTCTGTACTCCAGCCACCCTGACCTTTCAGTTTCTCAGCTTCACCTTGCTTCCTCCAGCCACAGGACATAGGCTCATGCTCTTCCCTCTTGTATCTCACTCCTCTACCCCAACCAATGAACTCCTTTCATCTCTCAGCTCAATTATTACTTCCCCAGAAAAGCAATCCCCCTCCAGCATGCATTTGCCCGGCACCATGTCCATTTCTCCATGGCTCCCATCTCAGTGTAATCTACATTCATTGATGGGTTATTTGAGCCATGTCACTTCCCTCTTTCAAGGGCTGCAGTGTACTTCAGTCCTTGAAAGTAGAAGCTTTGTTCTTTTGGCATCTAGCACAGGGCCTGGCACAGGGGAGGCAGTAATTAAGTATTTGTTCATTTCATTTACTCCACATTTTGTGTAAAGATTAAATAAGGGTATTATATATAGCTTATAACAGGCCTTGGCACAAAGTAAGTGCTATGCAAGTGATTATTCTTATTATTACAAGAGTTAGCTGTGCTAGGCATTGTTCTTCCATCTATAACTATGACTACAGTTTTACTTAAGTCTTGTTGTACTTAATTCTTGAGGTTTCTTGGTGTGACATTCCAGTTACAGGCTTTTAATACCATCCTTGTAACATGCAGAATCTGAGGTTACACACTGTGCCTCCGAATGAATTCCAGGATGTCCTCGATTTCACTCTCATTAATGCTTCAAGCTGGGGAGGGTCAATATCAGATAGCAAGATTGCAGCTTGCAGGAATCAAATACATCTATTCGTTAGGACTTAGCACAGAACATGATTTAATGTTAAATGCCAGTGATTACTTTTATATTATAATTGTGCTATAGCAAGAAAAATATCACAGATTTTTCAGGACAACAGAGATGAAGAAACAGGTTCAGAGTTGTGAGTGACGACAATAATTAGAATCATTAATTAAGAGCTGGACACAAACTAAATGGTTATATGTACCATTTCACTTAGTTCTATTAACAACTAGGCATTACAACCTCATTTTTCAGGTGAAGCTTAAGGAGAATCAAATATTAAAAATAAAAAATAGACATTTCTACAAGGAAGATATACAAATGGCCAATAAGCACATGAAAAGATGCCAACCTCATTAGTCATGAAGAAAATGAAAATCAAAACCACAATAAGAGACCACTTCACATCCACTTGGATGGCTATAATAAGAAAAAAAAATTTTTTTAATGGAAAATAAATTTTGGCAAGGATGTGGACAAATCAGAATCCTCATACACTACTGGTGGAAATGTAAAATGGTGCAGCCATTCTGGAAAATAGTCTGGCTGTTCCTCAAACAATTAAACATAGAGTTACCATAGGACCCAGCAATTCCATTCCCAGGTATATACCCAAGAGAAATAAAATTGTATGTCCACACAAAAACTTGTACAAGAATGTTTTCTGCAATGTTATTCATAATAGCTAAAAGATGGAAACAACCCAAATATCCATCAATTGATGATAAATAGAAAAAAAATGTGTTATACAAATGTGTTATAGTGGAACACTATGCAGCCATACAAACACAGTATTGATACGTGCTACAGCACAAATAAATGTTGAAGACTTTTTGCTAAGTGAAAGAAGCCAGATACAGAAGACCACATTATATGCTTCCAATCATATGAAATGTCCAAAACAGGGAAATCTACAGAGACAGAAACGAGATGAGCGATTGCTTAGAGCTGGAGAAAGCAGGGGAAGACAAGGGAATGATAATTAAAGGGTACAGAATTTCTGTTTGAGGTGATGAAAATATTCTAAAACTGATTGCAGTGACAGTTGCACGTATCTGTAAATATATCAAAAAACAGTGAATTTAATGCTTTAAATGGGTGGACTGTATGGTATGTGCATCATATTTCAATAAAACTGTTTTAAAAATTTTAATAAACAAGTGGGACTATAACAAACTTGTGCACAGCAAAGGAAGCTGTCCACAAAATGAAAAGGCAGCCTATTGAATTGGAGAAGATATTTCTAAACAATATATCTAATAAGAGGCTAATATCCAAAATATATAGGGAACTAACAGAGTTCAACATCAAAAAAACAAACAATCCAATTAAAAAATTGGGAGGGGATCTGAATAGACATTTTTTCAAAGAAGACATACAGATGGCCAACAGATACATGAAAAGAATCTCAACATCAATAATCACCAGCAATACAAATCAAAACCACAATGAAGTATCACCTCACATCTTTTAGAATGGTTATCATCAAAAGGACAACAAATAACAAGTGTTGGCGAGGACGTGGAGAAAAGGAAACCTTGTGCACTGTTGGTGGGAATGTAAACCAGTGCAGCCATGGTGGAAAACAGTATGGAGATTCTTCAGAAATTAAAAATAGAGCTACCATATGATCCAGCAATCCCATCCTGGACATATATCCAGAGAAAACCATAAGTTGAAAAGATACATGCACCTCAATGTTCACTGCAGTACTATTCACAATAGCCAGGACATGGAATCAACCTAAATGTCCATCAACAGAGGAATGGATAAAGAAGATGTGGTACATATATACAATGGAACATTACTCAGCCATAAAAAAGAACAAGATAATGCCATTTGCAGCAACATGGATGGACCTAGAGATTCTCATACTGAGTGAAGTAAGTCAGACAGAGAAAGACAAATATCATATACCACTTATATATGGAATCTACAGATGTAGAAAATAAACTTATGGTTACTGGAGGGTAAGGGGGGAGGATAAAATTGGAAGATTGGGATTGACACATGCACACTACTACATATAAAGTAGATAACTAGTAAGGACCCATTGTATAGCACAGAGAACTCTACTCAATACTCTGTAATGGCCTATATGGGAAAATAATCTAAAAAAGAGTGGATAAATGTATTTGTATAACAGATTAACTTTGCTGTACACCTGAAACTAACATGACATTGTAAATCAATTACATCCCAATAAAAATTTTTTTTAAAAGTTGTGCAGTGCCCAACAGGCACATATATCCATTAGTAAGTAATTATGGTTATGTAAGAATAAAATTTCAGAGAGCAGAAAATAAAAAATTAAAAAATAAATAAAAAATAAAAATAGAACTACCATATGATCCTGGAATTCCACTCCTGGGTATTTACCCAAAGAAAACTAAAAAACACTAATTCGAAAAGGTATATGCACTCTAATGTCCATTGCAGCATTATTTCCAATAGCCAAGATATGGAAGCAACTTAAGTGTCCATAGCTAGACAAATGGATAAAGAAGATGAATACTACTAAGCCATAAAATGATTGAATTGAATACTACTAAGTCATAAAAAAAATCTTGCCATTTGCAACAACATGGATGGATCTAGAGGGTACTATGCTAAGTGAAATAAATCAGACAAAGAAAAATACTGTATGATTTCATTTGCATGTGAAATATTTCAATAATTTTTTTAAATAAAAGGACCAAGAAGGCTAAAATGCCCCATCACTTAATAGGTTTCTTAAAACTAAAAATAAATAAATAATAATTATTTTAAGCTAATACGTTTTATTAATAATTCTATTATGTTCATTATGTTATTAATTTTTGCATTCGCTCCTCTTTTTCTTCCCATCAGCCCCTCAACTGGCTATTATTGCAGTGATACTTCAGCACCTTGAGAACAAATTAAAACTACTATTTCCCAACATTTTATGCCATGACAGGCTTCCTGTTTTGTTTTAACTTTGTCCATTTGTGTTTTTTTCCTGCAGAGTCTGGATTACTTCAGTAACTAATAAAATACGTTTTAAAAAGAGTTTTCCAAATTAAGGCTAACCTGGACACAGCAGGTCTTTACATAGAAACCATAATGTTCAGGGTTCCTTTTGAAGGCTCTCAGGCAATGCCTACTGATTGCCAAGCCCTGAGCTGGGCACTGAGAATGCAGATGAGTAAAACGAGATTCCTGCTGGTAAGGATCCATCATCAAAGCTCGCTCCGCTGGTCAAAGGCAGATGCTTAGGATAAAACTTTCCATCTGGGTGCCGAAATGCTACTGCCCTAGCAGGCAGTGGGGTATCTGCTCAGTGGCCTATGGTTATTGCACATTTTGCAGTTATCTCTGTTAGGGTGACAAAGAACCCCATCTAACACATTCTCCTGAGAGTTTCTGTAATTAGGAGAGGTTGCTGTCTGCCTGAGATGATTAAGTGAAGTTCTAGTAGGCAAGAGGAAGAGTTAAGTGACCTTGAGTTCTTTTTAATTCCATTTGTAAAATCAACATCACCACTTTTCTGAGGGTTCAATAGAAAACTAAGATTCCACCATGTCCATTAATTTTACAATCCCTCAACTCAAGCCTAATCATTTCTTTTCATCACTTTTGCTAAGATCAACTATGGTACTGGTTTTCTTTGGCTTAGTATCTCAGGCCCTCTGAGAAAAATTAAGTTATTAAATATAGCATTTGCAATGTTCACCCAATGTTTACACACACCACTTGCCCAATGTGCTAACAGAATGGGGACACAAAGAAGGAAAATCCTTCCTCTCACACGGCTCATCTTCTCCCCACCCACATGTGTTGGGCTAACTCTGGAACAAGCCCAACAATGGTCTTTCACTCCCTAAGGAGGGATGAACTGGCTCCTGAGGAACCCCAAGTGGTAGCCCTGGAGAGCAGGTTATGGCCTCCTCTCCTGCTATAATGATAGGTGTATAGTAAAAAATTTAACCTTGTTCAAAAAGAGGTCAGAAGAGGTCTGCCCTTTGCCCTTGGATTCTGGGATATAATCTCTAAGTCCTTAGAATGTCATGTCTCATAGGAGTATCTTTGTTTGCCTTGGCCTTGGGTCACATAGGATAGCCCAACAATGTGATTTTGAGTAAGTGCTGGCCACACCAGATAGCCACAGGGTGGAGGCTGGCCACATTAGGTATTAACACTACGCTTTAGGATTGGGACTTTGGTATCAGTGGTGCTAGTCAACCTCCAGAAGGGCTGAAGATCAGAGACTGAGATCAACCCTGTAAGCAATCAATCACACCTGCATGATGGAAGCCCCTGAAAACTCTGAATGCGGAGACTCATGTGAGCTCCCCTACTCCATGTGTACTGTCACACGTGGATGCCAGAAGAATAATGCTATCCTGACTCCATGGAGAGAGGATGACTCAAGTTCCATGTTGGGTTCTTTTCCTGGACTCTGTCCTCCCTGTGCATCTCTTCCCTTGGCTGATTTTAATCTGTAAACTTCCCTGTAATAAACCATAAATGCAAGTATGGTTTCAGTGGGTTCTGTGAGTCCCTTTAGAAAGTTATCAAACATGAGGGTGGTTTTGGAACTCCCTGCAAACTCACAGTTAATTCCAGAAGTAAGAGTGGTCTTGTGTGGACTGTGTTCCCTCTAACTTTGCAGTTGGCTAATTTACACAGCAGGTCAGGGCATGGTCTGAGATATCAACGGATTTGAATTAGGTAGACGTGACCTACATCCTATCCTTCTCAGCACTGAGTGTCCCCCTTTCCTCTCTGCTTCTCCTACCCTCTTGCTTAATTCTTTCCTATTTATTCTTCCACTTCCAACTTCACTGCCATCTTTCTCCTCTCCCCTTATCAAAACCTACTCTGGAAAAGACAAGGAGAATCTGTTTATATGAATGTGTATAAAATGATACCAGCTTGCAGAATATAAATGTGCCAACTAGTCAGACCAGGTGGTATAAATAATAGCTACCCTCACCCCCAAGACTTTCGTATTTTAATTGATAGGCAGCAAATAGCACCCAACTGCTTCGATTTGAAACCTGCTTTGCCAGCTACTTGCTGTGTGATCTTGGGCAAGTTAGTTAACATCTCCTCCAAGACTCAGTTTCCCTACTTTAAATGGGGAACTAATATTAGTACCTACCTCCTAGGGTTATTGTTAGAATTAAGTAACAATATATTTAAATACTTAAAATAGTGCCTGACACATAATAAGCACATAATAAACAGATGATATTGCCACCATTTTTAACCAAAATCTTATTTCGAGGCAGTTCTCATTTTCTCATTCATGGAACTTCTGAATCAGAATCACTTCGGATTTAACCCATTGATTAACCTTGGCATCAAATGGAATAATAGAGCATTGCATGTCTCTTTATATGATAAAATATATGATACAATAAGCAGATGACTTCAAGTACTAAAAAATTCTTGCCGAATTTTTAAAATTGAAACTGAATCTAAATCAAGCCTCTGTATCTAAAATCGAACTCCCATTTATAGACAACACAGGGGTTAGAACAAATTCTACAACACCAAGGGGTGGACTCAGCCAAATCCAGAACGTGGGACATTCTTATAGCCTTGCTACTCAAAGCATGAGCCCCTGTCTCCCCAGCCCTCAGCAGCTTAGCATCACCTGAAAGATGGTTAGAAACGTAGAATCTCAGACCTAACTCAGATCTGCTGAGTCAGCCTCAGCATTTCAACAAGATCCACAGGTGATTCACATGCACATTAAATTTGGAGAAGGTCTCTAACCAATCAATGTCTTAAAAAACTGGGGAGTCACACAGAATAAACAGACTTATGACAAAGAACATCCAACTGCAATGTAAAACCCTAGTTTGAATAGATTTAAACAAGCCAACCATAGAAAGGCATTTCTGACATAGAAAAATTTGAAAATGGATTGAGTATTAATTGATATTATAGAATTACTAATTTTGTTCGGTATGACATGCCATAGTCGTAGGTACAAACAAAAACAGTTGTTGGAGATGAATAGTTAAATATTTACTCATGAAATAACCTGCTGTCTGGATTGGTTTTAAAATATATAGGGGAAAAATTTTTAATGGGTACATAAATGAAATGAAAAATATTGATAATTGATGGAAGTGGGTGATGGATGCATGGAAGTTCATTACTCAATTTATTTTTGTGGCTACTTGAATTTTTCTATAATAATAAAAATTTTAATAAATAAACATTCTATTAAAAAATAATCACCTGGAATGTCCATTTAAAAGTCAGATTTCTGGGCTCCCTCACTCAAAATTACTGAATCCAAATGGCAAGCGTGAGCCCAGGCATGTGAGATTCTAAGATGCCAGGATTCTAAATAAGGGCAGAACCTGCAATGATACCAGCCCCCGCCCCGGCAACTGCCTACCCTTTTTAGTAAAAGACCTTAGTGCAATCTATGAAACTCAGCTTCCCAAGGCCCACAAAACCATCATGAATTTACGTGAATTACAAATCAGGTCTCCCTCACTCCATTTGATAAATGTTGATTTTGAAGTGGCAGAGGACAGAAATAAAGAAAGAAGAAAGGAAAGAAAATGCAAGGGAAAAGGAAAAAAAGAAAAACAAAAACAGCAATACCTCTTTCTTTACCCCTAGGCTTCATACCCACCACCACCAATGATGGCCCTTAGTCGACTACATGTCTGCCTTCACCCTAACATTGACAGCACCTGGCCCCCAGCCATCAAAAGGAGAAATCAACAGCAGAGGGAAGGCTGGGGAGAAGTTCTGTCAGGAAAGTTTAGGAGTTACTGCAATGGAAGAGGATGGCTTACTGCCTTTAAAAATAGACTCTAGAGGCATCTCTCACGCCACCCAGATTCAAATGTCCAGGTAAATACCCTAAATGAAATTTCAGCCAGAATTCTAAATGCAGTTCCAAGCACATGATTTACAACTTTAATGTGACGCCTATTGCCTTTAATTAAATGAGATGTCCTTTTTGAAATCACAGTTACAGACACTTGCCATTTTCAAAATGCCCTCAGGTAACTCCCAACATTTGTGCCCTTCAAGTGAGCAGTTCATTTTCACTCTCACATACATAATAACTCACCTAGGCCATTGCTGGCTGTACCCATCAGCAGACGAGATTTACAGAAGCTTCACCACAGTAAATACATCAGGTCAGGCCTGCAAGGCTCCAAGATGGTTTCAAGACAGAAACTGTGTAGATAAAGTGAGACCTGAAAGGATAAATATCCCCCAAGGTGATATCCAAAAAGGGTAGAAGTTTAATGTTTGTATGTCTTTCCTGGTAAATTTTAACCTTTTTAGCATTACTTCTAAATGGATTACTTAAATCTTAAAACTATTTTTGGATTTAAACTTACTCTCTTGACCAACATGGCAGGACAAGTGATAACCCTAATCCTTTTTTTTTAATGATTTTTTAAAATTATTTGACAGCAAGAGGAAAACAAAGGAAAAAGTGAAGCCAACTCCTCATTTTTCAGGAAAGTGAGCAGACAAGCATGGCAGGAGTTCATCACTCTGTGAGCACCAGGCCTTGTCATGTGTTTCCATCAATTCATTTTCATTCATCACCTGAGCCAAGCCAAGAGGATAAGAAATGCCGATTAGACTCTGCTTTTCTCTCTAAGGCCTCCACGACTCTGAAGGTTCCATCTTACTCACAACTTTAATTTATCTTCCCTTCTTTTTCTTCAGATCTCTGTTGACATACGAGTATTGACTAACTAGACAGGCTGGGAGGAATGAGAGGACGCAGAGCCTTTCCAGCTAAACGTGTGGTTCATTTACTAGATGACAGCTGCTCACAAGCTTCTCGGGGTGAGCCCAAGTTGGCAGGACGACTGCAAATTTATTGTGAGGCTAAGGAATGCTATTAACATCTAGACTGATTTAGAGGGAGGGCAGGAATGGGTGCCTCTGTGAGATTTAGGTAATAGTTTCCCATTGCCTGGAAGGTCAAGACCCAACTCCCTAGCATATCTTACACAGCTGATCACAACCTGGCTCTTCCCAAGCCACTCTGCCTCAGCGCCCACCATTCCCCCACAGAATCCACCCTAGGCTGCCCAAAGCTCTTTCCTCTGAGGCTCCATGTAAGTCTTTTTTCCACCTGCAATTCTCTCTCAATACTATCCCACACATCTGCCAAGACCCAGCTCCAACGTCATTCCCCCAGGGAAGGCTGCACTCACCTCTGGCTCCCTCCTCTTTGCCCTCATGGACTTTTCCATCTGCCTCCACTAAAGCTCACTGGCTTCTTGCCATAATTATTTGTGTCTAAGTGTGTGATTATCAATGTACTAATCTGTTTTAATATGGAAATGGAAATGTTCTGTGTTCTCTTTTGCTGCAGTCGAAGAATGAAAGGAAATATAGACCCTTTGAAGGTTTGATTCCTGACCTTGGGAAGTTTTAGGAAAAAATCGGAGGGTAGGAGATGTCTTGCCAATAAGTTCTGTTATGGAAGAAGAGAATAGAGGAGAATTTGTATGGCAGAGGGAAGGGCAGGACTCAAGAGGACTAGGTGAAAGGGGAGCAACTGGGGCAAAGGAGATGGAAAGAGCTGGGGTCTCTGAGGCCTGAGAACCAATGGAAGTCATGTTGGAACTGAATCATTGCCCAAGGACAGCTCAACTTTCATCTTCAAGGAGAGCCTCCCATGTCCTGCACCCAAGGTCCATACCACCTGATCCCTCTTCTGCACCAGAGAGGATGTCCTTCTCCTCTCCCCTCCTTCTCCTCACCTCACCCTCAACTGCCCAGTACCCCCATACCAGCAGACATTACTTGGTACTCATCCCATCAAACCTCCCCACACTCCAGAAAATCCATAAGGCCATAGGGGCAGGGGGTCTTGAACAGATAGTAATGCAGAAAGCCCACACTTATCCTAGGAGGTGGACAGAGTGCATTAACTGAGCAAACTAGAGACATATGTAAGTAGCACCGTAGTTGGTGACAGCTCTACTTCCGGCCATCTCCCTAACTTGACTGTAAGCTCAAGGACCAGGTCCCATTCATCATTGTTGCCTAGGAACAATGTAATCTGGAATGTAATAAGTTCACAGTAAATGTTAGTTTTATGAATATCTAAAAGCAAATTGCTTGTTCTTTCTGTAAAAATATGATCTTTTTGTAGTAGGAGAAAGTTTTCAAAATTTTTCTACTACCACTCTTTTTTTTTTTTAACTAAACATTTATCAATATTTATTGGAGCACCTACCATATGCAAAGTACTATGACAGGTAGAGAGGAGGGGAGGGGTGCTACAAGAATGAATAAATAGAAGATGACATTTAATGTGAGGTGACTCAAAATATAAAAGTAATCATTTATATAGAAGCCATCATTCATAGCCAAAATGTTAACATAATCTAATTTCAATCCTAAATTAGTATGCATCATCATTTTGTAATGGGCACTGAAAAGTGAAGTTTTTAACAGACATCCCCATAAGTCTCTCCCAGCAGTATCCTAGGCTGTGTACTGTGGAAAAGACTTTGACATCACCAACTCCGGGCTCATAAACATCAAGGGAAGAAGGCTCAACATCAGCATATTATACGTGAGTAAAATACTGTTACCTGTAATCTGCATTGGAGCGCAGAATTCATGATTAGCATTTAAGTACCAGGAGGAGAATTACGAAGCCTTCTGCTGGTTTTCTTCAAACACAGGTTTTAACTTTGTGTCCTAGCAATTTAAAACAACTAACATGTCAAGCTGGGATATTAGAAGTGATCAAATAGATCAAATATATCAGTAAGTAATGAACCTATATGGCTGAAATTTAAGAGCAGGGTTCAAAGGTGCATACAGTTGAAGGTCTTAAGTTTATCTCAGGCTGACTCAGGCTGCTTTCTTTTACCCTAATTTTTCTCCCTCTCTCTCTTTTTTTTTGGGGGGGGGTATAGTTGTTTTACAATGTTGTGTTGTTTCTACTGTATAGCAAAGTGGAGTTCCCTGTGCTATACAGCAGGTTCTCATTAGTTATCTATTTTATACACATTAGTGTATATATGTCAATCCCAATCTCCCAGTTCCTCCCACCCCCTGCTTTCCCCCCTTGGTGTCCATACATTTGTTCTCTACCTCTGTGTCTCTATTTCTGTGGACAAGTCCTTTTTAAGGTGGTTGTAAATGGGTAGTGTACTTAGATGGTGCACACCTTTGGAGCAGGTTAAAGCTTAGCTTGCAAACACCAGAACTACAAGTCGATTGACACACAGAAATTCAGTTATTCAAATAAAAACATCAGTTGATCATCAGTCAATATCAAGTTCACAAAGCAGCTGGCTGAGTTTTAAACTCTTTCACTTTCCAACTAGGAACTTTGCAGAAGCAATCATTGCAATAATCAGTGAATCAGGTTGTTGAAAGGACTAAGTACCAGACAGGCTGCAGTTCAAAGCATCTAAACTGAAAATTTTACCATTAGGGAACTAGAGTAAAGCAGAATCACACTTGTCTCTATAATGGTTGAAATCCCACCTCAGAAACAATCAATCAATGGTCATGACATGAAAGAAAGTAAGCACAAGTCATTGCACAAGAGATTATGGAGTAGATTCTAGCACTTCTAAAATAACAAACACTTATAAAGGAGTTAAACTCAAATATGTTGCAGCATTGGAGTTTTAATCTTAGACAAGCTCTTAGACAAACCCAGGGCTACCATGCAAACTCTGGTAGGGGCATCATCCACTTTCATCTGTAGAAACCATATACTGAATTGTGACCTATAAATCTCCTGTAACCAATGCTGGACAAAAAAGGCACTTATTTTATGCTGTATTTCTTTTCTCTAAAAGGGGAATTATAATTTCTGAGTCTACACAAGGATTATCTGGAGCACCTATTAACATTAAATGCACATCTCCTCCCCCTGGAGACTAGGATTCAGTAAGTTTGAAGTGGGGTTCAAGGAGCTTTATTTCTTTTTTTTTTTTAACTTTCCATTTTGAAATAATTTTAGACTTACCAGAAAGTTATGAAAATAACACACCCAGATTTCCTAATATTAGCATCTTAGTACAATTATCAAAACCAAAAAATTAACATTTATAAGATGCTCTTAATCAATTGCAGTGGGTTGAGTTGTGGCCCCAAAAAGATATCTCTTAAGTCTGAAGTCCCAGAACCTGTGAATGTGAACTTATTTGGAAAAATGGTCTTTACAGCTGTAATTAAGTAAGGAATCTCTAGATGAGATCATCTCGGATTAACCAGGTAGACTCTAAATTCAATGACAAGTGTTTTATAAGAAAAGAAAACACAGAAGAGGAGAAACACAGGAGAGAAGCCCTGTACAGATGGAGGCAGAGATTTGAGTTTTATTACCACAAGTCAAGGAACACCTGAATCCACCAGAAGCTGGAAGAAGCAAGGAAGGATCCTCTCCTACAGTCTTCAGGAAGGAACCAACCCTGCCAACACCCTGATTTAAGAACCTCCAGAACTGTGAAGGAATAAATTTTTGTTGTTTTAAGACACCCGGTTGTAGTACCTTATTACAGCAACTCTTGGAAACAAATATATCCAGGTAATGATAATAAATGAAATAAATATTGTCTCTCATTTCTGAGTGTAATCACCTCTGCTTACTCTCAATAAAGGACTGGTGAATTGCAAAATTATTTTTAACCTTGGCTTAATGTCCTACAACTTTACTCTCTTTCTTTCTGTCCTAAAGTTACTATTTCTTGAATAGCCTTTTATAAATCTGAAATTTCTAAATTCCATGGAGGAGGGTTTCAAAGATAATTAATTGATCAAGGAGGATTCAGTATTATTCATAAGTAAATTTATTGAGTACAGGCACCATATTTTGTGATTATTAAGCTTTGACATGAAAAATAAAGCTTAATTGCTACTGCCAAGGAACTAGGAAAAGCTTTTTACATAAACAGTAACACAGATGGATTTTCATATGTTAAATAATTTAAGAGATTTTAAATGTGCATGGCATTCTCAACATCTCCCTACTGAATATTAAAGTAACGTAATATTTTACACAATGATTTAACTTTTGCATTGCATAAACAATAGGTGAAGAGTAGATCTTAAGCTTGATATTTTGGAACTGTTTTGACATATAATCCACAAATGGGAAACTTGGAATATACTCACTGAATGATCCAAATATGTTGATATTGGAATTTCTGGGGATTGGTATCCAATTTTGACATTTCAGTGTATGATTAGCAATGTGTTTCAATGTCATTTGATTCAGATTAACACTTCGAGCAAAGAAATGAAGTTACCTGATTCTCTTTAAGATATCTCTTGAATCTGTCACTTTGCCCCCAACACTAAATAGTTAGATGGGTTCTGTTCAAGTAAAATCTTTTTAAATTTTCTATGAAACATAAGAATATGTATTTTATCCCTACCAAGAAAATAAGCACTAATCTTAGGTGCTTATTAATTATTTAATTCCATAGGCCTAGGAATTAAAATAAACCATTCTTCATCAAAGTAAACATTTTAGTGGAACTGAAAGGGGCTGTGAGCCCCTTTCAAAAGCTAAGGAATAAGTACCATATTCCTTATATGAATGGAGTCCATTGGCATTTGCCTAATGCTGCCAAGTACGGAAAGATTCTGTTGAATGATTCTGGCAGGTCTGACACGATCTGCCTTCAACCTTTCCTCCCACTGTGAAAAATCTTCCAATATGATTGGCTCTTAATGATTTTCCTTACATTCTGAAGGGGTAAATAGAAATTTTCACTTTAATTGCTCTTTATCTCTCCTAACATGAGAAATCTAACCAGCAACTCTGTCAATGCCAAGTAGACTTGCTTTCATTATGAAGTGTGACTGATTTCCCCACACTTCTCTTGACACAGCTCAACAGACTGAATGTGTGGTAGTTAATATAGTCCTATCTGTCTCAAGATCTGCATCACAAGTACTAACAAACATAACATAACCAATAAACAAGTTTGTTTTTAAAAATAAAATGTAAATTTCCCTTCTCAATAAATATATTCTGCAGCTGCTTAGAAAATATGAGAAATTGAATCTGAAAAACAATCCAGATATGTTTCTAAATATTAAAGAAAGGATATACTTCCATACTCATGAATAGGAAGACTCAACTTGTCAAAATGTCAATTCTTCCCAACTTGATCTATAGATTTAATACAATGCCAATCAAAATCCCAGCAAGTTATTTTGTGGACATTGACAAACTGATTCTAAAGTTTATATAAAAAGGCAAAGACCCAGAATAGCCAACACAATATTGAAGAAGAACAAAGATGGAAGGCTGGCACTACCTGACTTCACGACTTGCTATAAAGTTATAGTAATCATGACAGTGTGGAACTGGTGAAATAATAGAGGAATAGATCAATGGAACAGAACAGAGAGCCCAGATATAGATCTCCATAAATATAATCAACAAAGGAGCAGAGGCAATACAATGGAGCAAAGGTAATCTTTTCAACAAATGGTGCTGGAACAACTGGACATCCACATTCAAAATAATTAACCTAGACACAGATCTCACACCCTTCACAAAAATTAACTCAAAATGAATCACAAACCTAAATGTAAAATGCAAAACTATAAAACTCCTAGAAGAGAACATAGGAAAAAACCTAGATGATCTTGCGTATAGTGATAACTTTTAGATACACCACCAAGGCAGGATCCATGAAATAAATAATTGATAAGATGGATTTCATTAAAAGTAAAAACTTCTGCACTGAGAATGATAATGTCAAGAGACAAGAAGATAAGCCACAGACTGAGAGAATACAATTGCAAAATACATATCTGATAAAGGACTGTTACCCAAAATATACAAGGAACTCTTAAAACTCAACAATAAGAAAACAAAAAACCCAATTAAAAACTAGGCCAAAAAAGAAAAAAGGTTCTGAAGAACCTAGGGGCAGGACAGGAATAAAGACGCAGATACAGAGAATGGACTTGAGGACACGGGGAGGGGGAAGGGTAAGGTGGGACGAAGTGAGAGAGTGGCATGGGCATATATACACTACCAAATGTAAAACAGATAGCTAGTGGGAAGTAGCCACATAGCACAGGGAGGTCAGCTCGGTGCTTTGTGACCACCTAAAGGGGTGGGATAAGGAGGATGGGAGGGAGATGCAAGAGGGAGGGCATATGGGTATATATGTATACGTATAGCTGATTCACTTTGTTATACAGCAGAAACTAACACAACATTGCAAAGCAATTATACTCCAATAAAGATGTTAAAAAAAAAAAACTAGGTCAAAGGCTTTGACATCTCACCAAAGACAATATACAGATGGAAAATAAGCATATAAAAATATGCTCCACATCATATGTCATCAGGGAAATGCAAATTAAAACAATACTACTACATACCTATTAGGGTGGTCAAAATCCAGAACACTGACAACACCAAATGCTGACAAGCATGTGAAGCAACAGGAACTCTCTCGTTGCTGTGGGAATGCAAAATGCTACAGCCACTTTGGAAGACTGTTTGGTGATTTCTTACAAAATTAAACATACTATTACCATATGATCCAACAATCATGCTCCTTGGTATTTACCTAAATGAGTTGAAAACTTATGTCCACACAAAAACCTGCACATGGATGTTTATAGCAGATTAATTCATAATTGCCAAAACTTGGAAGTAACCAAGATGTTCCTCAGTAGGTGAATGGATAAACAAACTGTGGTACATCCAGACAATGGAATGTTATTCAGTGCTAAAAAGAAATGAATTATCAAGTCATGAAAAACATGGGGGAACCTTAAGTGCATATTTCTAAGTGAAAGAAGCCAATCTGAAAAGCTACATACTGTCTGATTCCAACTATATGACATTCCGGGAAAAGTAAAACTACGGACACAGTATAAAGATCAGTGGTTGCCAGGGGTTGGCAGTGGGGGTGGAAATGGGGACAGAGAGGAGGGTGGCAGGGGATGAATAGGCAGAACATAGAGGATTTTAAGGACATACTCTGAAAATACTCTGTATGCTAATGATGGATATATGTCATTATACATTTGTCCAAACCCATAAACTGTACAACACCAAGAGTGAACCCTAATGTAAATTATGAACTTTGGGTGATTATGCTGTGTCAGTGTAGGTTCGCCAACTGCAACAAATGTACCACTCTGGTGGGGGATGTTCAAAACTGGGGAGGCCATGCATGTGTGGCATCAGGGGGTATATGGGAAATCTCTGTACCTTCTCTTCAATTTTGCTGTGAACCTGAAACTGCTCTAAAAAAAATAAAGCCTTAATTTTTTTAAAAAAAGAAAGAAAGGTTATCCTGAGTTCATATTTCTAAATCTTTCCATCAAATCACTTCTCCTCCAGTAGCTCCTCCATCCAACCAATTTCTCAGGCCCAAAATCTACTGTCTTCCATGGTCCATCATCTCCTCCAATGTCCAAATGCCCAATTCCTCAACAAGTCTTAGAGACACTTCCTCCGAAGTGTTTCTAATTCCTCCATTTTTCTCCACCTTCACCTGTCTCCTCCAAAACACCATCATCCCTTGTCTGATTTACAGCAATAACCTCTGAACTGTTCACTCTCACTTGACCCTAATTCATTCTCCACACATCAGTCAACATAATCTTTAAAAAATGTAAAACTGTTCAACAGGTTCTCATTGCAGTTAAGATAAAACCACAATGAGATATCACCTCACACCTCTGAGAATGGCTATTATCAAAAAGACAACAAATAAGTGTTGGTGAGGATGTGGAGAAAAGGGAACCCTTGTACACTGTTGGTGGGAATGTAAATTGATGTACCAATTCCACTGTGGAAAACAGTATGGAGGTTCTTCAAAAAATTAAAAATAGGAGTACCATATGATCCAGCAATTCCAGTTCTGGGTATATATCCAAAGGAAATGAAATTAGTATTTCAAAGTGATTTCTGTACTCCCATGTTCATTGCAGCATTATTCACAATAGCCAAGACATGGAAGCAACCTAAGTGTCCACCAACAGATGAATGGATAAAGAAAATGTGGTATATATATATATATATGCACACACACACAATGGAATATTACTCAACCATAAAAAACGAATGAAATCCTGCCATTCGTGACAACATGAATGGACCCTGAGGGCACTATGCTAAGTGAAATAAGGTAGACAGAGAAAGACAAAAACTTTATGGTCTCACTTATAAGTGGAGGCTGAAAAAGCCATACTTACAGAAACTGAGAGTAGTATAGTGGTCACCAGGTTCTGGGAGGTGGGGGAAATGGGGAGGTGTTGGTCAAAGTATACAAACTTCCAGATATAAGACGAATAAGTTCTAGGGCTCTAATGTGTAGCGTGGTGACTATAATTAACATTACTGTATTATATGCTTAAAAGTTGCTGGGAGAGTAGATCTTTAATGTTCTCACCAGAAAAGAAGGTAATTATGTGAGGTGATGTGTAACTAACCTTACTGTGGTAATCATTTCACAATATATATGTGTATCAAATCATCACAACGTACACCTTAAACTTACACAATGTTATACGTCAATTTTATCTCAATAAAGCTGGGGGAAAACTATGTAAAAAAAAAAAACCCACTAAAATCCTTCATTTTGATACAAAGCTCTGTATCACCTGGTCCTGCTCACCTCTCCAGACTTACCTCTACCATGTATCACCTGCTCTGTATGCTGCAGGTCATGTGGCCACCTCAGGGCCTTTGCACTTTCCCACCCTTATCCCTCTTCTTTACCTGCTTCATCTACTCATCATTTAGGTCTCAGCTTGTTCTACCCTTTGATAGAAGCCCTCTCTGCCCCTAACCTAAATCTCTCCTTCTCTTATCATTTCTTAATGCACATTCTTATTGCATTTCTTATTGCACTAGCATATATGTCTTATATGTATATTGGATATAATGTAATGTATATTTGTATAATTTATACGTATAGACTTACTTGTACCAATAGTGTTTAGTATTTATCCCCCCACTAGACTCTATGCTTTATAGGAGGCAAGAGTATCTGTATTGCTTACCATTTTCTCCCCACACCTAGCACACTGCCTGGCATAGAAGGTGCTTAGTATATATATTTGCTCAGTATGTAGCTTAATAAACAAACGGCAAAACCTCCACCTTCATGTCAATAAGACATATTGCCACTACTTTCTTTTCAGGATCATTCAAAAGAATGAAGTTGTGTATCCTAACAGTTACTGTTATCCCTACTATCTTCTGAATCTAACCTCTGGAAGCTTTTATACACACTGTAAATTCCATATACTGTACATAAACAGAGAGGGCTATGAAAGGAAAGAAGGCGTGAGTTGGTCTGGGTCTGTACTCTGACAAACACCTGACTACAACAGGAGAGAGGGAATCTGTAATCTTTTAACTTCTATTTTAATTAATTATCTAGATTCTGGATAATCTGTGTTAAAATAAAAAATAATATTAGTATTATTGTTGTTATTGTTATTATATTTGTATGTGATTTTATAGTTAAGCAAGTGTCAAATCAAAATATTAAACCAGTAATGTCACAAACCAAACAACTACATCTATAATTGCAAACTTCTATACATGCTAGCCATAAGATTTGGGAGTGCCGTGGGAAACAGTAACCCTTACACATTCACTTCTCCTTTCATTCAATATTCATTTATTAAATATTTATCACACGCCAATGCTAAAGATACAAGAATAAATAAGATGAGTAGCTCAGCCTTCTCCATGGAATCCGCACAACAATGCTACAGAGTGGTCAGGACAGATACTATCATTCCCACTTTACACATGAGGACAGAGAGGTTTAGGAAATTCAAGTCACTTCCTGAAAAATCACATGTAAGAGGCCTGGCATTAGTGTCTGGTTGGTCTAATTCCAAATCAAGAGTCGCTCTCCATTACTCAGTGCGTCTTGTTGTGCGAGGCGTGTGAATTTCATTCTGCAGTTACTGAGATATTTGTCTCTGTGAAGGTACCCCTTCAATGAACTAAGCAATTCACAAGAGGCAAATTCTAATCTTGGTAGTCTTAGGGGGTGAAAAAAAAAAGGTAGATTTTCCTCTCTGTGAGAAGGGGATAGCAAAGAGAACTGTCCCTAGGGAACAGATGAAAAAAACGTTGTACACGTGTAACATAATACAAACATAAAGCACCGTAGGCTGTCTTCACTCTCCACCTTGCTAGCCCAGAAATGAAAAAGCATAAGATAGGAAATTGTGGGCGTTTTGTATGCGAGCAACTAAGCTCCCCTGGAAGCTGCGAGCGGTTTTCACCAAAGCTGCTTTTCTGTAGTTGTTTCAGCTGATGCTAATGAAACTCCTTTCTGGCTAATAGGCCAACTGCTCCATTCGAGGAAGCACATACGTTCTCCCCGAATTTAGTCTCCGCTACCTCCAGGGCGACAATGGCTCTTCTGTAGCTGACAGTTTAAGCGCAGCCTCTGGCTCCCACATTCTTCTGCTCGTCTCTGAGAGAAGCAGAGCGACGGGGGTCAATGAGTTGGCGAGAGGTCACTGCTTCATCTAGGAAGATCACCCAAGGGGCACAAGGAGCTCCTCAGTGGAGTCAGCCCCTGAGTTGGGGCCAACCTGTTCCTCGAGGCACAGTGGGGTGGGGGCAGTGAGCTGCCGTTCTCAGAAGAGGGATGGGCTGCAGGTGGTAATTTACAGAGGTGGAATGGGGAGCATTAAAAAGTCGGAAACTTTGGCTTTGGTAGAGAGCTTGAGCATATCTGATACCAAACTTTTAACGTTTTCCAAACTGAGCTCCATCAAGATCTGCCATACTAAAAAAGACAATGGTTACATCAATAGATGTCATAGGAGAGGGAGGGAGGGAGAAGGAGAGGGAGAGGATGGACGAGAGAAGCCTCATAGTTACAAATACTTAGGAAACACTGGGGTTAACAGAACTTCGTAAAGCCTTTGATTTGCTTTCATGCACTATAATGCTTTGAGAGAAATGATAACATTCAACATTTTCCTTAATCTATTTAACCATTTTTTGCAGAACTTCTATAGAAGTCGGCATGTTGTTGGCCGCAAGTGGCAATACCTAGCCAACACTGTCTTAATACAATACAGACATTTAAATACCTCACATATCACACAGTGCAGAGGAAGACTTTCCTTATTTGGTCCAGGGCTTAGGCAGGTCACAGTGCTGGGTGTGAAGCTCTGTGATTCTGCTGGCCTTTCCCTCATGGTGGCAGGAAACTAGAGCAGCATCAAGCATAAGTCTCACACAGCAACACTCCAAGAGCAGAAAAAAAAAATCTCTCTCCGCTGGCCTCTCTCCCCTTTCACCTGGGAAGAAAACCTTTCCCAGAGACCACCCGTTACGTGTCACTAGCCAGATCTAGGACATACAGCCACCCCCAACTGCAAGGGGAAGCTGAGAATCTGGGTAATACCAGCCTCTGCAGTGGGAAGTGGGCAAGGAAAGGGGGGTTACAAGTAATTGCTGGGCACATAGCCCATAGCCACAGCCCCTCTTGGGGTTACTTGTTCTAAGTGTTGATAGAGGTATGTTTCACCATTGTGGTAGCTCGGGAGAAAGACAAGCTCGTTTCTTTTGGCCCTTTTACAAGTTGAATTGTGTCCCCACCCCCCAAAACTGATACGCTAATGTCCTAGCACACAGCACCTCAGAAAGTGACTATATTTAGAAATAGGGTCATTGCAGGTATAATTAGTTAAGATGAGGTCATAGCGGAGTAGGGTGAGCCCCTAATCCAATCTGACTGGTGTCCTTATAAAAAGAGACATTTGGACACACACATGCGCACAGGGAGAACGTCATGTGAAGACAAGGCAGATGGGACTGATGCAGCAGAAGCCAAGGAATGCCCGAGACTGCCAACGAACCGCCAGAAGCCAGATGAGCAGCATGGACCAGACTCTTCCTCAAAGCCCTCAGAAGGAAGCCAGCCCTGCCAGCACCTTGATCTCGGGCTTCTGGCATCCAGAACTGTGAGGCAACACATCTCTGTTATTCAAGCCACCTAGCCTGTGGTACCTTCTTACAGACACCCTGGCAAAATAATACAGACCGCACCCATCCAAACACAGGCACCACTCCTCTAGGTGAGCAGGGCACCTCCTGCATCTCAGGGCTCAGGAGCATCCAGGAATGTTAGAGAGCTCTTGCCAACAAGTGCTAAGTGAGAGGAGGACCAAGCCATACCTCCAGCTCACGTGGGCATCTCTCCTGCTACATGGCCAAGGCCAACGGCGACACATGGTTACTGCAGAAGGGAAGTCTCCATCTGATACTGCAGAAACAGCAACTCCCACAGCTGAGCCATGCAGGGAAAGCATGGTGTTCACCCAGGTGGAGACTGGATCCCAGAGCACTGACTCAGAAGTGCCCAATGGAAGCTAGGAGACTTGAATCAACTCAGATCCACACATCACTCCATGCCCAGACCCTTCATCCTCTCCTCTCTCCCCTCACAACTTCTCCGTTCACTCCCTCCTCCCAGCTTGGCAAGGAGTTTTTGTCTAACTCACCATGTTGTCTCCACACAGAGCTGGCTTAACGTGTATGGGACCTGTGCAGCCACGCAGGGCCTGGTGCTCATAAGGGCTCCACACTTGGCTCAATGCTCTGCTGTTGTCATCAAGAAACTTGGTTTTTTAACAAAGAACCTCACAATGTCACTTTGCACTGGGCCCTGCAAAGCATTTTCCTGGTCAGAACTTGTCTTTAAATTTTGCATTTAATTAGATTGTATGCCAAAAGCCAAGAATTGACTCTTCTCAAAGCAGACCAGTAGACCATTCCTTACCTAAGGAAATAAACTCAGAACACCTAGCTAACTGGATGGGAGAAGGGCCCAGGGGTAGAAAGAAACAGAACGTGCTGACTGCCACAGCCCACTCCTGGACCATTCAGTGGGGTCAGCCCCAGCAGGGCACTGTCATTCAAACTGGTGGGTTGCAACCTTTAGTGGGTCATGAAATCAAATTAGTCAGTCAGGACTAGCATGTTTTAATGAGACAGAATGGAATGGAACAGAATAAAAGGGAAGGGAATGGAATAGAATGGAACAAAACAGAATAGAATAGTTTAGAGTATATCAAAAGTAGAAAGATAAGGAGAGTTTCATGCAACTTTTATTTCAATTATATATGTGTGTATACCAGGTAGTAAGGTAAAATATATGCTTTCTGTGACTTAAAAACATTTGAAAGCCATTGCTTTAGACCCTAGATTCTAGGGCAAGGTCAGTGAACTATGGCCTGAAGACCAAATCCAGCCTGTTTTTGTAAATACATCTTTACTGGAGAACAGCCATACCCATTTATTTACGTACTATCTATGGCTGCTTCCACCCCACTATGACAGCATCAAGTAGTTGCAACAGAAACCATGCAACCCACAAAGCTGAAAATATTATCTGGCCCTCTACAGAACAAGTTTGCTGAACTCCGCTCTAGCAATGTGCACTGCAAGTTGGAGGAGACAGCTGGTTATTGAAAAGAAAATAGAGGTGCAATCACGAGGCCAAGAATACGTGAATGGAGGAAGCAAAACCAGGTTTCTTTAGGTACTGCTAGAAGAAGAAAGCCAAAAGCAAATACACAGAGTCAGAGCATATTGTCAAAGACACCCTGGGGCAACACGCAAGCTTCAAAGTAGCCCAGAGCTTGGCAGGGCAGCCTGCGGGTCAAAGAGTATCCAGACTGAAAGGTCACCCATTCTTGCCCCTGGCCTTCGCAGGCTTCTCCAGTGGTCCCAGCATTCAGTCTCTTTCCAGCTGTGTTCATCTGCACCCTTTGCTCCCTCTACCATCGCACCTTAGACCCAGGCCTCAGGGTTCCCCCATGCTTTGGAGGAGCACCCTAGGGCTGGACCAGGTCCTACATGGCTATCAGTTAGCAGAGGCACCTTCCTCTGCTGCCTGGGACATGCCAGAGACAGCAGTGCCACCCTCTGCACTTGAACCAGCACCATAGGGGTCCCAGTTCCCATTTCTACCCTTCAGGGCACTCTCAGACCATTTATCCCCAGGCTCTGCACAGGGAGTCCCCCAGATGATTCAGAGAGCTCCAACAATCCGGTTGTCTTAGGGAAGCTCCAGTTCCAAGAGAGCGATCTGGCCAGCAGGGTATTTCTTCCTTGGGACAACCCAAGACTGGTCTGTGAAAAGTGCTGACATGGAGATCGGGAGGTGACTCACTCATGTTGGACACATGAGTGGGTCAGCTCAGTCCTGAGCCACTCGTGTGGGTCCCTGCTACGGTTCTTGCCTGTCTGCATTCTGCCAAAGGTGCCACCTCAAGTGTATAGCACCCAAGGACGGCAGTGGTGGCAGCAGGGGTCTTCTATAATGTGAGACTCCCACTGCTGGCTAGCAGGGTGGCCCATCTCACTTCCCCACCCCCAGCCTCACAGGCTCCACACCACCTGCTGGGCAGCCCTCCTGTGTGGCTGTGTCCATCTCCAAGGGCTTTCCAGACAACTACTCGACAAGGCTACAGGGCCCTTCCAATCCATGTCCTCACTTGACCCCAGTGACATAGTGACTTGGTGCTAAGCTGTGCCAGATAAGGAATGAACATTCCTTGCTCACATGGGTCCCTCTGCTCACTTTGGCCCCAGGACCCTCCCTTATCCCCTCCACCGATGGTGGCTTTCACGTAGACAGACTGTGACGAGCCATGGCAGTGTGAGCAGTAACAGCATTGCTGCCATGCTGTGGGGAAGGTTTACATTATCACCTCATTGCCTGTATCTTGAGCCATCCTACTACTTGGGTCTTTCAAAAAATCCTGTGCTAAAACCAAATTTGTGGTTCCTCCTAGATCACCTCACAAAAGATTCAAAAACGCTGAATCCATTCTAAGGAGGAGCCTGTCTGACACATGCTGGATGCTGAAGCAAAGTTATGTCACACTGTACTTTTTTTTTTTTAACATCTTTTTTGGAGTATAATTGCTTTACAATGGTGTGTTAGTTTCTGCTCTATCACAAAGTGAATCAGCTATACATATACATATATCCCCATATCCCCTCCCTCTTGCGTCTCCCTCCCACCCTCCCTAACCCACCCCTCTAGGTGGTCACAAAGCACCAAGCTGATCTCCCTGTGCTATGCGGCTGCTTCCCACTAGCTATCTATTTTACGTTCGGCAGTGTATATATGTCCATGCCACTCTCTCACTTTGTCACAGCTTACCCTTCCCCCTCCCCATATCCTCAAGTCCATTCTCTAGGAGGTGTCACACTGTATTTTTACATCAACTCATAAATGTTTTTTCATTATACAAAAATAACCTCTCCCATTTTATTCTGTCAAATGTTTCTTTTGCGGTACGCGGGCCTCTCACTGTTGCGGCCTCTCCCGCTGCGGAGCACAGGCTCCGGACGCGCAGGCTCAGCAGCCATAGCTCACGGGCCCAGCCGCTCCGCGGCACGTGGGATCTTCCCGGACTGGGGCACGAACCTGTGTCCCCTGCATCAGCAGGCAGACTCTCAACCACCGCACCACCAGGGAAACCCCAAACGTCTCTTTATTAGGCTATGGTTAATGGTTTAAGAAGTAATTTGCAGTGAAACATGTCAGCGCATTTTATAGTTATCAAAGAGAAGCACAAAGACACCATTTCGGGGTGTCCTGTCGATACCAGTATCCCAGGGCCTGCCTTCCTTGCAGAACTGATAGGTACAAGAAAGTAATTAAGTATCCCTTTTTCCTTTTGGTATTGTCACCAAGTTCTCAACTTCCCAGGTGTCAGATCTGAGCTTCTGGCCTTTAAATAAGAGGAGGGTTTACAAAGGAAGGTGACTCCACTTAGCACTTAATGATGAAGCTCTCCTTGGCCTTTTGTACCTCTCAGAAGTGAAACTCTGACTTCCCAGCTTCAGAGGAGTGGCCAAATTGAGCTCGTGTTTATTAATTAGCTCATTATATTTGTTGGGCAGGAAATAAGCTTGTTAAGGAAAAGATTTAGTCCTTTTATAACCCGGAATTAACCTTTCCTGAAGTCAATTTTTATGGAGATCGGGCAAACAGTACATCCATCAGAACACCAGAATTATGAAGGTGTTTTGTAAATCCAGTTGTGAAGGGAACCCGAAGATCAGGAGTACAAACCCGGCACAGTATTCATCTCAACTTCTAAGCTGCTTATGGCATTTGCGCTGAATCTGAGACGCTTCACGACCAAGCTCAGAGATCATGTGCATAGCTGTACAAACCACAGCAGAATTAGAATACTGACTACAGTACACAGCACGTTGTTGCTGTATTTTGTTTGCTGGAGCCCCTAGAAGAGCTCATAACACAACACTCAGAGATCCTCACACCTTTGCTTCTGCATACAAGGTTCCCCAGAGACCCCCTGCACACAGTCAGACACATCTGATACATTTGCAAGTAAACAAAAGAATGTGAGATGTGGGACTCCCCCAGCCATGCTCTCTGTGATGTAAGCCTCTGCACATCTAAAGTACATATTCTCTGAAAGCCCACCTAAATTCAACCAGAGGAAACATGGCCAAGTGGAATCAGAAAGTCCCAACATCAAATCCTTCACTACTTAAGAAAAAAAGAGACGGCTTGGGCAGATTACCTAAGCTCCAGTGAAATGGGGATACAACGATCTACCTTACAGGGTCATGAGGACTGAATGACGTGTTTGTATATGAAATGCATTGAACTTGGTAGGCATTTATTTAATAAATAGAAAGTGCCCTTAAGATGCAAACTCTTGTCTTTGTGACTGTTTATCATCCGAAAATGAGAGGAATGGAGTTGTCTCTTGTAACCTTGAATTTGGCTGCCCTGAGGTTTACGGCGTCTGTGGAAGCAATACATCACCAGCTCTAAGGTGGGCCAGATTATCAGAGTACCTGTTCCTCCTCCCTCCCTCTCTTCTCCCTTCAGCCTTTGGCTCTTTACTCGGTAACACCGTATGGAGCATTTTTATGTGTCAAGTACTGGGAGGTATATAATTTAAGTAAGAAAGGTGTCATATTATATTATCATTAAAATAATAGCACTTTCATTTAGTGCTATTCAGCTCACTACGTGCCAGACAGAGCTTAATTTTTATTGTCTCATTTATTATGACAATGAGATAATAATGGGATAACAATAACTCTGAGTAGGTTACTATTTTTATTCCAGATTTTACAGATAAGAAAACTGATGTTCAGAGAGACCAGGTACAAATTTCATAAATGGCAAAACGGCAGGTTCCCAGCTTTCCAACTATGTGTTATTTTGGCCTCCCAAGAAGTTAATGAAAGTGTCACTGACTCTTTAATAATCAGAAAAATGAAAATTAATACAACAATAAATGTCATTTCATACATATTAGATGGCAAAAATTTTAAAGCTGGGTAACCCAAGTTCTGGCAGGGATGTGGGGTGTTGAAGGCCTGGGCACTGTGGTGGGAGCTCTGACTGTGCAGCCAGCCCCGTCTCTTTCTACCTGCTCAAATCGAGAACACACATACACCGCGACCCACAAGCCTGCCCCTGGGAATCGGTCCTAAGAAATCCTCTCCGGTGCTCCTAAGGCAGAGTTTCTCAACCTCGGCAATACTGACATGTGGGACCGAATAACTCTCTGCTGTGGGGACTGTGCTGTGTGCCGCGGGATGTTTAGGAGCACTACCGACTAGATGCCAGTAGCATCTGCCCCCAGTTGTGACAATCAAATATGTCTCCAGACATTGCTGAATGTCCCTGGAGATGCAAAGTCATCCCCAGTTGAGAACCACTGCCATAAGGGGACATGCTTAAGGATGTTCACTGCAGTATCACTTACGACAAAGGGAGTTGGAGCCACCCTGGCGTCTGACATCAGAAAAATGCATAGGTAAAATGTGAAGGATGCCCAGCATGGAATAGTATGCAGCTGCCAATGTGATGAATGAAAAGTATACCACAGCAACATGAATGGAGCATTAAAATTCAGTCCTTAGGAAAAGGAAAGAAACAGAAGGAGATGTAGAACACAGTATCGCTTAAGCAAATTAAAAATATATGTCCACAGAACCACAAGAGACAGTCTGCAAGAATACATATGAACAAAAAGACATATACTAAAACACACTGAAATGGTTGCTGGAGGGGTAGAGGGGAATAGAAAGGAATAAAGCAAGAGAATGTCTATCTTGGACTAATCCCTCGGGTGTAAAGAATATGACCAATTCGATCAGCTATTGAAGACAAAACAAAACAAAACAAAACAAATTTAAAAGACACCATGTGACAGATATAGATAACAATGCTCTGGGCATTAAGGTAGGAACTACTTCAGGTGGGAATGGTCAGGGAAGATGGGTAACTTCAGCTGACCCATGAAGGATAAGTAGACTTTTTTTTTTTTAACATCTTTATTGGAGTATAATTGCTTTACAATGGTGTGTTCGTTTCTGCTTTATAACAAAGTGAATCAGTTATACATATACATATGTCCCCATATCCCCTCCCTCTTGCGTCTCCCTCCCTCCCACCCTCCCTATCCCACCCCTCTAGGCGGTCACAAAGCACCGAGCTGATCTCCCTGTGCTATGCGGCTGCTTCCCACTAGCTATCTATTTTACGTTTGGTAGTGTATATATGTCCATGCCACTCTCTCACTTTGTCACAGCTTACCCTTCCCCCTCCCGATATCCTCAAGTCCATTCTCTAGTAGGTCTGTGTCTTTATTCCCGTCTTTTAATAGATACAAACGAGTTCAGGGGGTGGGGGGGGGGGTTATATTTTAGAATGTTTAATGTTGGTTACCACCCACTGATGCCATTTACACATCTATCTCATTTGATTTCGAGGGACATTTTGATTTGCTCATTGTGTATTCTGAAATTCAGAGAAGTTAAGTAACTTGTCTCTGATTCCAAAGGCCATTCTGTTTGCACCACAGATGAGAGCTGTTCTCTTTAGGTTACAGACTTCTGGACTGGGCTTCTTATTTTTAAGCAGAACACAAAATGCCTCAGGCAGGCAGGGACTTCACACCCCTATCCAAAAGTCACCAAGTTCCAGTAAGTGTGTTTCACTATCTCTAAATCTCTCTCTCCTCTCCTTTCCCACCACCATCACCCTGTCTAAGCCAACAGGATTTCTTAACAGGACAACAGCTTCTCATGGATATCCCTCATTCACCCTTGCTCATATATTTAGAACTCCCTAGAACACTCATGTGACCATGTCAATCTCCTCTCAAAAGCACTGTGACTCCCCAGTGCCTGCAGGTTAGAGTTTAAATGTCTGAATGTGACCTTCCAGGACTTTCGTGATCTGGCCTAAGGCCCTGGTTCTTGCCAAGAACCAGGGTAGCTGAACTTTCATACCACACCCAGCACCAAACATTCTATTATTCTTTGTCTAGGAGACTTCACAAGTTATTTAAAAATTGCTAGTTAGCCCCATTCGCTCTTAAGAATTATCCAGGCTTTATTTAACAATTGGGGTGGGGAATAAAGCCAGATTATGCAAAGTATCAAAAAAGAAAACAATACTATAAAATCATTAGAGCAGGATGTCACTCACAGATAAATAGTAGCATCTGTGGCTTCTGAGACCACAAGAAGAAAACATTAATCAATCAGTAAACAAACACTACTGTCTACTACGTCCTAGACGCTGCAATGCATGGCAGTGAAAAGGAGGCATAGCATAGCTCCTGTCTTCAGGGCACTGACAGTCCAGGGGGCAGGCAGGTAACTAACGCAGTGAGTTAAGTGCTACAATAGAGAGATGATGGGAGGGCATGATGGGAGAAGATGGAAAAAGCATAAGCCAAGGAAGGTTTCTCGAAGAAGTGCAAGTTTAAGCTGAGATCAGCGAGCTGAACAGTAGTAGAGGTGTTAGGTTTAGGAACATTGTGAGTTGGGAAGAGTAGGGAAAACCATTACAGACAAGGGAATGACCAGCACAAAGACCTGGGATGAGGGATCAGGGCATTCAGGGAAGTGAACCATTCAGAATGGCTTAAATGGGAACATATGTTTATGTATGACTGATTCACTTTGTTATAAATCAGAAACTAACACACCATTGTAAAGCAATTATACCCCAATAAAGATGTTAAAAAAAAAATACTTGCATGGCTCTTAAAACACTTATAGTGCTGTTATGCACTACTAACACAGATCAACTATATCTCAGAAATCCCTGCCGTGGGAAGAGCACTAGAGAAAAAGTGGAAAAGCCTTTCCTTATAGTCATATCTCTGACAGAAACCAGCCATGATAGTAAGAATCTCCCTTAACCAATCTGAACCCTTCTCTCCTCAAATGAAAATGAAGTTTAAAAAAGTTCTTCTGCCTTCTTCATAAGATTTCAGGGAGAATAGAATGAGCTGGTATATATGAGGACACCTTAGACAAAACTAAGAGGCCAGACAAACTTTTATACTTTTTATTATTGATCAGAAAATATTCATTTCCCGTTGATGTTGGAAAGCCATATGACTGGCTTTGGTCAATGAAATGTTAGGGATGTGACACAAGTATATGTATTAGATGAATTTGTACTTTTTTTTTTTTTTTTTTTTGCAGTACATGGGCCTCTCACTGTTGTGGCCTCTCCCGTTGCGGAGCACAGGCTCTGGATGCGCAAGCTCAGCGGCCATGGCTCACAGGCCCAGCCGCTCCGCACCATGTGGGATCTTCCCGGACCGGGGCATGAACCCGTGTCCCCTGCATCGGCTGGCGGACTTTCAACCACTGCGCCACCAGGGAAGCCCTGAATTTGTACATTTTGACTTGGTTCCTGAGCACCAGTGGATCACCATTAGGAGAACCTGCTGCCTCTCAGCCCAACATATGTGAAGCAGACCTCAACATAACCCACAGCCAGCAACTGAGCCCAGCCTACATTAGCCATGCCACAGTACACCTACAGACTCATAAGCATGAGAATAAATGCTTATCATTATAAATTTTTATTCAGTTTTTGGGTGGTTTGTTACATAGCATCATTCCATCAATTGCTGACTACGTTAGTTTTCTATGCTGCATTACAAATTACTACAAACTTAGTGCTTAAAACAAAACACATTTCCACACCCTACCCCAGACTTGCTACCAGAATCTCTATGGTAGAGGAGCCCATGAATTTGTATTGCAACCAAGTTTCTCCATGTGATTCTGATTAGCCAAGTTTAGAAAACCCTGTTCTTACTTCATTCTATTACTTGACAACCTATTTATTGAGCACCTCCTCTGTGCCAAGTTCTGGGCAAGACACTGGCGATGCAGCTGTGATGGAGATAGCCACAGTGCCCACTCTCATGAAGGCTGCCTCCTAGCAAGGAAAAGAGACATCGACCAGAAATTCTAAGCATGAAGAGTGTTGGATGAAGTACAAAATACCAGGAAGGGAGGAGAGATAGGAAAGACAGCTAACCTGATCTGGAGGATCTGAGGGAATTACATTAAGCTGGGCCCTGCAAAAAGGGCATGGGAGTAGGGGACAGAGAGAGCAGGAAGAGCATTCCAAGGAGAACAAAGCAGGTTCAAAGGACCTAAGGCAAGAACACAGAGTAAGACCCCACAAGGATGTAGGCAGTGTGTTGAAATAAGAGAGCCCAGACCATGCCAATGTGAGCTTCCATAAAGGCCTCAGGGACAGTGTTAGGAATCTATGAATATAAAGCATGCCACTTGGTAAGGAAGTCTGCACCCCAGTATGTGGGCAGCCCCTGACGAGTGTCAGCCATGGCTTGTAAACCTCGAGAATGCGCTGATTTACAGCCAGCATCAACACCGTGACAGAAGCTGCTTTTATTTCACGTGTTCCTGGTGCTCTCTTTGACATGGCCTTGGGAAGCTTAGCAAAGAAAAGCATTTGCTAAGACGTTTTGACTGAAAGGACACTGTCAAACAAGACAAGGAAGGAGGAAAAACAGCCATTAAGAGCAGCCGTAGCTTAACCAAATGAATGGCAGAGGGAAAAGGCAATTTCTGTGTGGTCAGGAGAGGGCAACAGAGACTTAAGAGATTTCCTTCTGCGATGCTCTGCATTCACACCCTCTGAACTTCAGACCTACTCATGCAGATGGTTTCCTGCAAGGGAGATACAAGTGGTCTCTCGAGTGTGACAGAAGAAGCAATTACATTTTCTGGTCAAACTGGGTGAAGAAATTCTATGGCTGTCACTATTTAGACTTCATACTACCAGAAGAGGTTTTTTCCTTCTCCAGACTCTGTGGGGCTTTGTTCACAGAAAGACAAATACTGTACAAAGAGGTTTGATAAGAAAATTCAAATTATTAGCAGAGGTTACCTGGAATGGGAAAAGGAGAGGGGGAGATGAAGGGTAGCGGAAGCTTTGTTATTTTACATACTTCGACACTGTTTAAATTTTATGAAAATGCTATGCTTTACAGTTAAGTTCATATTTGAAGAAAATGCAAACATTTCTAAGAAAGCCCAACCGAATCAATTTGCTCATTTGTTCAATATTTACTCTGCTCTTAAAAGATATGTGTGATTAACTTAAATCTGCATGTCCCCCATCAGGATGAGCCTAACTACACATTTAAATGTAACAGGAAGCCTAGTCCCCAAAGCCTTGAAGATCAATGGAATTCGGGGAACTGGATAGAAGCGTGGGATGGAGGGTGGGTAGGACGCACAGGCTCACAGAATAATTTTCCATGACCCTCTTTGCCATCTCTCTCCCCAGAGAGCCCCCTTGCCAGAGCGGCTTCCATCGCCTCACTCTCCTTTCAAATAACAAGCCTGCACTGAACCTCAGCCTCATCTCCTCACACACACACACACACCTTTCTTCCAGCCCCTTGATTGTTTCCTTTTTCTCTCCAGGTAGTTGAAGTTGATCTTCTACCCCACCATCGCTATTCTGTACCTCCCACCTGTTACCACAGCTACCCCACCAAGGCCAGGAGCCACAGCAGCAGGCAAAGAAGACTCCACAGGCAGCAGGACCTGGACAGAAAGCCTGCTGTGAATCTGACACTTCAGTGTTTTTCTGTCCCTGTCACACAGGATCCTGAGCATTCAGGGAACCCCAAGATAAACAAAATATGGCTCCTGCTTTCAGAAGCCTTCTAACTCGAATGGGGAGATGAGGCATAAATATAACCATTTTAAGACAACATGATGCGTGAAAAAATGCCACAAGAGAAAAACAAATGAAGATAGGAAACCAGATGGATTTTTGTTTGAGTAGTCTTGTACATCTGCACAAATACCCAGCGCAATGTTGAGGATAGGTCTGGGACCCCTTAGAAACCCAGGGGGCAAAAGGGTTTCAAGGCTCATCGTAAGTTTTGTCCTGCAGCCAACAGATTTTATCCTACCCTCCAACTTGTCAAGAGGAAGTGCTGGGCAGAGAGAAATCCTGGTTCCAGAGTAGCTGCACACTGTGAAATATTTTCCTAAAGATGTTAATGTTAAATTAACACTTAAAATAGCTGACTGAAAAGGTTAATATGTGGTTAGGGTTAAGTAAGGCTCTGTGGGTCATTTAGGAGGGATTTTGGTGTGGTTCTGGGGTGTTTAACACTAGAAGGGATTAACAAGCCCCTTGGATGTTTGATGAAAGCCATGAGCCTTCAGCACAGAAAAATGGATACACAGGCCAACAAAATTTTGCTTATAATTTTAGGGCATATATTGACTTCCAAGGAGTCCAAGGGCTCTCAGACAAAACACAGATTTTGGAATCAGACATTTGAATCCTAGCCTCCTCACCTTTGTGGAGCCTGTGACTTCACCTCTCTGATTCTGGGAAGCCTCTTCTACAAATTCAAGGTGGTGACAGACCCCAGAGTTGTTGCAAGGACTATATTAAATTAGAACTAATATGTAAAGTGCGGACACATATATAGTAGGTAATCAACAAATGTGAGTTCCCGTGTAATGACTGTTTCTTTGAGAAATGTATCCTTGAATTTCAAGCAACTGGCTTAAAAATTTCATTTATAAATTGTAAAAAGAAAAAAGAAATTCAATTCCACTAGGACTAAGAAGTTTCAAACTCCCATCTTAAATGTACACACCACTTGAATCATGAGCAAAGTACAAAGTAAATCCAGTACAGGGGGATGCATTTTATGTAAGGGATAAATTACTCAAGACCTTGCATAAACCGAAACTTGCATAATTCACAACTAATTTTCCCACTGGAATAAATATAATGTATGAAGATGCTGGCACATAAATCTACAACCACTGTAGCATATTTTGCTTTAAGGCAGCCTTTTATTTCCTTGGCATTATCTATAATATTTCATGAAGTGCTCTCTCTGATATCAAAAGCACAGGGTATCTTAGCACATGTTTGTCTTAATAGTGTTTTATCACATCTACCTTCCTTTCTAGTTACTGGTTTTCAGGCATATCTTTAGAACTAGCACCAGCATCAGTACCACCCATTAATGAATACATGTATGATATTATTTTATGATTACGAAAAAAGACTCAATTATACTAACAGTGAATTTTCCAATAAAGGCACAACAGTAACCAACATCACTTGCAGAAGTTCCTGTTCTGACAAAGCACGGTGGGTTTGTCCACTTCCAGGGCTAATGTGGGATCCCCATTAATCAAAAGGTAAACACAGCGACTATTTCACTCAAGCTGCCATATTATCCTTGAAACTACACAATTCTTGATATTTTTTCTTTGAAATATTTGTGTTATTTCACTTGTGCATAAGGTGAAATTTTATTAATACATCACAGACACACTCTCATATGTATATAAAATGTGACTACACAGAATCTGAAATAAGAACAAAGGAAATGTAACCTTACGGCCTGGCTCATAGTTTTAATTAGTGAATTTGATTAGCAGCAGACTGTATCTATAATGCCTGCCGGCTCTAATACCCTGGGCGTTATCGGCTTTGGTATTAAGAGTAGAAACCAACAGATGGCTACAGTTTGATAGCAGAAGAAATAGTCTCTGACCTTATTTCACAGGGGCTCTGAAGAACATTAGTGCTTGGAATTCTGAGAATCTAGAACTCAGGCACCTGTGCAAAGACAGCTGGAACAGAGCCATCAAGGCAGGCTAACTAGGAGGCAGGGCTCAGCTGAGGAAGGGGAAAAGCAGAGGAGGGTGGTTGACAGAGAAGAAAGATACATGCTTTTGTAAATGAAAAACCAGAACTTCCCAACAGTGTCTACAACATGTGTCTGGCCAAGGCAAACTAAAAAACTTAAAATAGGTATTGAAGGGTTGTAACAGTGTCAATTTCCTGATTATGATATTGTTCTACAGATATGCAATATATTATCTTACCGCTGGGGGATACTGGGTGAAGGGTCTGAAGGATCTCTCTGTATTATTTCTTACAATTGCACGTGAATGTACAATTATCTCAAAAAAAAATGAGTAAAAGGAAACTGGTATTCAAATGGAGAAGCTAATCAGTTATTTGGTCTAGGATTTATCTGCAAGGATGTTCATTACAATGCTGTTTATACCAGCAAAATACTGCACAAACTACCTAAATGTCTAAAGACAAGGAATTCATTCATTATAAAAATCATGTTTTGTTTTGTTTTTTGCGGTACGCGGGCCTCTCACTGTCGTGGCCTCTCCCGTTGCAGAGCACAGGCTCCGGACGTGCAGGCTCAGCGGCCATGGCTCACGGACCCAGCCGCTCCGCGGCATGTGGGATCTTCCCGGACCGGGGCACGAACCCGTGTCCCCTGCATCGGCAGGCGGACTCTCAACCACTGCGCCACCAGGGAAGCCCCATGGTATTTTTTTTAAATAAATTTATTTATTTTTGGCTGCATTGGGTCTTCACTGCTCTGTGGGCTTTCTCTAGTTGCAGCGAGCAGGGGCTACTCTTCGTTGCGGTACGCGGTCTTCTCATTGCTGTGGCTTCTCTTGTTGCGGAGCACGGACTCTAGGCGTGCGGGCTTCAGCAGTCGTGGCTCGCAGGCTCTAGAGCACAGACTCAGTAGTTGTGGCGCACGGGCTTAGCTGCTCCGCGGCATGTGGGATCTTCCCGGACCAGGGTTCGAACCCGTGTCCCCTGCATTGGCAGGCGGATTCTTAACCACCGTGCCTCCAGGGAAGCCCAAAAACAATCGTGGTATGTATATACAAAAGTTACTATGCAGCCATTAAAATGATTTTATAGGAAATCACATACAATTTGGGAAAATGTTCAAAACATATTTTCACAAAGCACATTATAAAACAGTATGACCGCAGTTTTGTAAATTATAAGTGTAAGGACCGAAAGGATAAAACCCATAATGTTAGTAACTGGGGATTGGGTTAAGGGTGAGTTTTCCTATTCTGATTTGTATTTGCTAGAGTTTCTTCCATGAACACTAATTCACTCGTGTACAGATAGTTATTAAGTCCCTGTGGTACGTGAGGCACTGAAGGATAGCACAGAGAGCAAGAGACTTCCAGGCCTGTATCTTTCTGGGGTTTCCTGGCTAAGACAGACAAACGCAATGGAGCCAGCAATATGGCAAATGGTGGTAAATTCTGAGCAGGGTCTTCAGCTCTGAGAAGCCTCACCCTGGATCTGGTCGCTTTCAGAAACCAGCTTTCAGTCCACATAGCCCAGTCTCTCAGTACCCAGCCAAGATGCCTGACTTTTATCTCCTAGGCTCCAGGCTCTGTAGCACAATTTCTGATACAGCTAGCAGCCCCGTTCTTAGAGGAGAGAAATGGAGACTGGGCATTTGTAAAGCATCTGCCAAGCACCGAGCACTGCCGTGGGCTTCAGCTCACACAGCGTCACGGAGCCCTATCACAGCCACGGAAAGGAGGAATTCTGTCAGCATTTTACAAAGGAGTGAAATGGAAGCACAGAGAGATTAAACGGTTTGTCCACAGACACACGGCTGATACAGAAACCACTATTCAAACCCAGGCCTGACTCCAAAGATCACGCTCTTTCCACACATACCAGCCTGCTCTCCCCCATTTACCTGTCAGAACACCTCCCAACAGACCTACCTCTTTAGATATGGGTCCACTGCTGAAGCCCCTTGTGTTTGGCCATGTTTATACCCTCTGGGATGTCAGGCTCCAGACCTAAAGATTCAAACTCTCTAGGAAGAACTGCTGAGGTTGGAGATTGAACCCAGGGAAAACAGGTTTAAACTGACTGACTGGCAGCACAGCTGGAGATACTGAGGAGGAGGCTTCAGATCCAAGGTCAGGAAGCAGCTCCCAAGGTTACATACACCAAATGGCATTATGGACAGTCTGAATCCCTTCTCTGCTCAGGGAAACAGCTTCAAATACTTTTGTTTCCCTGACACTTCTCACCTAAACGTTCTTTTTACCTCTTAGGATTCAAGAGGTCCTTGCCAGAGTGCATTTCGCAAGCCTGTCTCAGAAGAAATGTTCTTGTCTGTCCCTGATCATTTGATCTTCTATACTCATGACCAGTCTTGATGAATAAAAACTCTCAGCAAAGCCACCCTATATAAAGTCCAGAGACCAGTAAGTTGAGCAATATGGAACCCACAAAAGTCAGTTCAGTGAATAAAAGTGAAATGCAGAGCCATATAGAGAGTATGATCCTATCTGTAGTTAAAAATAAAAATTTTGTGTATGTATAAACATATTTTTGTCTTTTTTTTTTCCACTGTACACATTTTATTTACAGTTTTGTACACTGTCTTAATATGAATGGGACCGCTTTTCTACTTGAGCCATTTTTTAACCAAAGCAAAATAACCTAAGTATAACAAAGTGTTAAAATACAGCATAAAGATACAAAAACAGACATACTAATTCTAATTAGGAATGTAATTATGATGTTACATTTTTTATAATCCACAATTATGTTTAGGAAATCACACATAGATCGCTGATTTGAATGAAATGCATAAATTTGTAGCAAAGCTTTGTAGTTACAAAAAAACAAAAAAATTACCAAAGAATGCACAAAATTAATGTTTATTCCACCTTTGTGTCATATTCCTGGATCCTTCACCAATGTTACATGAGGAAAAAAACAAAAGCAAAACAAATGAAAAACTGAAATCAGAATCACTAATGTTATCAAGTAGGGAAACAAATAAATTAAAATCTAGCAGCCATCAGCAAGAGTACAGCACAGACAATGCTGTAAAAAGAAACAAAGAAAATTGTTAGAAAACTGTATGCATCATACTCTTTCAAACCAGCAAAATATGCTCCTGCATACAATGGAACATAAACAGAATCGTTCTCTTGTAAGGTATAGAAATGCAAATTCTTTTCTTTAATATTGTAGATGGGTCAAATGTGTTTGTAATCGTTAATTCTTTTAAGCTATTACAGAGTGGGCCAGGAACACATTTATAGATTCTGGGGACGATGTGTACTGTAATTCTTTGATTGGGATAGTGGACACTCTAGCCAAAATTAAGAAAAAAAAAGTATATGAACACAGAAGTACAAGACAAAGGTGAATGAGACTTCTCTTATATCTTAGCAACATTTAGATGGAAATCAAATTTAAATGCAGTCCACTCTGCTTTTGAAGAGGCTTTGGTTCAGCTCCCAAATCTCGATTGCTTGACGCAGTCTCCTATGAGAATACTCAGAAGGTGTCTTCTTAAAAATAAACCTATTTTTAGTGGTGGAGCCGCTCTTAGTAGCTGTGTCTGCATGGGACTGATAACCAATCACTATCTTTGGAGGAAGTCCTAACCTTTCCTTGTATACCCTCCCTATATGTGTAACTGCTTCTCTGTTTTCACATTCAGTAGTCCATATTGCTATTTTATCACCTTTAGCTCTAACATTAACCACAGCTCCACATACATCATCACTGTAGTCATCAAAAGACTCTCCAATAAGGCACAGCAGTGTCTCTAGCCAAAAGCGATCGAGGTCACTTCGTCTCTGCTGTTTGTTCAATGTAATGAGCCATCGTCCTCCTCGTTTGTTTTTCTCATCTTCCCACATAGGCTCAATACCATCCTTAAAAAGTGAGTAGTCACAGCCAGGCATTAAATTACTAGACAACTGGATATGGTTGTACAGAGCCCAAAAGTCTTCAACAGTATCAAACTTAGAGATCAGCCGAAGGTTTGCTTGCCAAGTTTTGCTTTTATCATTTTTAAAAAACCATAGTGCCCATCTGTTCTGTAAAGGATGTTTAATATAGTGCTCTGGGTTAGCAACCTCCTGATTAGATTCTGTTTTCTCTTCTTCTGTAGGTGGGGGATTAGGAGTAGGGGTGGTTTCCAGTTCCACAGTCGCCATCTTAGATCCTATTTTTGTCTTTTAAAAACATCTTATGAAAAGTCTCAAACATCACAAAAATAGAATAAGACACTGAATCCCTATATACCTATCCCTTTAAGTGTCCAACCTCAAGTGATGCCGAGATTGACGGATCAGTGGGTTCAGGTGTTGTCAGCCTGGTCCATCCATCATGAAGTTCTACATCTGCCTTTCACTCAATGGTTTTGCCACCCACTGATTAACACGGCCTAGATCCATTTATTTATGATTTCATAATTCCTTCCGCATTTTAGCTGAAATTCTTCTATAAGGAATTCTTAACAAATCCTTAACAGTTGATTAAATTCAAATATGGTGCATATAAGGAAGAGAGAATAAATGCTGGACTGTTTTTCTTTACCATTTTACTGTTTTCAGAATATTGAGTTGGTGTCCTAGCAACCTTCAATGGTGACCAATGAGTTTTATTTCTTATTTTATTTTTAGTGTCACTGTGAGCCTATGTACTTGTTTATATTTTATGTATTTATTCAACTGCAGTCTTACATTCTTCCTATGAGATATATATATATATATATATATGCAAAAAATATAATAGTGAATCAATTGGAAAAAAAAATCCCACCCCAATCCCTCTCCCCAGAGGTGATCCTTACAATGAATTCTTATCACTAAGGATAACAGGAGTGAATCTGTTTCTTGCAACTTAGAAAGCTGAGAAGGACCACTCTCTTTAAAAAGCAATGATTTAAGAGAGAAATTAATCCAGTTCCTTGGAAGCAGGAACTTTGAAAAGAAAGATGAATTATTTAATTAGACACAAAGAAAAGAGCCAAATTAGGGGTTAAGAAATTAATCATACAAAGTTTAAAGAAAACATTGTAAAAAAGAGTTTTCTTTTTAAGGAAAAATTATAGATTGGGAAATAAAATTTTGGAGAATCTTAATTTCTTTCCCACAAGAAAATGACCAACAAAAACTGTCATTTGACATGAGCTAGTGAAGTGACAAGTAGCATTAAGACTTCAGAATCAGTAACCCTGTGCAGTAGCAATCTCAGTGCTGCAAGGGAACGACAACCTGCTTTTGTAAACTGGTCTAAACCAAATTCCTGAACTTCTGAGCACTGTCCTGCCCTGCTTCCCCATGCTCTTCCTCATCCCAGCGAACTGCCACTCCTTCTCTCCAGGTACACACGTCAGAGACCTGCCTCATCCTTGACTCTTTTCTTTCCCTCTAACACCCGTACTCAGCAAATCTCCCCTGCTCTGACTATAAAATATATCGAGAATCTAACCCCTTCTCTCCACCTCTGCTCCTGTCACCCTGGTCCAAGCTACTTCTATCACTCACCTGGGATATTGAAACAGCTTCTTAAAGTGTCTTCTTGCTTCACCTTGGTTCGTGTAGAGGGTAGTTTCCATCCACCACCAGAGTGATCCTTTTGAAATTAAGTTGTCTCTTCTATACCTCAGCTCAAAAGCAGAAACTAACACACCATTGTAAAGCAATTATACTCCAATAAAGATGTAAAAAAAAAAAAGTAAAGAAACAGAAAAAAAAAAGTGAGTACTGGCTTTTCCTCTCACTCAGAGTAAGAGCAAAACTCCTTGCTGTAGCCTCTTGTTACCTCCTTAACCTCATCTTCTACCTTGCTTTCCCTCTTCTCTCCACACTATCCTCACTGTTTGGTGATTCTGAAGACACTTCAAATATGCTGCTGCCTGCCTCAGGGGCTTTGCACTTATTGTTCCATGTGGAACAACTTACTCCCAGATACCTGCACAGTTCATCCCCTTTTCTCCCTCAGGTCTATGGTCAAATGTTACCACCACCACCCTCTGCCCATTACCACTCCACACACAAGAATTCCTATCCTCCTTTCAGGCTTTATTTTTCTCCATAGCAATGATCACATCTCTAGCACTATATAGTTAATATAAGTAATTATTTATTTTGCTTATTTTTGTCTCTTCCACTGAAATGTAAACTCCACAGGGCAGGGGCTTGGATCTTCTTTTACTGCTAGAAACAGGACCTGTTACAGGGCCTCAATAAGTACCTATTGAATGAATAAAAAACACAGTGATAGCCAATACTGTGGGTCTCCTCCAACCCCTGTCCCCAAATACAGAAAATGCCCCACTTTTTATCCTCGGCTCTACAGCCCCGTGGCCAAAGGAAGATGGAATATCAGATCTTACATTAACTTGCTTATCCACAGGCATTTGAATGTGGTTTAAGAACAATTTTTAATAAACTATTTCATCTCAATAGATATGGTGAACAATAAATGCAAAGTGTCATAATATATCAGACTTTTATTTGCATTGTAAAATCGAGTCGGCAGCTGTGCAATAATAAAGAGTTAAGAGTATGAGCTGCACAAGGAACAAATAAAGCCTGAGTGATCAGGTATGGCATTCTCTCACCTTTCCTACAGGTGGCCCATTTCTGCCTTGGCTAATAGTTCTCCCAGACTGTGCTCCTGGAGTGGGAAATGTCACCACCCTTAGTCCCCCTATAGCGCCTCATTAAAGAAGCACCCGTCATAACCTGCAATGACTTTGGTTTTAGACTATTTTGCCTTTCTTACACCCCAGCTCAGTGATTCTTAACCAGAGACTAAATATCAGAGTTGGCTGAGAAGCCTGTTCACAATATGCATTCCTGGGCTCCATCCTGAGAGATTCTGATTCATGGGTCTGGAGGGAAATTGGGGGAGGACTGATATTAGACAGATGTACTTCAGGAAAACTCCCCAGTGATTCTGAGACGCTCCTCTGGTTCAGAACCACTGATCTAGCTGATACCTATGCCAAATATAATTACAGTGGGAGTCATTTTAACTGAAGAGGGGAGGACCTGGGAGGAACCCTCAATACTCAAGGACAGACGAGTCACAGGTTTTCCATTAACCAACATCTCCCGATTGAGGGAAGGATACATTTGGTGGCTGAGCCCCCCCCCCTTGAATAATCCTCTGATACTTTCAGTGATGAGAGGGAAGGGATTGCCAAATGTTGCCATGAGGAATAGGATTTCTGCATTTTAATTAAGCCTTGCCCATAATGCATAGTTTTAAATCAGGTGGGAAATGTCTGTTCCTTTTCTCCCAAGACTTTTGGCCATACTTTCTGACAACACTAAAATCCCCCAGGCCTCCATGATCCATATCAGTCATCTTCTTCCCTAAGTCATCCCAGGTCTCAAAGGGTAGCAGGGGACAGCTACTGAAAAGGGGGGTCTGCTATGAGAGATGAGAGTGAGGAATATTCAACTAGGGTAGTTAGTGCACAGCAGCAGGACTCAGACAGCCAGACAGTGCAGGGGGTTCTGGGAGGGCTTCCTGGAGGAAGTGACATTTTAACCTGTACCTGATGGATATACAGGAAATGAGTAGGGGAAGGAGAGTGGAGGAAGGACAGTCACAGGCATAGGAAATGGCACATACAAAGACACAAAGGCGAAGGTGGTCTGCCATGTGGAAGGACAATGTCGCTGGGATAGGGCACTCAAGGAGGATGGCAGGAGAGGGTACACTAGAGAAAAGGGCGAGGGCCAGAGCATCCAGGGCCTTGTAATCCATGCTAACGAACCTGGACTTTATTTTAACGTCTAAGAGGAGCCACTGGAACTTTTTTAAGCAAGGGAGTGGTTTGATAAGCTTTTTTTTTTTTTATGTATACACACACATATATACATATATAGTAATTTTTTTAATTTATTTATTCATTTATTTATTTTGGCCTGCTTTGGGTCTTCATTGCTGCGCGCGGGCTTTTTCTAGTTGCGGCAAGCGGGGGCTACTCCTTGTTGAGGTGCACGGGCCTCTCACTGTGGTGGCTTCTCTTATTGTGGAGCACGGACTCTAGGCACGGCGGCTTCAGTAGTTGTGGCTCGCGGGGTCTGGAGCACAGGCTCAGTAGTTGTGGCGCACGGGCTTAGTTGCTCCATGGCAAGTGGGATCTTCCTGGACCAGGGCTCGAACCCGTGTCCCCTGCATTGGCAGGCGGATTCTTAACCACTGCACCACCAGGGAAGTCTGATAAGCTTTTCATTTTAGGAAAAAGTCCTCTGGTTGTCCTGGGGAGGACAATTACAGGAGTAAGGCTGGACACAGCGAGACCAGATAGGAGGATGTCATAATCATTCAAGTGAGAGGTGAGCAACTTGGAGCCCCACCTTCTTCTGCTTCCCCCCACTGTAATATAAGAGGGAGCACCAGCATTTCTGAACACAGTATCCTGAATGTCTGAAAGCTCTTTAACGCATCAAGCAATAGTCTTTTTTTTTTTAACATGTTTATTGGAGTAAAATTGCTTTACAATGGTGTGTTAGTTTCTGCTCTATCACAAAGTGAATCAGCTATATGCATACGTATATCCCCATATCTCTTCCCTCTTGCGTCTCCCTCCCACCCTACCTATCCCACCCCTCTAGGTGGTCACAAAGCACCAAGCTGATCTCCCTGTGCTATGCGGCTGCTTCCCACTAGCTATCTATTTTACATTTGGTAGTATATATAAGTCCATGCCACTCTCTCACTTCGTCCCAGCTTACCCTTCCCCCTCCCTGTGTCCTCAAGTCCATTCTCTACATCTGTGTCTTTATTCCTGTTCCGCCCCTAGGTTCATCAGAACCTTTTTTTTTTTTTAGATTCCATATATATGTGTGAGCATATGGTATTTGTTTTTCTCTTTCTGACTTACTTCACTCATTGAGCACCCATTATCTTCCATACCTGCACTGTCCAACACAGTAGCCTCTAGCTACATGAGACTACTGAGCACCTAAAATGTGGCTAGTCTGAATTGAGATGTGCTGTAAATGTAAAACACACACAAGACTTCACACAAAAAGAAAAATATAAAATGCTGCATTAGTAATTTTTATGTTGATTACATGTTGAAATGATCACAATTTAAAATACATTGGATTAAATAAAATATATTACTAAAGTTAATTTCACCTGTTCCCTTTTACTTTTCTAAAGTGTGGCTACTAGAAAATATTAAATTACCTAAGTGGCTCGTATTTATGGGCTGCATTATATTTCTACTGGACAGAGCTGTTCTTGGCACTACTCTCAGCACCCAGCATATGGCAGAGTGCAAAACAAAGCCCCCCGAGAGAGCTTACGTTTCAGTGGAGTGCAATCCCAAATCATCGCAACAAAACTCAAAATAAGCATATTCTTTATCAACTGTACAATCAATCCCATAATCACCAGAAGTGCCATACAACATGGGTGCCCAAGCTTGCTATTATGATCACATTGGCACCAAGGAGTTGGGCAGAGCCCAATAATGGTTTTGCACCCAGGGGAGGCCAAAGGACATCACCACCGCTGTACAAGCAAAAGCCACACGGTTGTTCCTCTAGACAAGTGGAGCTGGATAACAGACTACTGAGTCATCCCATGACACATGAAGTGGAGGCCACGATATCCACAGAGCCTGTAGTGTCAATGCCACATAGATGCAATAAGTTGTGGCTGTTTCAGCAAAACAACAGCATCCAGCACGTTAAATCAGTGCCATTAATTGGAATATTATTGCTTCTGTAATTTTGTCCCTGTTTGGTTTTGCTAAAATGTTTCAGTTTTATAGTTGTACAACAGCTAAAAATATGAGGAATTTGCAATTAGTTTTGTTTGAACATATTTAAGTAATACTACAATAAGACTAATTTCCTTTAACACTGGAAATATGCTGTAATATTTTTCCTTCAAAAGAAATCCTTATATTACTCAAATTTTATAAATCCTGCCCTGCATCATGATGACACCCATCCTCTTCATCGGACCTCTACTGCCCTCCACCTATTCCCTCCCCGTAACCCAGGGGCTTCCCTGGGGCTTACAGTTTGCTACTTGCCAGCAGCATCTGAACAGCCCTAGTGAACAACTGGCCCTCTCCTTCTCCTGGCCTAGAAGAAGGTCCATGACAATTCAAGGGGCCTATCACCAAGCCAGCCATGGCTCTCGGGGAGGAACATACACTCAGCATTCGATGACAGGTATGCCGTAGCACTGCCAATCGGAAGGGATGCTACCTGTAAGGAGTGAGTTCAGCCTCACCACTGAATGCTACCCTGCATACCCCCCACCATCACCTCTGTCCACACCTGGCTCTGGTTCTTCAGGTGAGGGAGGGGTCCCAGGAGCTCCCTGTTATTTTGCCGGCCACTGGACTCTGCCATTCTCTGCATGACTACCCTTGGAGTGTCCATCTCTCTGTCACTCCCAGTATGATTCCTAGACCAACATAACAGAGGGAAGGAGCATAAATCCTGCTAGACAGCAGAGCATAATGGCTAAAATGATAAACTCTGGAGCCAGACAGCCTGTATTTGAATCTTAGCTCCTATAATTAGCTGGGATCGCCGTGGGCAAATTCTCTGTACCTCCATTTCCTTTTCCTTAAAATGGGAAGAGTAATACACTCTCAGTGGGATTTATGAGGATTAATTAAGGTATTCAATATAAAGCACTTGGAACAGTACTTCACTCATTCACAGTTACTATGATTGAGAAGCCCAAGAGTATCTTTCTTTCCCACAGTGGAAATAAGATATGGACCTAAAAGGCCCAAACCCTGAAGAAACCCCATCCTCTCTGACTATAGATTAGCATCCCCCATCCTTTGATTTGGGAAGACTCCATCCTGAGTTGGTCCACACAGCCCCTCCCACTTACAGCCTCCATGGGGTCCTTGGCAGAAAAAATAGACCTGGGAGCTGCCACAGCAGGAGATGCATTTAGCAGGGAAATGAGAGAATTGCTTTGGCACAAGCCAATACATCACCTACAAATCTACATATCTGAGGTCGTATCAATGGAACTCCAGAATTCCGCGGCTCATTTTCAAAGGAAAGGGTGTATGAGGTATTCCTAGGCATGAAGTTGTGGGGGCCTCTGTTGATTTCAGTCACTTTGTAAACAACATACTCACACTCTTGGAATGCAGGGAGTAAGATATCATGCCTGAAGCACCCGAGTGGCCTTGGGCAACACACAACAGATTTTCCCTCTAGTTTATTGAGTCCAGAATCGTCCTAAAACACTAAAGCAGCTTGATGCTCTAAAGCAGTGGTTCTCACACTTTGGTGGGTATCAGAATCACGTGGGAAACTTAATAAAAACACAAAAGTCCCAGGCCCTATTCCAACGAGCCTCTGTGTTCTTCATTAGCTCTTTAGGTGTTTCCCTAGAGCCACCAGAATGTGAGAACCACGGCCCTAAAGCAAAGATAGCCGCACAAGGGTCAACCACCCACTCCCATGCTATAATCCAACACTTGAAGAATGCCTTAACTGAACACCCCTAATCACAAGCTCATCTTTTCAATATTTTAATTAATAAAATTAATAAAGACATAAAAGTACTAATCATGTTTAAGCAATGCTGTCTCTGCATAAAGTAGCATTTTGAAAAGGTATTTGCATAAGTTTATTTTAGACTTGGGGATTCTTACAGCTCTCACACTGTCTCACTATTACTGAAAGAATACATTAAAATTAGGATGTCAAGACATTTAATTAACTTTTCATTGAAATGGCTCCAGGAAGAAAATTATAAATAGCACATTCGTCTTCACTGTGTTTTCATTATAAGACACAGAAAGTAATTGATGGACAAGGAAGCACAGCGAAACTCAGGGCACAGAGAGTATGATCACCAAAAGCAGGAACACAAGACTCTAGAATAATGGTCTAATGCAGACATTCCCAACAAGTGAGTCCAGAGTTCTAGGGATGAATTACCTGGGTTCTAATAAGCATCTTTGAAATACCAGAAATGGCCACTAGAACACACTCTCAGACACTAGAATCGATTTGGGCTAGAAGGTCCCCAACTTAATAGAAGGCAATATTCTGAAATTTTGTTCTTTGCCTTGGAACACAGAATCTTACCACAGCACAACGTCATGGACGGCTGTGTGGTGCCCAGGAGGCAAGACGTGGAGGAGGAAGCACAGCCCTGCAGCCCAGCAGACTTGCTTCTGAATACTGGCCCCACCGTGAATTAGAAACCCCATCCTTCCAGCTGTTCAGCCACCAAATCTGTAATTTGACCTACATGCTCATTCTCTCACACCCCACCACCAGTCCAACAATAAATCACATTTGTTAGCTATTGCTCTAAAATATGTGCAGGATCCAACCATTTTTCCACTCTACTACCATCGAGCCTCATGCTACCATCATCTCTCACCTGGGTTATTACATAAGAGCCTCCAAATACTTCTCCCTATAAGTCAGGTCACATTGTGCCTCTGCTCAAGGAGCTCATTTCACTCAGAGTAAAAGCCCAAGTCCCTGCCATAACCTACAAAGCCTTGTATATTCTCCACCCCACTCCACCCAACTCCGACCCCATGGTCTCTTTGCTGATCCTCAAATGCACCAGGTACAACCCCATCTCAGGACTCTGCACTTCATGGTCCATCAGCCTGGCATTCTCCCCAAGACGCCCCCAGAGAGCTACCTGGCTCCTTTCCTCACCTTCTTCAATGGCACTTTAAATGTCAGTGCCTCCATGATGCCTATGGAATTGGTACTTACTACACTATATATACATTTTATATATATATATATATATATATATATATATAGAGAGAGAGAGAGAGAGAGAGAGAGAGAATACGAATATGACTATCTGAAAAATACATAAGAAACTGTTAACAGCAGAAAACTCAATTAAGTGGGATTGGTTTGGGGGCAGAGTGAGGGAAAAGACTTCTTATTTTGCACTCTCCTCTATACTTTTTAATATTTTTATAGTAAGATAATTAATTGTTGCTAATTTTATGATAATGTTGGATGAGTAGATACCCAGTTAAGTTCACAGAAACCCAGGTAGCCCTATCAGTTCTGGAATACTATAGTTCATATTCTTTATGTGTTTAATGGGATTTTTAAATTGAGATATAATTGACATATAACATTATATTAGTTTCAGGTGTAAATGATTTGATATTTGTATATATAGATATTGCAAAATGATCACCACAATAAATCGAGTTGACATCCATCACCATACAGTTACCAAGTCTTTTTCTTGTGATGAGAACTTCTAAGATCTACTCTTTTAGCAACTTTCAAACATGCAACACAGTATTATTAACGCTAGTCACCATAATGTATCCCCATGACTTATTTATTTTACAATTGGAATTTTGTACCTTTTGACCCCCTTTACCCTTTTCCCCCACCCCCCGACTCTGGCAACCACCAACTGGTTCTCTGCATCTATGAGTTTGGGGGCTTTTTTGTTTTCTTAGATTCCACATATAAGTGAGATCCTACAGCATCTGTCTTCCTTTGACTTCTTTCACTTAGCATAGTGCCCTCAAGGTCCATCCATGTTGTTGCAAATGGCAAGACTTCCTTCTTTTTATGACTGAAAAATATTCCATTGTATATGTATACCACATTTTCTTTATCCATTCATTTATTTATTGATGGACACTTAGGTTGCTTCCACATCCTGGCAACTGCAAACAATGCTGTGTTAAACATGGGGGTGCAGATATCTTTTGGAGTTAGTATTTTTGTTTCCTTTGGATAAATTCCCAGAAGAGGAATTGCTAGATAGTGTTTAATGGGATTTTTATAGGTCTGCCTGAGAAGGAATCTAGACATCAGGTGTAATACTGTTTTTCTGAGGAAAAAAAATTGCCCCCTCCAGCCTATGGCAAGAGCTTCCTTCTCTTCCCTTCTGCTGCCTCTACTTCTCTCCTCCCTGCCATGTTGCTGCTCATCGAGTTGCCTCCAGTTGCTCCTTTGAACACTCCACCGAGCCCCAGCCAGGTGTGTGGTAAGAAGGCAGCGCCTGGCTCCAGGGCGGCTCACCTTCCCCAAGGCCTGAGGCATAGACGAGCCACCCAGTCATATGTCTGAGGCATCTGTGAGCCTGATGTTCCCAAGTCCTAGCCTGGCAACCTGAGAGGTACCAACAAGAGAGAGGCCCTCTTTCTGGAAGGCAATGTTCTCAGCTTTGTGCTTAAAAAGTCACGTTGTGTAACCCATGCACACTAGAGGCCAGGCACCCATCCTTTGGATCTGGAAGCAAAGTCAAGATTACAGGGAATATCCAAAGTCAGAATCAGGACTTTCCCCTCAGTAATTAATGGATGACTGAAGAGAGAAATGTGCTACATAGAGCACTAAGTAAGGACTAAGGGAACCTGTGTTCTCCCACTAACTGCCGTATTGACCAAGTCTCCTCATCTATAGAATGAGGGGACTCGGCATGATGGCTGATGATGCTTCCCACCCTTAATAACCCATAATCATGGCTACAATCCATTGAGTTTTTACCATGTATCAGATCCTTGCTAGCTTTCATGTCAATTCCCTTCGGTAGCCTCATCATCACATGAATTCAGCAAGGTAGGTATTACTACTCCCTTTTACAGGGGAGAAAAGTAACACTCGAGAGGTTAAAGAACTTGAGCAACGTGATGCCTTGCTTGGTTGGTAGGTCTAGGACTCAAACCCATGCCCATTCAATTTTCCTGCCCCATCTCCTCTTATATATAGTATCCTTTGCACAGAGAGTAGTCTAGAATCCCTAAACTGCATAAGTCCCTGCCCACCGGGATGCAACTCTCTGGGGTTGAAGGGCATTTATCCACCCACTCATTCGTTCAGCCAATATCTATGCCTCAGTTGTTGGACACCTGCTGATAAAGTCCCCTTGATGAGTTTGACTCTGCAGGTGCCACGTGAATCACTCTGACCACTGCCAAAGGCTAGGACCGTAACCCACCCAGGGGGTTCACATGTCCAAAAGAGATGGTAGTTATTACTATTGAAATGGTGGTGCTTGGGGTGGGGCGGGGGGGGGAGTCTGGACACAGGCCTGGCCTGCGCAGTGTGGGCTGAGCTACATTATGCTGTCATTAGTTGAAGCTGTCCTACAGGGAAACTCAGGGGAGCACAGTAAGCTGCAGAGTACTCTGTTAGAGTCACACAAAAAAAACAAGCAAGAGCACATATGACTTGACTCAAACCCCTCACCACAACCAGGCAAACCAATTTCAGACGTTCTACGTCATCTATAGATCTACAGGTCCTCATCCTGAGGCTGCACTGCTCCAACCGGAATGCAGTATGGAGCCTCAGAAAGGGACATTTCCCAGCGTTGGAAGGAAGAAGTATCATTTCAGCTGACGTGGCTCCCCAGTTTGCTGCAAAGTTGGTCCAGCAAAAGAGGAAGACTATATAACCTGAAGTAAATTTAGACTTCCCTGCCATTGTTGTGCAACAGAAACTAACACAGTGTTGTGAAGCAATTATACTCCAATAAAGATCTATTAAAATTTTTTTTAAAAAAGGGTGCACGCCAGGAGAACGTAGGAGTTGTGTGTGAGGGAACCTGCTCAGGACCAGGGTTCAAAGTGCAACTGAGGGATGTCATCTAGTAAAAGGTCTGACTTCATTTACATTTGGAAACATGGAGTTAAACAAAGTGAAATAGGTGTGTTTCTTCATTTGATTGTGATTATGGATTTCTTTGTTTCTTACTTCAGGACTTGCAGGGGCCTTTATTTGACCATGGAACTGTCTTCTCCCTTGAGCATGTGGCAGGAATGGGGTTTCAGGGATCTCACACCAGGAAACACTCTGCTCCACAACTTTCCAACCTTAAACTAGGAGTCAGCGATCTTTTTTATAAAGGGTCCAAGAATAAACACTGTAAGCTTTGCAGGCCATGAAGCAAAATCAATGATATGATATAGGGACTTAGATACAAAAAAGAAAACAAATTTTTAAAACTTTTTTGGTGAAATTCAAAATACATAATCACAACTGAGTACACTTTTTTGCAATTCAGGTCTACTAATGAGAAGACTGAAATTCTTTTGTGGAAGATAACATTTTGCTTAACTGGGGCTCAAAGTTAGTCTTCTGTATTACTGTGGCAGAAATGTAGCCTAAAATGAATGATCGAGACAAAGCATGCTCTAGGTTACAGACTGAAAAAGCTGGAGGGAGTGTTATAGAGCAACTGTTTCAGCTCTTACAGAGGAAATGAAGCCCAGATACCTGGGAAAACCTGCTTCCATCTCACAGCCACATAGGAAAGACACCTGGTCTAACACAGTTCTACTGTACCTCATGCACTGTTGTGTTTCCGCCGGGAGAGCAGACCCAGGGGCATATCCATCACCTAGAATGTAGCATTAAAAAACCACATCCGGAAAAGCCTCCTTTAAGAGACCATGCACTGTTTATTAATAAAATGGTGGCAGTGACTACGCATGACTTTGCCCAATAAGGCTCACTATTGCCATGTTGTTCTTATTCATGTACGTCCCTTCCATCACTGCTGTACCTCAAATGTCTTGAGGACATGGGTGTATTATTCATTTTTCTGTCATCAGCATGTGGCACGTGGGGAAAATTCAATAAATGCTTCTTTTTTTTAACATCTTTATTGGACTATAATTGCTTTACAAGGGTGTGTTAGTTTCTGCTGTAGAAAGTGAATCAGCTATACGTATACATATATCCCCATATCCCTTCTCTCTTGCATCTCCCTCTCACCCTCCCTATCCCACCCCTCTAGGTGGTCACAAAGCACCGAGCTGATCTCCCTGTGCTATACGGCTGCTTCCCACTAGCTGTCTGTTTTACATTTAGTAGTGTATATATGTCAATGCCACTCTCTCACTTCGTCCCAGCTTAACCTTTCCCCTTCCCATGACCACAAGTCCATTCTCGATGGCTACGTCTTTATTCCTGTCCTGCCCCTGGGTTCTTCAGAACCATTTTTTTTTTTTAGATTCCATATATATGTGTTAGCATACGGTATTTGTTTTCTGACTTACTTCACTCTGTATGACACACTCTAGGTCCATCCACCTCACTACAAATAACTCAATTTCATTTCTTTTTAGGGCTGAGTAATATTCCATTGTATACATCTGCCACATCTTCTTTATCAATTCATCTGTCAAAGGACACATAGGTTGCTTCCATGTCCTGGCTATTGTAAATAGTGCTGCAATGAACATTGTGGTACATGACTCTTTCTGAATTATGGTTTTCTCCAGGTATATGCCCAGTAGTGGGATTGCTGGGTCATATGATAGTTCTATTTTTAGTTTTTTAATGAACTTCCATACTGTTCTCCATAGTGGCTGTATCAATTTACATTCCCACCAAAGTGCAAGAGAGTTCCCTTTTCTCAACACCCTCTCCAGCATTTATTGTTTGAAGACTTTTTGATGATGGCCATTCTGACCAGTATGAGGTGATACCTCATTGTAGTTTTGATTGGCATTTCCTAATGATTAGTGACATTGAGCATCCTTTCATGTGTTTGTAAGCATTCTGTATATCTTCTTGGAAGAAATGTCTATTTAGGTCTTCTGCCCATTTTGGATCGGGTTGTTTGTTTTTTTGATATTGAGCTGCATGAGCTGCTTGTATATTTTAGAGATAAATCCTTTGTCAGCTGCTTCACTTACATTTTCTCCCATTCTGAGGGTTGTATTTTCATCTTGTTTATGGTTTCCTTTGCTCTGCAAAATCTTTTAAGTTTCATTAGGTTCCCTTTCTTTATTTTTGTTTTTATTTCCATTACTCTAGGAGGTGGGTCAAAAAGGATCTTGCTGTGATTTATGTCATAGAGTGTTTTGCCTATGTTTTCCTCTAAAAGGTTGATAGTTTCTGGCCTTACATTTAGGCCTTTAATCCATTTTGAGTTTATTTTTCTGTATGGTGTTAGGGAGTGTTCTAATTTCATTCTTTTACATGTAGCTGTCCAGTTTTCCCAGCACCACTTATTGAAGAGGCTGTCTTTTCTCCACTGTACATTCTTGTCTCCTTTATCAAAGATAAGGTGACCATATGTGTGTGGGTTTATCTCTGGGCTTTCTATCCTGTTCCATTGATCTATATTTCTGTTTTTGTGTCAGTACCATACTGTCTTGATTACTGTAGCTTTGTAGTATAGTTTGAAGTCAGGGAGCCGGATTCCTCCAGCTCCGTTTTTCTTCCTAAGACTGCTTTGGCTATTTGGGGTCTTTTGTGTTTCCATACACATTGTGAAATTTTTTGTTCTAGTTCTGTGAAAAATGCCAGTGGTAGTTTGATAGGGATTGCATTGAATTTGTAGACTGCTTTGGGTAGTAGTAGAGTCATTTTCAAAATGTTGATTCTTCCAATCCAAGAACCTGGTATATCTCTATATCTGTTTCTATCATCTTTAATTTCTTTCATCAGTGCCTTATAATTTTCTGCATACAGGTATTTTGTCTCCTTAGGTAGGTTTATACCTAGATATTTTATTCTTTCTGTTGCAATGGTAAATAGGAATGTTTCCTTAATTTCTCTTTCAGATATTTCATCATTAGTATATAGGAATGCAAGAGATTTCTGTGCATTAATTTTGTATCCTGCTACTCTACCAAATGCATTGATTAGCTCTAGTAGTTTTCTGGTAGCATCTTTAGGATTCTCTATGTATAGTATCATGTCATATGCAAACAGGGACAGTTTTACTTCTTCTTTTCCGATTTGGACTCCTTTTATTTCTTCTTCTTCCCTGATTGCTGTGGCTAAAATTTCCAAAACTAGTTTGAATAACAGTGGTGAGAGTGGGTAATCTTGTCTTGTTCCTGATCATACATGAAATGGTTTCAGTTTTTCACTACTGAGAATGATGTTGGCTGAATGATGTTGTCATATATGGCCTTAGGTTGAGGTAAGTACCCTCTATGCCTACTTTCTGGAGGGTTTTTATCATAAACAGGTGTTGAATTTTGTCAAAAGATTTTTCTGCATTTATTGAGATGATCACAGGGTTTTTATCTTTCAATTTGTTAATATGGTTTATCACATTGATTGATTTGCATATATTGAAGAATCCTTGCATTCCTGGGATAAACCCAACTTGATCATGGTGTATGATCCTTTTAAGTGCTGTTGGATTCTATTTGCTAGTATTTTGTTGAGGATTTTTGCATCCTATGTTAATCAGTGATATTGGCCTGTAGTTTTCGTTTTTTGTGACATCTTTGTCTGGTTTTGGTATCAGGGTGATGGTGGCCTTGTAGAATGAGTTTGGGAGTGTTCCTCCCTCTGTTGTATTTTGGAAGAGTTTGAGAAGGATAGCTGTTAGCTCTTCTCTAAATGTTTGATAGAATTTGCTTGTGAAGCCCTCTGGTTCTGGGATTTTGTTTCTTGGAAGACTTTTAATCACAGTTTCAATATCAGTGCTTGTAATTGGTCAGTTTATATTTTGTTTCTTCCTGGTTCAGTCTCAGAAGGTTGTGCTTATCTAAGAATTTGTCCATTTCTTCCAGGTTGCCCATTTTATTGGCATAGAGTAACTTGTAGCAATCTCTCATGATCCTTTGTATTTCTGCAGTGTCAGTTGTTACTCCACCTTTTTCATTTCTAATTCTGTTGAGTTGAGTCTTCTCCCTTTTCTTCTTGATGAGTCTAGCTAATGGGTTATCAATTTTGTTTATCTTCTCAAAGAACCAGGTTTTAGTCTTATTGATCTTTACTGTTGTTTCCTTCATTTCTTTTTCATTTATTTCTGATCTGATCTTTATGACTTCTTTCCTTCTGCTAACTTTGGGGTTTTTTTGTTCTTCTTTCTCTAATTGTTTTAGGTGTAAGATTAGATTGTTTATTTGAGATGTTTCTTGTTTCTTGAGGTAGGGTTGTATTGCTATAAACTTCCCTCTTAGAACTGCTTTGGCTGCATCCCATAGGTTTTGGGTGGTTGTGTTTTCCTTGTCATTTGTTTCTAGGTATTTTTTAATTTCCTCTTTGATTCCTTCAGTTATCTCATGGTTATTTAATAGCATATTGTTTAGCCTCAATATGTTTGTATTTTTTACAGGTTTTATCCTGATTGATACCTAGTCTTATAGCATTGTGGTCAGAAAAGATACTTGATATGATTTCAATATTCTTAAATTTACCAAGGCTTGACTTGTGACCCAAAATATGGTCTATCCTGGATAATGTTCCATGAGGACTTGAGAAGAAGTGTATTCTGCTGTTTTTGGATGGAATGTAAATTATCAATTAAGTCCATCTTGTTTAATGTTTCATTTAAAGTTTGTGTTTCTTATTTATTTTCATTTTGGATGATCTGTCCATTGGTGAAAGTGAGGTGTTAAAGTCCCCTACTATGATTGTGTTACTGTCAATTTCCCCTTTTATGGCTTAGCATTTGTCTTATGTACTGAGGCGTTCCTATGTTGGGTGCATAAATATTTACAATTGTTATATCTTCTTTTTGGATGGATCCCTTCATCATTATGTAGTGTCCTTCTTTGTCTCTTGTAATAGTCTATTTTAAAGTCTATTTTCTATGATATGAGAAGTGCTACTCCAGCTTTCTTTTGATTTCCATTTGCATGGAATATCTTTTTCCAACCCCTCACTTTCAGTCTGTATGTGTCCCTAGGTCTGAAGTGGGTCTCTTGTAGACAGCATATATATGGGTCTTGTTTTTGTATCCATTCAGCCAGTCTATGCCTTTTGGTTGGAGCATTTAATCCATTTTCATTTAAGGTAATTATCGATATGTATGTTCCTATGACCATTTTCTTAATTGTTTTGGGTTCGTTTTTGTAGCTCTTTTCCTTCTCTTGTGTTCCCTGCCTAGAGAACTTTGTTTAGCATTTGTTGTAAAGCTGGTTTGGTTGTGAATTCTCTTAGCTTTTGCTTCTCTGTAAAGGTTTTAATTTCTCCATCGAATCTGAATGAGAGCCTTGCTGGGCAGAGTAATCTTGGTTGTAGGTTTTTCCCTTTCATCACTTTAAATATGTCCTGCCACACCCTTCTGGCTTGCAGAGTTTCTGCTGAAAGATCAGCTGTTAACCTTACGGGGATTGCTTTGTATGTTATTTGTTGCTTTTCCCTTGTTGCTTTTAATATTCTTCTTTGTATTTAATTTTTGATAGTTTGATTAATATGTGTCTTGGTGTGTTTTTCCTTGGATTTATCCTGTATGGGACTCTCTGCACTTCCTGGACTTTGGTGGCTATTTCCTTTCCCATATTAGGGGAGTTTTCAACTATAATCTCTTCAAATATTTTCTCAGTGCCTTTCTTTTTCTCTTCTTCTTCTGGAACCCATATGATTTGAATGTTGGTGCATTTAATGTTTTCCCCGAGGTCTCTGAGACTGTCCTCAGTTCTTTTCATTCTTTTTTCTTTATTCTGCTCTGCAGTAGTTATTTCCACTATTTTACCTTCCAGGTCACTTATCTGTTCTTCTGCCTCAGTTATTCTGCTATTGATTCCTTCTAGAGAATTTTTAATTTCGGTAATCGAGTTGTTCATCACTGTATGTTTGGTCTTTAGTTCTTCTAGGTCCTTGTTAAACGTTTCTTTATTTTCTCCATTCTATTTCCAAAAGTTTGGATCATCTTTACTATCATTACTCTGAATTCTTTTTCAGGTAGACTGCCTATTTCCTCTTCATTTGTTCGGTCTGGTGGGTTTTTACGTTGCTCCTTCACCTGCTCTGTATTTCTCTGTCTTCTCTTTTTGCTTAACTTACTGTGTTTGGGGTCTCCTTTTCACAGGCTGTACATTCATAGTTCCTGTTGTTTTTGGTGCCTGCCCCCAGTGGGTAAGGTTTGTTCAGTAGGTTGTGTAGGCTTTTGGTGGAGGGGATTGGTGCCTGTGTTCTGATGGATGAGGCTGGATCTTGTCTTTCTGGTGGGCAGTGCTGCATCCGGTGGTGTGTTTTGGGGTGTCTGTGAACTTACTATGATTTTAGGCAGCCTCTCTGCTAATGGGTGGGGTTGCGTTCCTGTCTTGCTAGTTGTTTGGTATGGGGTGTCCAGCACTGGAGCTTGCTGGTCATTGAGTGGAGCTGGGTCTTAGCATTGAGACGGAGATCTCTGGGAGAGCTCTCACCAATTGATATTACGATGGGCCAGGAGGTCTCTGGCGGGCCAGTGTCCTGAACTCGGCTCTCCTACCTCAGAGGCTCAGGCCTGACACCTGGCCAGAGCATAAAGACCCTGTCAGACACGCAGCTCAGAAGAAATGGGAGAAAAGAAAAAAAATTAAAATAAATAAAGAAAAAAATAATGTTATTAAAATAAAAAATTTAAAATTAAAAAAAAGAAGAGAGCAACCAAACCAATAAACAAATCCACCAATGATAACAAGCACTAAAACTATACTAAAAAAAATGGACAGAAGGAACCCTAGGACAAATGGTAAAAGCAAACCTATGCAGACAAAATCACAGAAAGAAGCATACACACTCATAAAAAGAGAAAAAGGAAAAGAAATATATACATATATATAAAAAAAGAAAGAGAGCAACCAAATCAATAAACAACTCTACCAGTGATAATAAGCTCTAAATACTAAACTAAGATAAACATAAAACTAGAACCAAATGAGACGCAGAAAGCAAACCCAAGTCTACAGTTGCTCCCAAAGTCTACCACCTCATTTTTGGGATGATTTGTTGTCTATTCAGGTATTCCACAGATGCAGGGTGCATCAAGTTGGTTGTGGAGATTTAATCCACTGCTCCTGAGGCTGCTGGGAGAGATTTCCCTTTCTCTTCTTTGTTCGCACAGCTCCTGGGGTTCAGCTTTGGATTTGGCCCTGCCTCTGCATGTAGGTTGCTCTCTGGGGTCTGTTCTTCACCCAGACAGGAGGGGGTTAAAGGAGCGGTTGATCTGGGTCTCTGGCTCACTCAGGCCGGGGGGAGGGAGGGGTGTGGTAGTTATAATTGGAATTCAGGGCGAACCTGTGGTGGCAGAGGGTGGTGTGATGTTGCAAGAGCCTGAGGTGCGCCATGTGTTCTCCCAGGGAAGTTGTCCCTGGATCACGGGACCCTGGCAGTGGCAGGCTGCACAGGCTCCCGGGAGGGGAGGTGTGGATAGTGACCCATGCTTGCACACAGGCTTCTTGCTGGCGGCAGCAGCAGCATTCGTGTTTCATGCCCCTCTCTGGTGTCCGCGCTGACAGGCGCAGCTCGCACCCATCTCTGGAACTCGTTTAGGTGGTGTTCTGAATCCCCTCTCCTCACGCACCCCGAAACAATGGTCTCTCACCTTTTAGGCAGGTCCAGACTTTTTCCCGGACTCCCTCCCGACTAGCTGTGGTGCACTAGCCCCCTTCAGGCTGTGTTCACGCAGCCAACCCCAGTCCTCTCCCTGGGATCTGACCTCCGAAGCCTGAGACTCAGCTCCCAGCCCCCACCTGCCCTGGCAGGAGAGCAGACAAGCCTCTCAGGCTGGTGAGCGCTGGTCGGCACCGATCCTCTGTGTGGGAATCGCTCCACTTTGCCCTCTGCAACCCTCTTGCTGCCCTCTCCTCTGTGGCTCTGAAGCTTCCCCCCCTCCGTGGCTCTGAAACTTCCCCCCGCCCAGCACCCCCGTCTCTGCCAGTGAAGGGGCTTCCTAGTGTGTGGAAACTTTTCCTCCTTCACATCTCCCTCCCAGAGGTGCAGGTCCCATCCCTACTCTTTTGTCTGTTTTTTTCTTTTTTCTTTTGCCCTACCCAGGTATGTGAGGAGCTTCTTGCCTTTTGGGAAGTCTGAGGTCTTCTGCCAGCATTCAGTAGGTGTTCTGTAGGAGTTGTTCCACATGTAGATGTATTTTTGATGTATTTGTGGGGAGGAAGGTGATCTCCACGTCTTACTCCTCTGCCATCTTGAATGTCCTCCCTAAATGCTTCTTTAATTAACCAATTGTTAAGTAATTAATGCCTCTTCTTTTGCAAAAATTTTTTCTACTCCTTCCCATTCAATGAAGTGTTGGTCAAGTTCCCTGCCTAAAACTCTCCAATGGCCCACACTGTACTTAGAATAAAATACACACTCTTCATCCTGGCCCACAAGGCCCTTCTCAACCTGGCCCTTGCCTACCTCTCTGATCTTGTCTGTTTCTACTCTTTCCCGCTCCAGTCACACTGACCCATTTTTCCATTCACCAGATACGCCAAGTTTATTCCTGCTCCAGTGCTTTTGCAAAAGCTGCTTCCCTTCATTTAGAACTCTCTGCTCCCCAATCTTCACACACCTCTTCTAGCCTTCCTATCCTTCCCTCCAACCACTGTCATTTATCACTACCCATATTTCCTCATTTATACATGTTCTCATTTATACATATGTGAGCTCCATGAGAGAAGAGTTCTCTGCTATCCTGTTCACCACCACCATGCCTAGCTCCCCAGTCAATATCTGGCACACAGTAGGTATTCAATAAATACCTGTTGAATAAATGAATTAATTCCTCCAGGCCTCCTCAGCCTTCTTTTCAACTATACTCATTTAATACAATAAATATTTGTTGAGTAAATGGAGTAAATGAATTAAGACTGAACGTCTCCCTTTTGGCTCCAGGGTGGGATCTTGGTTTGGATGACATGTTGTAATTGCTCGAAACATGGGTGCAAGGGCATGGTGTGGAAATTAGAAAGAACCAAAGACAAAATGGATGGAGCTATTGTGCGTATGTAAAGTTGCTCAGCTCTCCAATTTGTTTTCATTTAAGTTTATGTCCCTTTAAGCCAATGCCCCAAAAATTACAGCCTCTGACTGGCTGGCACATAAACTTCTGACTTTAAAACCACTTTATTGCAAGCTTGATAGATAGCTTTTGTCACGAGGTAGAGTAATTAGTGTGCAGTATTGGCTGTCGCTAGGCTGGACTGACATTACTTTCTTTTCAGTGTTTTGTTACCTGCCTGTCGGATTTGGTAGAGCTCACAGAAAGGCCCAGGGCTGAGTTATGTACATTCTCTCTGGGCAGAAGCCTTGTCAGGAAAACACAGCACCTCCTTCTACTGAGCAGCCTCTGTTTTCCAAGACCCAGAGCACGCATGCCTGGAATACGCTGCCAAGCTCCTCTCTTCATCTCTAGTGGCCACTCTGTCACTGGCAGACAGGGCTATTCCCTATTTGAGATCTTCATGCTTCTTTGCCTCCCCACTATGTTCTATCTTACTCTCCATTAATGGTATTTCATTAATAATTCAATATAAAATTTCAAAACCAATGCTTCAGAGTGCTGAAATTGCCATCTTGTAGAAAGAGTAAAGCAAAGGAGTTCAACCTTGCAAAGCCCAATCTCATGATGCATCCAAGAAAAAGAGAGGGAGACAGAGAATCAAAGGGAATCATAGGCTATTACAGCTAAACATTAATCTAGAAAGTCAACTGCATCATTTTATGGGTGATGAAGCTGAGTTCCAGAGAGATCAAGTAACTATTACTTCACACAGCTAACCAGTGGTACAATGACTGTGTATATACTTGTTCATCTGAATGTTAAGAAGACCAAGGTTTGGAAATGTATCCAGCCAGAGGTCACTTACTGAGTCCCACACAGGACTATTTCCACTTCTCTGTCAGGTCCATATATTCAAATCATTCTTTAGAGTCTACCTAATTTCATCACGTTCAGGACAAGAAGAGCAACAGTAAAATAAACTGTATTGACAATTATGCTTTAGATGACAGGTCTGTATTTGTGTAGCTGAGATTTACATCCAGCATCTCTTTCAAGACATCTTAAAAGACTCCTGCCCAAGAAGGCTTTACCAATATGAGACTATCCCAACAGAAAGGTGCTGAGTGGGTCATCCTGCTGTAAATCAGTCAGGGAGATGTAACCTACGTTAGCATTCTGTGCATCTCAGAGGTCCCAGATGAGAGGCGGAAAGGGTGTGACATGCACGTGAGCATCTGCCTCAGAGAGCTCACCAACAGCTAGATTTCAACTTCAACTTATGAGAGACTCCACCCCTTCTCTTTCCTTCTTTACTGGACTCTGGAGAGAATAGAAGCACAGGAAAGAGAAGGATACAGCATGAAAGAGCAAACCACACCCCTTCTCCACTCTGGGTCCCTGGGCTGATATCCTTAGCAGAGGAAGGGGAAAAAGCTTGACAGTGAATTAGACGATAAAATCTGGGTTGTTCACATATGAATATGAAAGCGTTCTAATGCTTAAAAGTGACTACAAAGCAATGGGTGCTGCCTGAGATGTTGCCAAGAAATGTGAAAGAGCCAGTAATGTTTCAGGAATTGCTAATTAAGTATGGGTGGAATTTAGGGAGTAGAGGGATGGAGAGGCTAAAAAGGTGGACACAGCAAAGAGGAGGAGCTCATGAAGAATGTATTCTGCTTTGGGAAGAGTTTGGGCTTTACCCTATGGGTGCTCATTGATAGCTAAATCATCTTAAAAGAATGACATCAGATTTACATGCATTCAATAAATATTTATTAAGGACCTATTAAGTACCAGGTTCTGGGGATGCATCAGAGAGTAAAACAGAAAAACTCTCCCCTTGGAGAGTTTACATTCTAGTGGGAAAGAGGTAACAGATTCTAAATATAATAACTATGTGTTTACTATCTAGGATGTTAGAAGCTGATAAGTATTGTGGAAAAAAAATAGAGTGGTGTGAGACAGATTGGAAGTGCTGAAGCAGAGAGGATGATGGGGTCAGATTTCATCATTAAATTGGAGGGCGAGGGAGGCAACACTGAGAAGGTAACATTCCACCAAAGACTTGAAGGAGATGAGGGAGTTAAATATGAGGAAATCTGAAGGAAGAGTATTCAAGGCAGAGAAGATGGTCAGTTTGAAGGCCATAAGGCAGGACCCTGTTTGATGTACCTAAGTAATAGCATGGTGGCTAGTGTGGCTGTGAGAGGAGAAGAGCAGGAGATAGGGTCAGACAGGGCCAGATCAGGTAGGGTCTCAAAGCCCTTGAAGCACTTTCACTTTTATTCTGAGTGAGCTAGGGAGACACTGAAGGCTTTATATATGCACAGGGAAGACACAGGGGAGTAACCTGATCTGAATTATGTTTTAAAAGGATCATTCTGAGTTCTGGGCTGAGAATAGACTGGGGTTGGGGACAAGGTAGAAGAAAAGGGAGAGTCAGTAGGTGTTTGTAATTATACATATTTTTAAAATCACTAAGGAAATAATGAGGAGATAGAAATAAAAGAGAGTGAGACTGAAAAGATCAGGATCAGTTAGGAATCTACTGCAATAGTCCAGCCATAAAATGACTAAGATCTTCAATAGTTCTGACCTACATCTATAATCATTTATACTAAAACACAATCAATTTTACAGAAAGAATGCACAAATTGAAAGTACCAAAAATTGAGGAGAGGGGAAAGGAAATAAAGAGATAGCCTATGAGAGGATACATCTCAACTTAGCATGCATTTTAAAACAATTAGGAGTGTATTTAACCTGTGACTCTAACCCAGGGCTCTGTGTATAAAAGATGTTCAAAAGTCTACTTTTAGAATTTTACTTATGTATGAAGGATCAATTGCTACAGGAATTGCCCTAGTTTAAACAATTAGAAAACTAGGGAAATTACATAAAACAACTTTTTAGATATTAGGCAATTAGGTAATCTCTGTGATCTTTCAGAGAAGGGAAATAATGAGATAAGTACTATGATTGCCCAGCTTACTCCCTGGAGACAGTTTCAAAACTGCAGCTCAGAGAGTGGAAGCTCAAACAGGACACAATAGTTTCATTTAGTTAAAGAGACAAAGATCAGAGTTTAAATCACCCACAGTGACTAGAATTTGTAGGTCAGAATATTAGAGAGGAGGGCGCTAAACAGAAATGCTCCAGAGATCTTCAAAGGGGTCCCCTCAAGTCTGCAGCTAATTACTGATCTGCACATGCCTGGGGTAACACTCCATGAGACTAAGGAAAGAACTACCTGAAACCAATAGGCTGGAAATGTCCCTGAAGTCACACAGTAATGGGAATAATTCACATTTCCATCTCTCATAGTGGATAAACTTCATAATACAGAGAGCATTAGGTAGAATATTCAAAAGAGTTGTGCCTTAGGAGTGGGGGAAAAATTAAGCCTAGAGTAAAGACTGCTCCAGATCTGCCACAAGAAAACTTAAAAACAAGTTTCAAAGGAATCAAACTGATCTGCAACTGCAAAAACAACATCCAATACTCTTTAAAGGAATACAACAAAATCTGGCCTTAAGCAATAAAAAATTCAGTGCCTGGAATCCAATCAAAGACTACCAGCATATGGCAAAGAAGAAAAATACAACCTATAAACAGAAGATTCTACTGACCAATAGAAACAGAACCAGAAATGACAGACATCTGCAGAAATTTTCAGAAAAAGACATTAAAGCAGCTGTTATAAATCTTATGAATATGCTCAATGATGTAAAGGAAAACATGAGCACAATCAGCAGAGAAACAGAAGATATGAAAATATTCAAATGGGTATTCTGGATTAAAAAAATACAAAATCTGAAATGAAAAATGCATTGGACAGAATTAACAGCCAATGAGACACCTGAGGAGAAAATATTAGTGACAGTAAAAATATCAGACATATAATAATAGAAGCTATCCTACATAAAGCACACAGAGAAAAAAAATACTGAAAAACAAAAAAGAACAAACTTTCAGTTTGGGGGGAAGATACTGCCTTGAAGATTCAAGAGACTTGGAGAACCTCAAACAAGATAAATTAAAGAAATCATGCCCAGAAACTTCATAATCAAACTGCAGCCAGAAAAAAAAAATGATACATCATATAGAGAGGAACAACAATTAGAATGACCACATATTTTCCATCAGAAGCCATGAAAGCCAAAAGAGAATGGAACAACATCTTTAAGGAGCTGAAAGAATATAACAGTTAATCCAAAATTCCACCAGAAATATCCTTCAGGAATAAAGGCAAAATAAAATTGTTCTAAGATGAAGGAAAACATAGGGAATTTGTTGCCTGTTAAAAAAGAAATGCTTAAGAAATTTCTTCAGGATGAAGAAAAATAATTCTAAAGGAAAACATGGGACTTCCAGAATGAAAGAGCAACAAAAGTGGTAAGTATCTGGGCACATAGACCATTTTTATCCTTTAAGTTCTTAGAAATACATATGATTGTTGAAAGTAAAAATTATGTGAAAATTCCTAAGGAATCTACAAAAAAGCTACTAGAGCTATTAAGTGAGCTTAGCAATGTTACAGGATTCAAAGTCAGTATACAAGTATAAGTCAAATGTTTTTCTATATACTATCAATGAACAACTGAAAATTGTAATTTGGAGGGTATTATGCTAAGTAAAATAAGTCAGACAGAGAAAGACAAATATTGTATGATATCACTTACATGTGGAATCTAAAAAATACAACAAACTAGCGAATATAACAAAAAAGAAGCAGACTCACAATTATAGAGAACAAACCAGTGGTTACCAGTGGGGAGATAGAATGGGGGAGGGGCAATACTGAGGTAGGGGATTAAGAGGTACAAACTATTATGTATAAAATAAGCTACAAGGATATATTGTACAACACAGGGAATACAGCCAATATCTTATAATAACTATAAATGGAGTATAACCTTTAAAAATTGCAAATCACTATACTGTACACCTGTAACATATAATATTGTACATCAACTATACTTCAATTAAAAAAAGAAAAATGTAATTTTAAAAGAATATCATTTATAATAGCATTAAGAAATATGAAATACATTTAATAAAATATGTGCATGATCTGTACACTGAAAACTACAAAACACTGCTGAGAGAATCAATTATGACTTTGATAAACAAATATGCCATGTTCATGGACCACAAGACTCAATATCATTATGATATCAAAACTTTCCAAACTGCTCTATGGATTCAATACAATCTATATCAAAACTATCAGCAGGATTTTTAGTTGACAAGCTGATTCTAAAATTTACATGAAACATAAGACATTTTCAATTTTTTTTGTTTTTCCAAAACAATTTTGAAAAAGAAAGATAAAGTTGAAGGATGCACACAGCCTGACTGCAAAATTTACTATAAGCCTACAGTTATTTGGATGTGATATTAGTGTAAGGATTGATATATAGATCAATGGAATAAAGTAGAAAGTCCAAGAATAGTATACACATACATGGTCAATTCACTTTCCACAAATCTACCAAGGTAATTCAAAGGACAAAAGATAGTTTTCAACAAATGGTACTAGAACAATTGGATATGCATATGAAAAGATATAAACCTCAAACCTTATCTCACACCATAAACAAAAATCAACTCAAAATGGATCATAACCACAATGTTGAAAATAAAACTATAAAATATATATAAGAAAAAAAGGGGACTTCTCTGGTGGCGCAGTAGTTAAGAATCCGCCTGTCAATGCAGGGGACAGGGGTTCAAGCCCTGGTCCAGGAAGATCCCACATGCCATGGAGCAACTAAGCCCGTGTGCCACAACTACTGAGCCTGCACACTAGAGCCCACAAGCCACAACTTCTGAGCCTGCATGCCACAACTACTGAAGTCCATGGGCCTAGAGCCTGTGCTCCACAACAAGAGAAGCCACTGCAATGAGAAGTCCGCACACAGCAATGAAGAGTAGCCGCTGCTCACCACAACTAGAGAAAGCCAGCACGCAGCAACGAAGACCCAACACAAAAATAAATAAATTTATAAAATTTTTTAAAAAGAAAGTATTTGTGATCTTTGGTTAGGCAAAGATGTCTCAAATAAGGCAAAGAAAGAAAAAAACATAAAAGAAAAAAATTCGTAAGTTGGACTTCATCAAAATTAAAAACTTTTGCTCTTTGTAAAACACTGTTAAGGAAATGAAGAGGCAAGTTACAGACTAGGAGAAAAATATTTGCAAAACACTTATCTAATAAAGAACTTGTATCCAAAACATATAAAGAACTCTCAAAACTCAGTAATAACAAAAGATCCAATGAAATCAGTGGGCCAAAGATTTGAAGAGACACTTCACCAAGGAAGATATATGACTAGCAGAGAAGTACATGAAAAGTTTCTCAAATCATTATTCTATTTTGAAAATGCAAATTAAAACTACAATGAGATACTTCCACACACCCAGTACCTTAAAACTTAGTGGATTAAAACAATAACCATTTAATTCTATTTCATGTTTTTGTGGGTCATGAATTCAGGCAAAGCTCAGATGACTCATTTGCTCTGTGCAACAGTGACTGGGGTCAATCACTGGTATTCCACTGGCAACCAGGCTGTAACTGAGGGACCGAGATAGCTTCACTCACTATACAAATTGTCTCAGAGAATACAAAAAGAGAATAGAAAAGAGGTTAGCATAACCTCTGTATCAAAACAACATAAAAAAGTTTCAAAAAGGGGAGAACTACCGGCCAATGTGTCATGAAAATACCCACCAGTGAAGTAGCAATATAGGTACAGATGTTAAAAAATAATACACAATAATCAAATACAGTTTACCCTAGAAATGCAAGGTTAGTTTAACATTTGAAACTAAAATATAACTTGAAAACTATAATATACCACATAAACAAATACAGGAGAAAAATCATATGATCATCTTAATAGATACAGAAAAAGTATTTGATAAAATTCAATGCTTGTTAACAATTTAAAAATAACTCTTAGAAAACCAGGAATAGAAGGAACCATGTTTGATCTGGTTAAAGTATCCACAAAAGTCTCATAGCTAATACCATAATTAAGTAGCCACAAAAATCCCATAACTAATACCATAACTGTAACATGTAAATGCCTTCTTGAAAACACAAAGATGTTCACAGTCACCACTTATATTCGACCTTGTACTGGAAGTCCTAGCCAGTACAGTAATATAAGAAAATGAATAAATGCTATAAAGTTTGGAAATCAAGATAAGGAACACTATAGTTAGCATATGACATAATTTATGTGTAGAAACTCCAAAAGAATCTCAGAGAAACTATTACAATTAATAAATACATTTAGTAAGACCACGGGACAAAAAGTAAATATATAAAAATCAATTTTATTTCTATACACAGCAACAAACAATTGGAAAAATAATCTTTAAGAAAATACTCCTTACAATAGTATCAAAACTCACCAAATAGCTAAGACTAAATATAATGAAAGACATGCAAGGACTCTACACAGAAAACTATAAAGCATAATTAAGATATATTAAGTAAACCTAAATCAACAAAGCAAGGATAGGCAAACTACAAACTGCAGCCTGCTTCTGTAGTGCCCATAAACTAAGAGGGTTCTTCCATTTTAAAAGGTTGTAAAGGGCTTCCCTGGTGGCACAGTGGTTGAGAGTCCGCCTGCCGGTGCAGGGGACGCGGGTTTGTGCCCCAGTCCGGGAAGATCCCACATGCCGCGGAGCGGCTGGGCCCGTGAGCCATGGCCACTGAGCCTGCGCGTCCGGAGCCTGTGCTCCGCAACGGGAGAGGCCACAACAGTGAGAGGCCCGCGTACCGCAAAAAAAAAAAAAAAAAAAAAAAAAAAATATTGCAAAACTGGTACTTCCTTGGTGGTCCAGTGATTAAGACTCTGTGCTTCCACCAAAGGTGGCACAGGTTCCATCCCTGCTTGGGGAACTAAGATCCCACATGCCACAAAGCATGGCCAAAAAAAAAGTTTAAAACTAAAAGGAAGGAGAATAAGAATAAGCGACAGGGCTCCCCTGGTGGCACAGTGGTTGAGAGTCCGCCTACCAGTGCAGGGGACACGGATTCCTGCCCAGGTCTGGGAAGATCCCACATGCCGCGGAGCGGCCTGGCCGCGAGCCATGGCCGCTGAGCCTGCGCGTCCAGAGCCTGTGCTCCGCAACGGGAGAGGCCACAAGAGTGAGAGGCCCGCGTATCGGAAAAAAAAAAAAAAAAAAAAAAAAGAATAAGCGACAGAGACTGTATGTGGTCCAGAAAGCCTAAAATATATATTATCTGACACTTCACAGAAAAAGGTCGCTAACCCCTGAATTAGAGAAATATACCATTTTCAATGATTAGAAGACTCAGTATTATAAAGACGTCAATTCTCTTCAAATTAATCTGTATATTCAATAACTCCAAATTAAACTCCTAATAGGTATTTTCCTTGGAAATTCACAAGCTGATTCAAAATTTTTAATTAACATGTAAAAAGCCAAGTATAGCCACAACTCTTTAAAACGAAGAGCAAACTTGGAGGTTTTATGCTATTAGATGCCAAGATTTCTTATAAAGCTATAGTAATAAAAACAAAATAGTACTGGCACAAAGTTAAATAGAACAGACTAGAAAGCCCAAGAATTGGCCCACACATATGCAATATACTTATTTTCAATAAAAGTGAGAAAACATGATCTTTTCAATAAATGGTGCCAGGTCAATTAGATATACACATGGGAAAAAAAACAACCTTGACTTCTATTTCACATAGATATATAAATCAATTCCAAATGGATTATAGGTATAAATGTAAAAGGTAAAAAATAACTCTTCTAGAAGACAACATATGATAATGTCTTCATGACCCTGGGGCAAGCAAAGATTCCTTCAATATAAAAAGCTCTCACCATAGAGGGAAAGATAGGTAAACTGACTTGATTAAAATTAAGAAATTCTATTCAATCAAAAGCCACCATTAAGAGGTAGAAAACAAACCACAGTCTGAGAGATTTTTGAACTACAAATATTTGACAAGAACTCATATCCAGACTATGTAAAATACTGTTTTAAATTAATAATTTAAAAGGATAGCTAAATCCAATAAAATGAGGGGCAAAAGACACTACACAAAAGATGATATCCAAACGGCAAATTAACACATTAAAAGGTGTTCAACATCATTAGTCATTAGAAAAATGCAAATTAAAAACACAGTGAGGGACTTCCCTGGTGGTCCAGTGGTAAAGAATCCACCTTCCAATGCAGGGGACGCAGGTTCGATCCCTGGTCAGGGAACGAAGATTCCACATGCCGCAGGGCAACTAAGCCTGTGCACCACAACTACAGAGCCCACACTCCACAACCAGAGAGAAGCCCGCATGCTGCAATGAAAACCCACGCCAGAAGGAAAGATCCCGCATGATGCAACTAAGACCCAACACAGCCAAGTAAACAAATAAATAAATAAAATATATTTTAAAAAACACAATGAGATCTCACTATATATTTACCAAAAACGCTAATTTTTAAAAAAATTCAAGTATTGGCAAAGATGTGGAGTAACTGAAATTCTTACACACTGCTGGTATGAGTGTAAACTGGTACAACCACTTTGGAAAACTGAGAGTATCTGCTAATAATAAATAATCACATATTCTCTGACCTAACAATTCTACTCTTAAGCTTGTACCTAACACAGACACATATATATGTGCATCCAAAGACATGCTCAAAAATATTCACAAAGTATCATTCATAATTTTTTAAAAACTGTAATTCAAGTGTCTATCAGCAATAGCACGGGAAAATAGTAGCAGCATATTCATAGGATGGAACACCGTGCAGCAAAGAGAATAAACAAACCATAACCATGTACCACAACACGGATGAAATTCACAGTCATAAAGCTGGGCCAAAAAGCCAGACGCAAAGTTGAAAACAAGCGAAGTTCATTCATGCTGATGATAGAAGTCATAATAGAGGTCATTCTGGGGGAAAATGACTGGGAAAAGGCATGATGGAGGCTTCTGGGCTGCTGGTGATGCTCAATTTCTTGATCTGAGTGGTAGTTACATGGCTATGTTCATTCTGTTAAAATTTGTTCACTTACAATTTATGGACTTTTCTGTATGTTTGTTAAATCTCAATAAAAACTTTACAAAAGAAGAAAAGTATGCTGTGTATTTGAAACATTTACCAAAAGCGAAAACCCTAGACTAGTACTGATTGTATTTGGCCATGCGTATGCTCTGGGCAAAATAACCCTGGGCATGTGTCCTGGGTTAAATAGTGTCCCACAAAAGTCATGCCCATCTGGAACCTTAGAATGGGACCTTGTTTGGAAATAGGGTCTTTGTAAATGTAATCAAGTTAACATGAGGTCATATTGGATTAGGGTGGGTCCTAACCCAATGACTGGTGTCCTTAATTGGGATAGAGATATAGAGAAAAGAACACCACGTGAAAACAGACACTCCCAGGGAGAATGTCATGTGATAACAACAGAGGTTGGAGCAACGCATGTACAACACAAGGAACCCAAGGATTGCTGAAAACCCACCAGAAGCTAGAAGCATCAAGGAAAGATTCTTCCCTAGAGCCTTGTCAAAGGGCACAGCCCTGATAACACCTTGATTTCAGACTTCTAACCTCCAGCACTATAAAGGAATAAATTTCAGCTGTTCTAAGCTGCCCAGTTGATAACAACTTGTTACAGCAGCCCTAGGAAACTAATATAGCAGGTACAGAAGTCAGGAGTGCAAGAAAACTCATTTTAGAAACAAGCATCCAGCAGGTTGAAAAGAGGGGAGCACAGATAGCCAGCTAGCTTGTATGGAACCAGGATAAAAGCTTGACCCCTCAATCTCAACCACCTGGACAGTGTTTGGTGCCCTAAACAGAATCCATTGATTTTATAATACTGCCAAGTCCTATTTCAAGGCCTAGATATGAACAAATAAGCTCTTTAGGGGACAGCACACACGGAAAACAGAAAACAGATTTCTTAGAAAAGAGAAATAAACCAAGTTGGGACATTTTTTTAAAACAAAGAGCTTTGGTCTGGTACACCTGTAAATTAAAGATGAAATGTTTTGCTTATAAAATACCATTCTGCCATGAAGAGACAAATGTTTTTACATATTAAAAGTAACAGCTGTGTTATTCAACTCAACAGAAAAAATACATGCAAAAACACCATCTCAGGTAACCCTAAGAAAGAAGGCTATAAATGGTAAACTTGTCACAGAAAGAGTGTAATGATCTGGATAATTCAAAGTATTCTTCCGTGGTGGGGAAGGGAGGAAAATAACTGTATCACACAAGCACTCCCCCCAAAACGTCCAATCCTGACACTGGTAATAAATGCTAAAAGGATGGTTCTAATTCTACCTCTTCAGCATCTGACATTTACTGTACCTACTGAAAGGGGATAAGGGGAAGGTTGCAGGGAGTGAAAGGGGTGAGGACCAGTATTTTCTTATACTGATTGCTCACCTTCACACCAGTTGTGCTCTTCTACAATTAACAACCACCTTAATGTTCTAAAATAGCAATGGCAATCAAAGCTCACATTCCCCAAGGTTTGAACTGCAACCACCAGATCATGCAACTTTTGTCATAAAGTCAAAGTTTATTATACAAAGGATTACTTAAAATGAGATGATGACAAGTTTGATAATTCACTATACTCTGTTAACAGGTTTTGTTTCTTTTTTTTTTTTCCAAAACAATTACTGAATCCAGGAAGGGTGAAACTAAAGGGCAGAGCACAGTCTTCCAGGTTTAAACACCTGCATTTGGAAATTGTGATAACCTTCCTGAGGCCTGAGTTATGTCTTCATTTGTTTTGAAAAACGTTTATTTCCAGCACATCCTCAGAGTACATAAAAGTACGAAGAGAATGCTAACCCAACTATGCAAATCAATGTTTAAGGGCTGTCAGATATTTTGAAAGTATTTATGTGATTTGCATATGCCAATAATAAAACATTCTGATTATTAATTCAAAGAGGTAATATAAGAGTCTCAACCATGCAACACTGCTGACTTGCTTATTATTATACACAGTTTAAAATGATATATCTTTTTTAAAAAAACTATATCCAGGAATTTTCACTCAAACTGTTCTTCGTGTCCATCATTTATCTATAACATCTTACCTTAAAACCTGTGTAACCTACTTAAAATGAATTCAGTGTGGAAACTTAAACACATGATGCAGATAATTTTAAGGCATAATTGTTCATTTTACCAATGGGATCTTCATTTTAGAGAGAGGTTCACTTAGGAGAAAAAAGTCATAAAAGGTTTCCATAATATGCTTAAAATAAAACTCAATTTACACACCACTCCCCAGAAATACAGCTGAGTAAAATGAGACATAAATCCAACTTCCCACTCTTCGAAAAGACACTTACATGGTTAGTCCTTCACTTCACTCAGGACTTTCAAATGCCCCCAACTGGTGAGAACTACCCTGACCACCCTGTACAAAACAGTATCCCATGCACATAATTCTCTATCTCCTCTTATTCTGCTTTATTATTTTTGGAGTATTTATCACCATCTGACATATTACATTTGCTATTTGTTTTTGTTCTTGGTACTTAATTTCTTTCTTCTCCCATTAGAATGTAACCACCTTGAGGGCAGAGTCTTGCTGAGCTCCAGCTCCAAGAACAGTCCCTGGCAAAGAGTAGGCAATGAATGAATGAATGAGTACCATAAAGGAAATGAAATGAAGTCTTACAATCTGTGATGAAAAGAAGTTGAACATTTTCTTAGATGTACTAGATTAGGAAGAAATTATTATTCCACCTGGGTTATTAGTAACTCTAGTGATGTGTTTTCCTAGAAAATAGTTTCCCCATTTTATGTCAATAGGGATAATTAACTTAGTACAGAATTTTTATAAACAATAAGATTGTTAAAAACTGAAACTACTTAATGGGAGCAATAGTTAAGAATCTGGGGCATGGAATAAATCTCTCCGAAGACAGAACAGCTCTTTGATTTAGATGCAGCACACTCTGACTAAAGTATGAGGTTCTGCAGTGTTTCCCGTGTGGGAGTTTTGACCTCTAACTGACAAACATGAGGTGATGAAGAGCTTGTACTTATTATTACGCACTTTATGTGGGTAATGGATGGCTTCTTTATTTTCTCGAAGGTAGTACTTTGTTTATGAGTCACCTCTGAAATCTGTTGTCTTTCATGGGTGGCCTTTCATTGTGCTCTATTGTAGTAACACCTATTCTTCACCCCTGTCATGCCTGGAGTAAGGAAGCATTTTAGAAAATGAATCTGTAGTATACTTTGCACCACAAACGATATGCACCCCATAATCTTTCAATATATTGATACCTAGTGTGTTAGGTGGTTTGCGTTATGCTTGAGAGCTGTTCCTGACCTCAGACACTCCTTGTATCAGTAATTCTTTCCTGCACACACTAGCTGCTGGGCAGACAGAACAAACAGGCCCAGAGTGGCTCTCTTCCTCCAGAGAGAAGGATTCTGGCCAAAGAAAATGAACTCTCTGAGTCTTAAAAGACTAACCACAGGACTGAGGTCTTATTTCTGACTCCACAGGGAAACCCTGAAAGACCACACAGAATCCAGAGAAAAATGTGTCACTTCTAAATGTGCCAAACCACAGTGTGCCCTGTTGGATTCTGAATGGAGTCCAGGCTGTCACCTGTTGGATCACTCAGCTCAGGCTAAGTTATGCTACCAGCAGCAAAAAAATCCCCAAATTTCGATGACTTACAGCAATATGGTCTATTTCTCCCTCAAGTAACATGTTTAAGAGTCAGCTTCAGCTCTGGCATCTTCATCCCCAGCCAGGCAGTAGGCACAGCCCCTCTCTGGGCTACACAATGTCAGTCTCGTGGCAGAGGTAAAAGAGTAAAGATGGAACAATGCAGTGGCTCTTAAAACTCCTCAGGAGTGGCATTGGTCGCCTCCACTCACCCTTCATTGGCCAAATCAAGTCGTATGACCGATTCCAACATTAGTGGAGTAGGACTCTAAACCTCCTGCAGGAAAGGGCCAACAGGGAGGTGCAGTGAAAAGTTTTGAACAATAATATAATCTACCATCCCTACGATCTAAAATCCTAAATGGTTTAGGATGTGGTTGCTTGACCAACATGGGAGTATCATACTTCATTTTGAGAATCTGATAAAAAGTACAGAATCATGCCCAGAAAAATACACACACATACAAACCTATCCTGAGAAATACACACACATACAAATACCTAAAAAAAGTTTGAATATAATTTCAAGGGTCAGAGACCCCTAATTCCATACATGAACTCCAAATCTAGAATAGCAACTCTTGTTTTAGAAAATTTCTCCATAGATCATTAAACAAACTGCCATTTGTCAACTTGAGGTCAGCTTCCTCATTCCATCTGAAATTAGAGGAGAAGGACCTCACCAGGAAGGACATCTAGGTTCTCTGCAAACTTCCAGGATGACCCTGAGGGGCTGAGGTCTAGGTCACTGCCCTCCACATCACCTGACAAAGTTCACTGGAAGGGGGCGACATTGCCTTTAAATTGTTATTTTCTTCTTCCCATTTAAATTGTCCACTATTTTATCATAGTGCTTTTTTTTCTGTTTTATAAATTATCTAACTATACACACATACATATATTGAATATTTATATAGGTAATACTGAAACTTAGTAATATGAGTAATAATATTACTAAGTATTACTACTTAGTAATATTACATAAATCATATTGCCTTATTCTAAGACAACCAAACAATGTCAGTTAATACATAATACACACACACACACACACACACACACACACACACACCTGTATCTGTGGCTCTCTTACTTCTATAGGGCTAAGAATCGCACATAAAAATCAGCTTTGAGGGCTTCCCTGGTGGCGCAGTGGCTGAGAGTCCGCCTGCCGATGCAGGGGACGCGGGTTCGTGCCGCGGTCCGGGAGGATCCCACATGCCGTGGAGCGGCTGGCCCCGTGAGCCATGGCCGCTGAGCCTGTGCGTCCGGAGCCTGTGCTCCGCAACGAGAGAGGTCACAACAGTGAGAGGCCCGCGTACCGCAAAAAAAAAAAAAAAAAATCAGCTTTGAAAGGGCAGACAGCAGAAGCAAGAACAACTACAATCCTGCAGCCTGTGGAAGAAAAATCACATTCACAGAAAAACAGACAAGATGAAAAGGCAGAGGCCTATATACCAGATGAAGGAACAAGATAAAACACCCAGAAAAACAACTAAATGAAATGGAGAGAGGCAACCTTCCAGAAAAAGAATTCAGAATAATGAGAGTGAAGATGATCCAGGACCTCCGAAAAAGAATGGAGGCAAAGATCGAGAAGATGCAAGAAATGTTTAACAAAGACCTAGAAGAATTAAAGAACAAACAGACAGAGATGAACAATACAAGAACTGAAATGAAAACTACACTACAAGGAATCAATAGCAGAATAACTGAGGCAGAAGAACGGATAAGTCACCTAGAATACAGAATGGTGGAATTCATTGCTGCAGAACAGACTAAAGAAAAAAAAAATGAAAGGAAATGAAGACAGCCTAAGAGACCTCTGGGACAACATTAAATGCAACAACATTCACATTATAGGAGTCCCAGAAGGAGAAGAGAGAGACAAAGGACCAGAGAAAATATTTGAAGATATTATGGTCAAAAACTGCCCTGGGTTTCCCTGGTGGCGCAGAGGTTGAGAGTCCGCCTGCCGATGCAGGGGACGTGGGTTCGTGCCCCGGTCTGGGAAGATCCCACATGCCGCTCCTCCGCAATGGGAGAGGCCACAACAGTGAGAGGCCCGCGTACCGCAAAAAAAAAAAAAAAAAACTGCCCTAACACGGGAAAGGAAATACCCACCCAAGTCCAGGAAGCACAGCGAGTCCCATACAGGATAAACCCAAGAAGAAACAAAACTGGACACATAGTAATCAAACTGGCAAAAATTAAAGACAAAGAAAAATTATTGAAAGCAGCAAGGGAAAAACGACAAATAACATACAAGTGAACTCCCATAAGGTTAACAGCTGATTTCTCAGCAGAAACTCTACAAGCCAGAAGGGAGTGGCATGACATACTTAAAGTGATGAAAGGGAAGAACCTACAATCAAGATTACTCTAACCAGCAAGGATCCCATTCAGATTTGATGGAGAAATTAAAAGCTTTACAGACAAGCAAAAGCTAAGACAATTCAGCACCACCAAACCAGTTTTACAATGAATGCTAAAGGAACTTCTCTAAGTGGGAAACAAAGGAAAGAAAAGGACCTACATAAACAAACCCAAAACAATTATGAAAATGATCATAGGAACATACATATTGATAATTACCATAAACGTGAATGGATTAAATGCTCCAACCAAAACACAGGCTTGCTGCATGGATACAAGAACAAAACACATATACATGCTGTCTACAAGAGACCCACTTCAGACCTAGGGACACATACAGATTGAAAGTGAGGGGATGGAAAAAGATACTCCATGCAAATGGAAAACAAAAGAAAGCTGGAGTAGCTATACTCATATCAGATAAAATAGACTTTAAAATAAAGACTGTTACAAGAGACAAGGAAGGACACTACATAATGATAAAGGGATCAATCCAAGAAGAAGATATAACAATTATAAATATATATGCACCCAACAGAGGAGCACCTCAATACATAAGGCAACTGCAAACAGCTCTAAAAGAGGAAATCGACAGTAACACAATAATAGTGGGGGACTTTAACACCTCACTTACACCAATGGAGATCATCCAAAATGAAAATAAATACGGAAACAGAAGCTTTAAATGACACAATAGACCAGATAGATTTAATTGATATTTATAGGACATTCCATCCAAAAACAGCAGATTACACTTTCTTCTCAAGTGCACACGGAACATTCCCAGGATAGATCACATTTTGGGGAACAAGTCAAGCCTCAGTAAATTCGAGAAACTGAAATCATATCAAGCATCATTTCTGACCACAACACTATGAGATTAGAAATGAATTACAGGGAAAAAAACGTAAAAAACACAAACACATGGAGGCTAAACAATACATTACTAAATAACCAAGACATCACTGAAGAAATCAAAGAGGAAATCAAAAAATACCTAGAGACAAATGACAAAGAAAACACTATGATCCAAAACCTATGGGATGCAGCAAAACCAGTCCTAAGAGGGAAGTTTATAGCTATACAAGCCTACCTCAAGAAACAAGAAAACTCTCAAGTAAACAATCTAACCTTACACCTAAAGGAACTAGAGAAAGAAGAACAAACAAAACCCAAAATTAGCAGAAGGAAAGAAATCATAAAGATCAGAGCAGAAATAAATGAAATAGAAACAAAGAAAACAAAAGCAAAGATCAATAAAACTAAAAGGTGCTTCTTTGAGAATATAAACCAAATTAAGAAACCATTAGCCAGACTCATCAGGAAAAAGAGGGAGAGGACTCTAATCAATAAAATTAGAAATGAAAAAGGAGAAGTTACAACAGACACCACAGAAATACAAAGCATCCTAAGAGACTACTACAAGGAACTCTATGCCAATAAAATGGACAACCTGGAAGAAATGGACAAATTCTTAGAAAGGTATAACCTTCCAAGACTGAACCAGGAAGAAACAGAAACTATGAACAGACCAATCACAAGTAATGAAATTGAAACTGTGAATAAAAATCTTCTGACAAACAAAAGCCCAGGACCAGATGGCTTCACAGGTGAATTCTATCAAACATTTAGGGAAGAGCTAACACCCATCCTTCTCAAACTCTTCCAAAAAACTGCAGAGGAAGGAACACTCCCAGACTCATTCTATGAGGCCACCATCACCCTGATACCAAAACCAGACAAAGATACTACAAAAAAAGAAAATTACAGACCAATATTGCTGATGAATATAGATGCAAAAATCCTCAACAAAATACTAGCAAACAGAATCCAACAACACATTAAAAGGATCATACACCACGATCAAGTGGGATTTATCCCAGGGATGCAAGGATTCTTCAATATACGCAAATCAATCAATGTGATACACCACATTAACAAATTAAAGAATAAAAACCATATGTTCATCTCAATAGATGCAGAATAAGCTTTTGAAAAAATTCAACATCCATTTATGATAAAAACTCTCCAGAAAGTGGGCATAGAGAGAACCTACTTCAACATAATAAAGGCCATATACGACAAAGCCACAGCAAACATCATTCTCAATGGTGAAAAACTGAAAGCATTTCCTCTAAGATCAGGAACGAGACAAGGATGGCCGCTCTCAGCACTATTATTCAACATAGTTTTGGAAGTCCTAGCCATGGCAATCAGAGAAGAAAAAGAAATAAAAGGAATACAAATTGGAAAAGAAGTAAAACTGTCACTGTTTGCAGATGGCATGATACTATACATAGAGAATCCTAAAAATGCTACCAGAAAACTACTAGAGCTAATCAATGAATTTGGTAAAGTAGCAGGATACAAAATTAATGCACAGAAATCTCTTGCATTCCTATACACTAATGATGAAAAATATGAAAGAGAAATTATGGAAACACTCCCACTTACCACTGCAACAAAAAGAATAAAATACCTAGGAATAAACCTACCTAGGGAGACAAAACACCTGTATGCAGAAAACTATAAGACACTGATGAAAGAAATTAAAGATGATACAAACAGATGGAGAGATATACAATGTTCTTGGATTGGAAGAATCAATATTGTGAAAATGACTATACTACGCAAAGCAATCTACAGATTCAATGCAATCCCTATCAAATTACCAATGGCATTTTTTACAGAACTAGAACAAATCATCTTAAAATATGTATGGAGACACAAAAGACCCCAAATAGCCAAAGCAGAGTTGAGGGAAAAAAACGGAGCTGGAGGAATCAGGCTCCCTGACTTCAGACTATATTACAAAGCTACAGTAATCAAGACAATATGGTACTGGCACAAAAACAGAAACATAGATCAATGGAACAAGATAGAAAGCCCAGAGATAGACCCACGCACCTATGGTCAACTAATCTATGACAAAGGAGGCAAAGATATGCAATGGAGAAAAGACAGTCTCTTCAATACGTGGGAAAACTGGACAGCTACATGTAAAAGAATGAAATTAGGACACTGCCTAACACCATACACAAAAATAAACTCAAAATGGATTTGAGACCTAAATGTAAGATCAGACACTATAAAACTCTTAGAGGAAAACATAGGAAGAACACTCTTTGACATAAATCACAGCAAGATCTTTTTTGATCCACATTCTAGAGTAATGGAAATAAAAACAAAAATAAACAAATGGGACCTAATGAAACTTCAAAGCTTTTGCACAGCAAAGGAAACCATAAACAAGATGAAAAGACAACCCTCAGAATGGGAGAAAATATTTGCAAACAAATCAATGGACAAAGGATTAATCTCCAAAACATACAAGCAACTCATGCAGCTCAATATTAAAGAAACAAACAACCCAATCCAAAAATGGGCAGAAGACCTAAATAGACATTTCTCCAAAGAAGACATACAGATGGCCAAGAAGCACATGAAAAGCTGCTCAACATCACTAATTATTAGAGAAATGCAAATCAAAACTACAATGAGGTATCACCTCACAGCAGTTAGAATGGATATCATCAGAAAATCTACAAACAATAAATGCTGGAGAGGGTGTGGAGAAAAGGGAACGCTCTTGCATTGTTGGTGGGAATGTAACTTGATCCAGCCGCTATGGAGAACAGTATGGAGGTTCCTTGTAAACCTAAAAATAGAATTACCATATGATCCAGCAATCCCACTACTGGGCATATACCCAGAGAAAACCATAATTCAAAAAGACACTTGCACCCCAATGTTCATTGCAGCACTATTTACAATAGCCAGGACATGGAACCACCCTAAATGCCCATCAACAGATGAATGGATAAAGAAGATGTGGTACATATATACAATGGAATATTACTCAGCCATAAAAAGGAAGGAAATTGAGTCGTTTGTTGAGACATGGATGGATCTAGAGACTGTCATACAGAGTGAAGTAACTCAGAAAGAGGAAAACAAATATCGTATATTTACGCATGTATGTGGAACCTAGAAAAATCTTACAAATGAGCTGGTTTGCAGGGCAGAAGTTGAGACACAGATGTAGAGAACAGACGTATGGACACCAAGGGGGGAAAACCATGGTGGGGTAGGGATGGTGGTGTGCTGAATTGGGTGATTGGGATTGACATGTATACACTGATATGTATAAAACTGATGACTAATAAGAACCTGCAGTATAAAAAAACAAACAAACAAAAAAGAACAACTAATACTAAACTTTCTTTGGGTTATTGGTATGGAAATATCTTAATATAAATGTTTCAGACATTACATGAAATTTCTAAAAATCTTATATGTCATAATGTTTTAAGTCATAATTCTAGGTATTACTTTAAAATGTATATCTCAGAAATAACTAAATTTCCTTGTCAATTGCATTATTATGAACTTTCATCAAAGCTTTAACCGTGGTCATTTTTAAGTCCTTTGTCATTTACAGACAGTTCTGGGTATACTCTGATGCTTTTGCAAAAATGTTCCTATAAAAGGGTTTCAGCTTCAAGGAATTCATGGAAAAGACTCTGACAAGTACAGGTTTCTGGTAACTGACTATACTGCTGAGCTGAATGAATAAGCATTTTCAGAACTCTAATGGAAACCTGATGAATTCATAAAAGTGCTAAGAAAAGATCAAGATGAAAAAAAAATTAATTACATGGGACTGAATGGACTGATAAGGATGATTATAATTTTTGTGACTTTCTGTTTGAATAAAAAAAAAATCCCACAAGGACTCAGAGGCAAAAAATATACAAATCAATTTTCACTGCAAAGTAAAGGAGCTGTTACAGTGGAGGATTACTGGATTGAATGTCAATATTATGACATAGTATGAGTGTGTTTCGTGTTTGGTAATTGCAATCACTGTTGCTTTTGTTGTGGTCATCCATTTACAATGCTTGGTGTCAGTCTATTTATCTCTCGTGAAAGTAAAATACAGTGTGTGTGTGTGTGGAAAAATAAAAGTCAGCTTTTTTCTAAACTCTAGCAAAATCCTCAAATGTAGCCACAATGAAGACTGGATAAGTGAGCTCAGAGTTAGGGAGCAAGGCCATCTTCGCCCTACCCAGAAAGCAACTCTACTAATTGGCCTGCCAATTAGTAAAGTTATGATATGAGGGCACCTGGCCTGCCACAGATGTGATGACATTTTTACCAAATGCCAAATGAGGTGGAATCAGCCACCTACTAATGTAACAAGCACCTGAAGGAATTGTCAGCTGGCTTCGTGTGAGAGTCATTTTTGTTCACACTGTGGTCTGAGTTTCCTTGTTTTTTAAACGTTTTAGAGTAGATTTATTTATTTTTAGTTGTGATTTGGAGCCAGAAATCCACACAAACTCAAGGTATTTTAAGGAAATGCGAAACCAAGGAAAGTGCCAATCAGAGGACATGGCACAGGTTTTCCTGACTGAAGCTGGACACCTTTTGGTTTCTGACCTCCACATCTCTTTGCAAGGTTGGGTAACACATGGAGCAAACATCATTTTCATTTGAGAAAAGAAAACATCCTGAACATTTTATGACTTCAAATTTCAACCCGGAGCTGCCACAACTAAAGTGCTGCTCCTGCATGTAGAAGGAGAGGCCCAGCAAGTCACAGGCTCACATCCAGACTGGGCTCTGCTCAGCCCTGCTGCACAGGCCGTACAGCTCTGTGGGTAAGGGAGCCACTGCCCAGGCCTAGAGGGCTAGAGGGGGCAATGTGTTCTTATCTAAATAGACTCTCAACTTCAGAGTTCTTTTCTTCTTTTTAATTGAGGTAAAGTAGTACATAAGTTTCCGGTGTGGAAAAAAGCCACTCTGTGCTATAAAATTTCATTGAGGATTAAAGCAAAATAACTGTACCCTGGAATTTATCCACAATCCTTAAGTGCTTTCTGTTGGATTCTAAAACTCTATTTGAATTTTACATATAACTGCATCCATTGCTTTCAGCAAACCCAACACTTAAACATCCTGATTAGGGGGTGAGAATTTGCTTTACAAAAACCTTCACTAAGGATTTCTTTAAACAGCAACCCTCTCTGGAGGCATTTAAAAATAAATTATGAAAATATACATTTTGGTACACAGCTAACATATTAGGAACGTACACACGCACCAGTTATTTACACATAACATTGTTCCTTAAGATTTTGCTAAAACATAGGTATAAAACAACCACAAAACCCTGCAAGTATAAAGAAGTCACACTCTATTATCTGCAAAATAAATAGGTGTTTAAGATGATAACAGAAGGTGTAATATTTGTGCAAAATATACAAAAGTATAAATGCTATTGTTTGGGGAGAAATATGAATTAACTGCTATTAATTTCATTTTAATGAATTTAAGTATCAGAATGACACACCATATTGCAATTTTTATTTTCTAATAATAAGTATTGTGAAATAACTAAGAGCAAAAACACATGCAACATTTTTCCTGTGTGGTTCCACTCTAAATCCCATTTCATCCATCCCCTCTCCCCTATGTTTCCCAATGCCCTAGAAATACCCCATACCAGTTACAAACGCCATGCCAGCCACAAACACAGCTCCATACCAACTAGCTCTACCCTGCTGCCCTTTGTCATGGTTCCAGAATGGATGGCTATGGAATAGGCACGATAAGGTACCTTTCAAGCTTTTATAGACCAATGAGAAGATGGGTCTCCAGATAATGGACCATTTTAATACCCTAATGCCTCAGATTCAGACATTCCCATTACAGAGATGTCATGATTAGAAAATCCAAACAAAGGAAAATCATTTACATGATTTATAACTATTCCCTAATATTTTAAAATATCAATAATCCTCCCTAATGTTTTATTACTTGTGGCAAGACTTGCTCCATGCTGATATCAGCTGAAAATTGGGATAAAATACAGAGAGTGGGAGGGGTGAGAAGACTTATCAGGGAGAGAGTGGAGTCCAGAAATCTTGATTAGCAATCACCTCCACCATGTAATGAGTTTCTGGACCAGCAGGGGTGAAATTGCATGCCAAAAATCACAATAAATTATTCTCCACTTGAACACAGACTAGCCATATCATCACCTAGTTCCCGGTTTAGAAAATTGAACTTATCAAATGCATTGCTGAACAAAAGCTGGCCCTCATTTCCTAATGCAGTTGACTGTGCTGGATGATTGATTGTGGATGAAGGTTCAGTAATATGGAACAATGATCAAAGACTGTATATCAGCCACTGGGCATGCAGTGCTGTTATTACAGTGTCAACCAATAAACATAGTCTTTTAAGAAACTCTACCGGTAACACACTAATTCAAGAGCTGCGCCGCTCTGTAGAATAACTGCTCCACAGAGAAATTCACATAAAGGTACCTCAATTGCTATATCCCTTTCTTCAAGTAATATCACCTGGTAGTGGAGTAAGCTATCTGTGCCTTCTGGGTGTTCAAAAAAACTGGTTAACTTTTTCATCAAAATGGTTTAGAACAGCTTTGAAAGCAAATCTTAAAGAAGCCACTTCAATGTGTCAATCTACATTTGCCAATATTCCTCTCTTACCCTCTTTCTTTAAGTAGCATCACCATAAGAGGATACAAGTATGTTTAACAGTCTCCAACAAACACCAGTTTCAAAGAAAATCAGACCAATGGAAAAATGGAATGGCAAAGGAATGTAGAATTCTCTAAGGCTCTCTGCTTCAGATTCTTGATAAGTATGAGCAAGCATGTGAATTTGTATTTATATATGGTTTAATTAAAAAAATTCTTCCTTAGATAGTTCCTAACTCAACAATGTCATGCTTATCTGTGTATAAATAGCTGTTGAATTTCAACCATTCATTCGTTCACTCATTCAAGATTAAGTTAATAAGCATTAACTGAGTTAAAACATGTGTTAAGTTCTGCGTTCAGCAGAGGAGATACAAAATGAAAATATTTATCCCTGCCCGTAAGCCCAGTATAGGGGCTTAAACACTAATTATTTAGAATAAAAATTATTTAGAATAAAAAAAAGGAGTAGGACAACTACATAGGCACATAGGACAACTACATAGGCACTGAGTATTTTGAATCTACTATGAAGGCTACCTAAACAGAAAGCAAGACTTTCCCCACGGGGTGACACCTGAGCCACCCCAGGAGAGATCAAACATCACTTCATGCAATGATAGAAGGGGATGGTCTGAGAGGACAGCCTGAACAAAGAAACAGAGGCTAAAAGAATAGAGGCCAGAGGTCTACAGCGTTGGGGCATGTGAAAGAAGTTCCAGGGAAGGAGTAGCAAGAGACGGATGGAGAGGTAGGCGTGCGAGATCAGAGGGTCCTTTGATACCACCCGAAGACTGGCCTTATCCCACAAGCAACAAGGAGCCATCAAAGGGGAGTGACCAGTAATAGACATAATGTGGGGGGTTAATCCGTGTATAATTTACAGTCGGCCCTCTATACCCTCAGTTTCTCCACATCTTCGGATTCAACCAACCACAGACCTATTTACTATTGAAAAAATAACTGCACATAAGTGAACACGTAGGATTCAAGCTCATGTTGTTCAAGGGTCAACTGTATATTTTTAAGAGATACTTCTGGGAACTTTATGAAAAATGAGTCTGACCAAACTCGAAGTGCTCAGTTAATAATAGTCCAGGCAAGAGTGGCTGAAGACCTGAGCTGTGGCAGAGGAGAGGGAATAGATAATATCTTTTATAATAGATAAAAGACAGGGGAGCTTGGGGCTTCCCTGGTGGCGCAGTGGTTGAGAGTCCGCCTGCCAATGCAGGGGACACAGGTTTGTGCCCCGGTCTAGGAAGATCGCACATGCCGCGGAGCGGCTGGGCCCGTGAGCCATGGCCGCTGAGCCTGCGCGTCCGGAGCCTGTGCTCCGCAACGGGAGAGGCCACAACAGTGAGAGGCCCATGTACGGCAAAAAAAAAAAAAAAAAAAAAAGACAGGGGAGCTAAAATTTTCAGAAGCTAGTGCTTCACTGGATATAAGGGTGAGGAAAAGAGGAGCGGCAATATGGCCTCTGGTTTGGGGCCCTTCTTGGCAACTGAATGAAAGACGATGTATTGAGTCAGACGGAGAATAAAGGAGGAGGAGCTAATGTAAGTGTAGATGATGAATCCAGTCATCATCTGTGTTTGGGGACCTGTGGGGCCCCCGTTGGGGGCTGTATTTTTTAATCTAGGAGTCAGGGTGGAGATCTGCTGGAATATAAAGATAGAGGAATTGTTTCCAATTATACAACAGTTAGTACCCCAAAAGTGCATGGTATCACCCACAGAGAGTATGTGAAGCAGTAAAAACAATGGCTGAAGCCAGAACCTTGGGGACCACTTGGTATTTAAGAAGTGGCAAGAGGAAAAAGAAACCAACTTTAGGACTTTCCTGATAGCACAGTGATTAAGAATCTGCCTGCCGATGCAAGGGACATGGGTTCAAGCCCTGGCCCGGGAAGATCCCACATGCCGCAGAGCAACTAAGCCTGTGCGCCACAACTACTGAGCCTGAGCTCTAGAGCCTGCAAGCCACAACTACTGAACTCACGTGCCACAACTACTGAAGCCCGCGCACCTAGAGCCCGTGCTCTGCAACAAGAGAAGCCACTGCAATGAGAAGCCCGTGCTCCGCAACGAAGAGTAGCCCCCGCTCACCACGACTAGAGAAAGCCCGCACGCAGCAATGAAGACCCAATGCAGCCAAAAATAAAATAAATAAATAAATTTATAAAAAAATAAAGAAACCAACTTTAAAAGAAAAAGACTCTCAAAGAAAGAGGGTCTTTGAGACCCCCAGAGATAGAGGGGAACAATTCATAATTGAAAGGAAGGAAATGATGAGTAGTGCCCAATGCACAAAACCAGCAGAAATGTTCCATAATGATAGAGACTGGAAAACACCCATTGGATCTGGCAACTAGAGGATGTCACCGTTGACCCAAACAAGAGTCACATTAATGGTATGATAGAGGTGAGCCTGTACAACAGTAGGCTGAGGAGTGAGCTAGTGAAGGTAGCAAGAGCAGACTATTCCTTCAAGAAATCTGGATAAGAAGGGGGATAAGAGAGCATGCACCAGTTTAGAACAGGGCTGGAGAGCCTGAGACAGGCTGGTTTACATCTTTGTTTTGTAATGATGAGGAGCTTGAATGTGTTTAATAAGTTGGAGGGCAGGCATTACGAAGGTGAGAAAGGTTGAAGGTTCAAGGGTAAAGGTTCAAGGGGATGAGAGGCTGTGCGTGGGATCAAGGAGGGGGTCTACCAAGAGAAAAGAAGAGGGAACTAAGCCTGGTGCCAGCTTCAGCTTTCTAGATGCCATGCTTTCTGCCAAACTTTCTTTCAAATAATTTTTAAAAAAATCACCTATGGGTGCTTCCCTGGTGGCGCAGTGGTTAAGAATCCGCTTGCCAATGCACGGGACATGGGTTCATGCCCCAGTCCGTGAAGATCCCACATGCCGCGGAGTGGCTGGGCCCTTGAGCCACATAGCCGCTGAGCCTGCGCATCCGGAGCCTGTGCTCCGCAACGGGAGAGGCCGTGACAGTGAGAGGCCCACGCACCGCGATGAAGAGTGGCCCCCGCTCGCCGCAACTGGAGAAAGCCCTCGCACAGAAACGAAGACCCAACACAGCCAAAAATAAATATAAATAAATAAATAAAATTTTAAAATCACCTATGCCTTCCTAAGAAAGTTGCTGCCACAAGAGAAATAATGTCAGCCTCAGGGCTGACTTCGGAGTCCCTATTCACTAAAGACTATGCGAAGATAAAAGATCCGCAAAACAAGTAAGATGTATTGATAAACAATACATTTACATATAGAAACACTAGCATATTCATTAAGTATATATTATACCAACTTCTAAACAATGTCCTACAGTAAACAGCTGTTTAGATTAACAGCAGAACGACTTGAAAAATATAAGCGTTCGTTGATCTCAAAGAGCATCTCTGTGACCTCCCCGGGAAGTCAACCTATACTCAAAGTCTCAAGAAGCTTGAATGTCAAATAATATGCACCATCCAGCCTCAAAAGCACCTTGGGTTTAGTTCCAGCTTTGTCAAGGCCTCACCACATAGACATATGCGTGCTCTGTACCTACTCATTCCTTTCTTCCAACAGGGAGCAGGAAGGCTAATCCAATTCACTCCGGGGGTAAGAGACCCTTGTAGGAATATCCAGGAATTAGGGCAACAAAAATCAAGAGCTGCCCAGGTGGGAGCAGGAAGAAAGAGGAGGGAGAAACAGCTCAGGCAAAGGAAAGTGTCAGAATTCATCACTTGGATCCTCCAGAGCACCTTCCCACCTGCTCTCACTGCTATCAAACTCCTCCCACTATTCTAAAACCATCTTACAAAGTACTGCATTGTGAGACCACTGGCTAGCCAGCCAGTGGGAAAAATAAGAACACAGGGTCATTACCTCACACCTTCTAATAAGGTTAATTCTAAATGGATCAAAGGTGTAAATCTAAAATATCAAATCATAAAACCATAAGAAGAAAACCCAGGAGAATTTTTTTTTTCATCTCAGAGTAGGTATGGTCTTTCTAAGTACAATACAAAATCTAGAAGGAATAAAAAGGAAAGAGCAATAAATTTGACCAATATCTTAAATTTCTGAGTTGTTGAAAAAACAAAGTTTAAAAAAATGACAAATTGGAGAAAAATATTTGCAACCCATATTCCAGACAAAGAATTGATTTCTTTAGTAAAGAGGTCCTACAATTTAAAAGCTCAACAAACCAACAGAAAAAGCAGAGAATAGGAACAGATACCTCACTAAAAGAAGAAATATGAATTGATCTTAAACATACGAAAAGATATTCAACCTCATTTGTTATAAGAGAAATGTAAATTAAAATTATAATGAGATGCCACTTAACCTATTAGTTAGGCAAAGATCAAAATATCTGAAAACAGTGTTGAAGACAGTGTGGGAAGAAGGGAATTTCATACATTGCTAGCTAGACTGTAAACTGACCCAACATATATGTAGGACAATTTGGCAATACCTATCAAAATTTAAAGTGTACAGACCCTTTGACTTGGTAGCTCCACTTCTAGTTATTTATATGTAGGATGTTTATACAGGTATCCTTATTGAAACTTTCTTTTAGAGAAGCAAAAGATTTTCATCTTAAATGAAATGTCCTAACCCTAAGCCCACCAGTAATAGGTAACTAGTAAATAAATTCTAGTTTATCCTTACAATGAGATACTATGAAACCATTTTTTTCAAATGGGATAGCATTACATGTAAAGATAAGGAATGGTCTCCAAGATATAGTAAACAAATTAACAAAAGAGTAAGGTACCAAACAATATATAGTGGTATACTATCATTTATGTACAAATTAACACATACACACAGGCACCTATGTTTGCAAAATGAACAAAGTATCTCGGGAAGAACAGACCAAAAAAGTGATTGCCACTGACCAAGCAGAGCTAGGTAAATAGAAGAGAGGGGAAGGCAGGAAATTAGCTTTTTATTGTACGCCATTTTATATCTAGAATTGTGTGGCATGCACCTGCATTACCTATTCAAAAGTAAATCTTAAAATATATCTCAATTATAGACTTAGCCATATGATATTATCTGTTACTGGGAGATATACTGTCAACACAAAGACTTTTTTCTTCTGTGAATTTTTAATATCCTGTATCTATTTTCATTATTCATCTCACTAGATGACAAACATAAAGGTCTGGAAGTTTAGAACAGCAGTCTGCACTGCTTCTGATGAATGGGACTTAGCTAATTCAAATACAATCCACACTGAAGCTAATTAAAATAATTTTTGAGTCCCCTTAAATCCCTTTTGGAATGCAATAAATTTAAGTAAATCCTTTTTTTAGCAAACTATACTTTTAAAACTTTTGTATTCAAATTAGACAAAAATACCTAAGAAGACTGAATTCTTGTAATCCCAGGATCTATGCAGTGTCTAGCATGAAGTATGGGCTTAACAAAAACTTACTGAATAAATGGATGAATGAAAATATTAATTAATTAAACTATAAAATGTTATTTCAGTTGGAACAGTCATAAAAAGAGTGTAAGACCTAGGTGGACCCCTCCCAACTTCAATGAATTTTCTCTGTGAATTTTCTCTTTTGCCTTCTCTGTGAAGGCAACTGGGATTTGGGTGTGTCACCAGAGTAAATGATTACGTATTTCACAACTTGGATGGTACATACTTTATTCCTCTAGCCTTTCTTAATAGAAATTAACCTTAAGGGTGGCAATGCCCTTCCTACCTAATCCCCAAATTTTCCCCCAGCATCAGAAAGGAACCTACCACCGTGTGACTCTACGTTGGACGTGGTATACATTTCATGCATCCCTTTTTCTTTAATGAGAATCCCTATATACGATGCGAGTCTTCCAAAATTAGTGTTGTAATAATATCCTGTGGGTTGTGATGTCACAGACTCAGATTTTCTCAGATATTGTTGAGACAGATCACAAAACTCAACTGCTTCCACTGTATTGCATCAGCCACACCCTATTTTCCTCCCAATTCAAATGATTAGGAGACTAATTTAGGGACTTCCCTGGTGGCGCAGTGGTTAAGACTCTGAGCTCCCAATACAGGGGGCCTGGGTTTGATCCCTAGTCAGGGAACTAGATCTCACATGCATGCCGCAACTAAGAGTTTGCATGCCACAACTAAGGAGCCCACCTGCTGCAACTAAGACCAGGCACAACCAAATAAATAAATAAAATTTAAAAAAAAAGAGAGAGACTATTTTAGCTTTGTTTGGATGATCAACAGACTTTTAGTGCATTGTGCAGGAGACCCTGTGGCAGAGCTGCACACCCTCACTCCAAGGCAAAAGCAGACTTTCCAACGGAAATGGAAATTGCTGCCTTGAATCTTCCTAGGGATACTGGCAAAAGGGCTGGGTTGCAGCACCTGCAATTAACCAAAACCAGTTTGGTTTTAACTATCAGAAACCCATTTCAAACCATCTTAGGGGGAAAAGGGAGGAGGAGAGGATTTACTATAATACATAGGTGCCTCACAACATCCTCAGGAAGGATGAAGACCAGAAACACAAGAGCAATCAGGAACAAAAGCAGCAACCTCTCCTTCAGATTCATACTCTCTCCCTCCCCCTCTCCTCCCCCTCCCTGCCCCTCTCTCTCAGAGGCTCTTGGCCTGCTGCTCTCTGCACATGTATAAATTTGGTCACTGGGTGCTCATCCCTATGGGAATCAGGGCGGGGGGGGGGGGGTCATAATGAGCTTGAAAGAAACCTAAATAGGTACGTACTGCCCTTCAGTGCTGCCCAACACTAGTAAGAGGGTTGATTCTAGAAGGATAAGCTAGGCTATGTTGTAATGAGAACCTCCAAATCTCAAAAGTCCTCAAACAACAAAGGTTTCGTTCCAATTCACACTTCATGTCCACTGCAGGTGGCAGGGGGCTCTTTTCCATGTCATCCTAACTCTGGGGACCAGGCTGACAGTACCTTTAGCCTTGGAAACATCTCTGGTCACATGGAGGAGGACAGAGACATGGCAGTCTCACACAGCTCTTGCTTACTTAACCCAGAAGAAAACATGTTACTTTCATTCATATTTCATAGGCCAAAGCAAGTCACCAGGCAATGCCTTATTTCACGGGGACAGGGAGGAATGATCCTGGGATGTGTCCAGCAAGAGGAGAGCTGGTTGTCTTTGTGTAGCAGTGATGATGACCACAAGGGCTCAGAACAAAGATGCAGGGGTGAGAAGACAACTTCTTTACTCAGCAACACCACTGAACATCATGCCAGGAGGAGAGCTAGAATCCAGCTACAGTCATTTATGTTCACTTTGAGTCTTGGTTATGTTTTTCATCTTGTTTATTCCTAAATTCTTGAGGATAAAATAAATAATCAAAAATAATTTAATTACACTTTTATTTATATTAGTTATCTTCAGAATTAAAAAGAGAAAAAGATTTTTAAGTTATAGTAAAAATATCCTTTATATACCTACTTAATTTCTAGAATTATTAAGGACATATATACAAATATATAGATCTGTGGGACGGCAGTCCATTAAATCAATTACTACAGTGGTGTAAATAATAATCTCAAGTCAATTTACCTTCTTAAAAGATCAAGAATATTACATTAAATAAGGGTTCTCCATTTAAAAATCTTGATCAGTGTATAAAATCTCATGACTTTTCGTTATATTTATGTCTGGAAAGATTGCCAGTACAACTTCATTTGCTTGAACCGCCACAGATATATATAATAAAACAGCATTAAATCAAAACTGAATTGATTGTGTACCATATATCTGATGAACCTGCATAAGGCTAAATTAAAGAAATACATAAACAGTAAATATATACTAACTCCCTTCCTTACTGTGTTTAGGTGATGAATTTTGTTGTTTACAATTCATAGAGTGTCAACAAAAATTTATGATTAAAATGCTGCATGGGCTACTATGCCCAACAACATCCAGTAGTAAAAAAAAAATAACCTTTTCTGGACCAACTACAATTCAGAAAGTATAGGAATAAAAACTAGTGAACAACATGCATTATATGAATTTCAAAGGCAGTTAGTAAAAGAAGGTGTTGGTGTCATATTGGGAGGGTGTGACTAAGTGCACATATGAACACTGTTAAAAAAAGCACATCTCGGGCTTCCCTGGTGGCGCAGTGGTTGAGAGTCCGCCTGCCAATGCAGGGGACACGGGTTTGTGCCCCGGTCCGGGAAGATCCCACATGCCGCGGAGCAGCTAGGCCGATGAGCCATGACCACTGAGCCTGCGCGTCCGGAAAAAAAAGCACATCTCATGCACCATTAAACTGCATTAGCCAATTGGATGAATAAAGTATATATTTCAGGACTTGTGTTTTAATTATTTCTTCTAGTATACATGAGCACTTCAGGCAGAATAAAGGCAGTACTTAAATTTAAATAGGAAAAGGTGATTTGTTTATAAACAGTGCTGGCACAATTGGTCATGCATCTGGGGAAAAACAGATGGACTTCTACCTCAGACCACTCTAAAAATAAATTCCAAATGAGTTAAATGTTTACATATAAAAATAATGGATTAATTTAAAACCTAAAAAATATGTAGGAAAATAATTTTATAAACTGGGAGCTTTCTAAGCTGGGCAGGAAATCTAAAAACCATAGAAGAAAATATCTGATGACAGAAATTAAACAATTAGGTTTAGTAAAAGATACCATTAAAAAAATTATATGCAGTGAAAAGGACTGCACTACAGATGGCCAATGAAAAGTTATTATTCATAAAATACATAAGGTTCCTTACATGTTGACAGGAAGAAAAAGCAATGTATCGAAAAATGGGCAAAGCTTATGTAAGACTAGGCAAATGGCAAAAGAACAAAATAAATGGCCACAGATAGATGCTCCTCCTCACCGCTAGTCAAGAAATACAAATTAAGTAAAAGTGAGATGCCCTTGTTCAGTGATCAGATTGGCACAAACTTACAAAAGCAGTAACACCCAGCAAGCAGGGCAAGACTTAGAGGAATACACTCTCACTCTGTGAGAACAGAAATAGTCACAGCTCAACCCAATACGCCTAGGATTTGACCCAGTAATCCTACTTCTGGCTATTTGTGCTTAAAAATAGTAAATAAAAGCTGCAGTATACGAATAAGAATAAGCTAACTGCAGCCTTGCTTGAAGAAGCAAAACAATCGCATTTCCTTCTATAGGAAGTAGATCTAAGACACATCAAATCTGTTGCTAAAATTAAGCATGATATGAATAAATTATGAATATTTAAAAGATATGCTCATATATGTGCATGTACATATCTATATAAAATTTGGCAGAATCTCGTCTAAGCAAGAACAAGACGTTGATCTGTATTTTTAAAAATTGAGAGACTACACAAATATTTAACAGTGAGCTAAAAGCAATCTTTTAATCAGCTTTTAAAACTAAATTAATGATATTAACTTGCTTCGAAATTCAAATTTCTTAACACAGTGGAAACTTTCTCCCCTTTTAAATTTTTCTGTTTGACTGTTGGTTGGTTTTAAAACCTAAATCAGACTTTCAGTGGGGTGGTCTTTCACAAACAGGCCAGATTTCTAATACAAATTATAAGACATGTTTGTTTGATATAATCCTACATGGTAAGTAAATTACTCCCTGCTGTAAATTAAGCATTTGGTAATTTAACAGTTTCAGCCCTTTAGGGAAGCAATTAGAGTAGTGGAGAGGGATTTGACACATTTACAAAGAATGTAACTGTGTCTTTCAACTGGTTCAATTTGTGTAAAGAAGCAGCCTCCTCAGCTGGCAGAATAAGATTCAACATGTTCATGTCCAGAGATCAAAATACTGTGTTACTGCTATAGCCTTTTATTTCATATACTACAAAAGTAATTAATGTTCATAACAGAAAATTTGGAAAATAGAGAAAAACAAAACAATAAAAATCACCCATAATACTTCTATCCATAGATAACACTGCAAACCTTCTGGTACATTTCCCTCTGGTGTCTATTCTAAGCTTGCAGGCAACAATGACAAGGGTCTGGGGAGAAGGAAGTCATGGTCCATCCCAAATCACAAGGAAAAAACAATGAAACAGTCCAACAGGAGGTACATTTATTTAATAATGAAATTATTTTTTAATATTTACTATCTACTCTTATATAAACTTATATTGTTACTCCAATTTTGTAGCGGATCTCTCCTTATTTCAAACGAAGCCTGTGCAGCATCAGTTTATCAGTGAGCAAATTATCCTCTCATCTTTCTAAAACATCCAGCAAGATAGTCCAGACAATAAAAGCCAGCACTAGGCACGACTCTCTGTTATTCACTGACCACAGCCATCACACTCCCATGAACCCTGCCCTCACCCCAGGCCCCATCAAGAGCCCACCATCCACTCCAGGCCAGTGATAACAGCATCATTATCCCTCAGTGCCTCAAACCTCAATTCACAGCCACCTCTGTCGAGACACTAATTAATGTTATTTTCATCAACTCTTCTCTACCAGACAATTGATTTACTATCATAGAGTGACTGGGCCACTATGTAATTCCAAAAGACAGAGGTCTTCTAATAAGTACATGCTTTTAATTATTTTACAAATGCTACTTTTTAACTAGTACACTTTTTATTATTATTTCTATCACTATTAATCCAAAGCTCAATTAACCTATCCCAGATATGGTTTTCTTTTGTTTTATTTTATTTGAAAAAAAGGGGGGGGAATGGGATCAATCTGTTTTAACATGCAATATTTGTAACCTGCTTTATTCCTTTTTAGGGGGAGGGGGGCAAAATTGGAATCATCCTGGTTTTGTATTTACTGTTTTGTAATCTATTATATTGGTTAATCAAAAACAGAATTAACTGGAAAAGATAAGAAAGGCAGACTTTCTGAAAAAGATCTCTTTCATCTATCAAGGTTGACCATTAGCAAAAACTTTGAAGGAACCTGAATGTACCTTCGGCAAAACTCATTTTATATACTTTTTCTTCATTTTAGAGCCCTAAAATAACAAGATGACATGTGCTTCCATAATACAGAACAAATACAATTAGGAGTAACTACTTCCTACTAAGGTTTATAGTTTTAAAAGAGGATTAGCAAGGAAGCAATGCTTAACCCAAAACGGTAAATATCATAAAGTGGAGTTTCAAGCACCCTAGCAATGGGAGAGATTTCTGGGTAGGGCTTTCCTAATGCCCCCCCACCCCACAATCTAATATCTGCAAGGGACCATTCACAATGTCAATACATAAATAAACTCTGTCTAATATCTAATATCCCCCCCCCCCACAATCTAATATCTGCAAGGGACCATTCACAATGTCAATACATAAATAAACTCTGTCAACCAGGACCCTAACTAATCTGGGTGAAATTCTAAGAAGTGAACATTAACCTCTCTGGCCACAATATAATGACAATCAATATTCAGACATTCTGGAAAGCATGCCTTCCTTCTAAAAGACGCACAGGCACCCAAATTATGCAAAATCCATCAGGTTGACATCAGAAAGCTACAAGTTACAAAGCAAAAGGAATGCTAAAGAATATCGACTAAATTTTCATTGTTTAGCACAATTTAGTGGATCTCAAGTTTCAAGTGGTGATGCACTGGTTATAGCTTGTACGAGAAAGGTGAGTTTCATTTTTGAATCTGAATGATTCAAAAATTAAACTATGGTTCAAAAGAGTGTTTTATGTTTAAAATTCTCCATGATGCATCTAATGTTCAGAATTATAATAAAAATCCTTAGAGAGAAGCTAGTTGGGGAAAAAAATATTCAAGCTTATAAAATGTTCCATTTGTTTTTTTCCACCTATTGCACTTAAAGCTTAAAATCCAAGCTAGGTAAAGTATTTGTATACCCAAACGGCTATTGTAGAGATTCTGGAGGCACTAAGCTACGACTTCCTCAAGTGGAAAGTGTCATTTGATGGCACTTACAAAATGCTACAGGCAGAAAAGTGGAAGGTTTGAACAAGCAATTCGCCCAGTCAATATCCTAGACAGACCTCTCTCCTCCTTAAGGTAAGATTATTTGTCAAACCAATAGGAAGTCACTAGTCATGCCTTTAACCTGTTCAATCTTGCGGTAGTAGTGGTTCTGATGTCCTTTAGCTACTTAGACATTTATAATAGAAAATTTTAAGATATTTAGAACTGTTGAGATTTTTCCATTGATCTGCAAAATACAATATTTACAAGGAATTAATTATACATGTGCTCCACCACGAATGTCATCTGGCATAATAGGTGACAATAATGGTAACATCTGTAGCCATCAAGTAAAGTTAGAGTATAAATAAAAACAGCACTTGTAAAACTCTCCCAACATGTTCTGGTTACACCGCAGTACAACATTATCCTCGTTCTCATTCCAAGAGTTATCTGATCTCAATTCTGAGAAGCTGACAGAGAAAGACGAGACTTAAGAAAAGATAAATATATACACAAGTAAAAAGAAGTTAGTATGTGTTCATTCTGAATGCTAGCGCTATATTTATCAAGGTAGTCTCTGTTGATTATCAGACACTCTAATACCAGGTCTGCCTATAAAATAACGACAGGCCTCTTTCCAGTTGAAGTATCACTCTTAGGTTTGTTGTTATTGTTGTTTTTTAATCGTCAAATGTCTTATACACAGTACCTCTCAGGAGATAAAACTGTAATAATGACATGGGGAGAACATGGTTAAAAGACCAAAGAGTGATCAGATAAGATAAATACACTTCAAATACACTTAACTTCCACCAAACATCAGTATATTTTCGTTTCTGTTAAATTAGAGTGGAAGGGAAAAGAGAATCCACACAGCTTGGGGTTCTGTTGTACCTTTGCAAGGCCATTTCATATAAAAAATGGAGAAAATCTCTCTGAGGAAGAAGAATCATTTTCTTTTGCTATTAGAAAAACAGTCCCCTAAACATTGTATGAGGATATTTCCCATCATATCCTTGCCAGTCCAAATCACTCTAACGTTCCAGTGTTTGAGAAAAGTCAGCTATGTCCCCATGGATTTAAAAAGAAGGGCCTACCTGTAAAGTTCCCTTTATTTGTTTGAGTTCATTCTCAGTACCATTTTCTTGTATCTGTGCAGCACATCTCTACTGCTGTTAAACAGGACAGCATTACCCTTGGGGGCAGGTCCTGATTAAAAAGGAGCTAAAATTTGGGTGAAAGAATATTTTAATAATTCTTCTCCAGGGCTAGACATGAGATACCCCCGATGGAAAGATAAGCAAGCTTCTCCGTGAAGATTATTCCTGTTGCAGGAAATATGCATTCAATTTAATTTTTTAATTGCATGATAAAAGCTGAAAGGATAACTGTCTGTGGTGACTAGGATGAATTCAGAATTCCTATTTGCCACTTAGATTTAGGCACACAAAAATTATTTGGAAGCAATATATCAAACTCTGAACTCATTCAAATCTTTTGTTGCAGTTTTCAAAGGAGATGCCACAATTCAGTTATTTCAGCACCTTTGCTTATTAAGAGCCATTCTGATTAGAGGAAAAGAATACATGCTTTCAACTAAAAACGATGCGCTTACAACTAGCCTCTATGGGGGATACAAAAGAAAAGTGAGAGGGCCTTCCCTCTTCCCTTAATGATCCCATAGGAAACATGGAGCATAACGTGTAACCAGGTATCGCTGACTCCCAGACCTAGTGGGTCCAACCTAATGGTTTAATCAGTCAGCATGGTTCATCCTCCCCATCACCAGTGATTGTTTTAAAGTCAAGCACTGGAGTCCCTCTGGAACTTTGGCTATGGGGACTTTACCTGGGGTTGCCACGCTGGAGGGCCCATTCATGTATGCCTTCAGAAAATCTTTGTTGGCTATCTACCCTGTCAGAGACCTTTCTAGATGGCAGGTGTAAGCCATACAGAGGAAAACCAAAGGAAGAGAAGGAAGGAGATGGTTGGAGCATCTGGAGTGAACCACGCCTAAAGTTAGATTGAATGCTGGACTTTTTAGTTATATGATTCAATAAAATCTCTCTTTAGTTTAAGGCAGTTTGAGTTGGGGTTTCTGTCTCCTGCAACCAAGAGTCCTAATTAGCACCCGACCCTTCCCCCCAGGGTCTAAGAGTGGTAACTGGAGTGAAGCCTCACCTCCTTCTACTGGTGCCTTGCCTGCTCTCAGTTACGGTGCTAGCCCTAAGCCAGCTGGAGCAGACTTTTTTGCCCATTCCTAGTATTTCTATACCCAC